>NC_031768.1:77660265-77773991 GCF_001522545.3 Parus major | reverse complement strand
GAAAGAGAGAAGGGACAAGCGGCCGGGAATTAAGATAAAAGGAGGCTGCGCCCTCCAAAAATTTGAGAGACCCCAGGGGAATGCCCCATGGCCTCTCCCTTTATTCGAATAAAGAAAAAGGACTCCTCTGTCTCCTTTTTGGACATAAACCTCTAGTGTTTGTAAATTAATTTTCCTGACAAAACCAACTTTTGGCAAAAAATAAGGTCGTAGAAGAAAAAGGCAGCAGTTCCAAGCTTCTGCGCTCGGCCCCGTCCCCTCACCGCGCCGGCCCCGCCCCCTGGCAAGCGCCTATGGAGGCACCCGAGCCCGCTTGGCGCTAACCCCGCCCCCTTCCGAGTTCTCTCCGGAAATGGCCGAGCCCGCCCGGCACTGGTCTCACTCCCTCACGAGCGCCTCCGGAAACGGCCGAGCCCGTCCGGCTCTGGCCCCGCCCCCTGCCTGGCCCGCCGGCGCCGGCCCGCCCCCTGCCGAGTGCGGGCGGGGGTCGCTGCAAGATGGCGGGCGTGCGGGCCGTGCGCATCAGCATCGAGTCGGCGTGCGAGAAGCAGGTGCAGGAGGTGGGGCTGGATGGCAGCGAGACCTACCTCCAGCCGCTCTCCATGTCCCAGAACCTGGCGCGCCTGGCGCAGCGCATCGACTTCAGCCAGGGCTCCGGCTCCGAGGAGGACGAGCCGGGCTCGGCGGGCCGCGCCTGGGCCGAGCCGGGCGACACGGAGGATGAGGAAGGTGAGAAGGGCCGCCAGCCCGAGCTCCCCCGCCGGGATGCAGCTGGTGGAGGCCCGTGAGCCGTGGCCGTGCCGGCCTGCAGCTCCGCGGGTGGTTGGGCCGGGCCTGCCTTCCCCCAGGGGTTCCCATGGTGGGCAGGTCAGAATATTCGTGACCGAGCCTCAGTAAATTGTAGTGGGAAAGGACCACAGCAGATATAATATTGTATTTCGTGCCGTTATTATCTCTGTGTGGTTTAAATATGAGTCTTACGCCGTACCTTTTTAAAGTCCTTTGTTTTTCCGTCCTTTGTTTTATTTTTAGGATTGGTAAAGTTTCAGCCATCCCTCTGGCCTTGGGATTCAGTGAGGAACAACTTAAGAAGTGCTTTGACTGAGATGTGTGTGTTGTACGACGTTCTTAGCATTGTGAAGGATAAAAAGTTCATGACTCTAGATCCAGTTGGGCAAGATCCCCTTCCTCCAAAACAAGTATGTTGTACCTAGTTGAGCACTTTGTGTGGCTTGATGCTAAAGATTTTATTCCAATGTTTGGTTTTTTATGTGTGATCAGTACAAAATTTATCAA
This sequence comes from Parus major, assembly GCF_001522545.3. Classification (NCBI taxonomy): domain Eukaryota; kingdom Metazoa; phylum Chordata; class Aves; order Passeriformes; family Paridae; genus Parus; species Parus major. The sequence continues at coordinate 77,772,695 of NC_031768.1, read as the reverse complement.
AATGTTCCTTTTGATGTGCTAGTGCAGTGCTTTGAGCATCAGAGTAAGGCTGGGAATGGAACTTGAGGCAAATTTCAGAAGCCTCTTTGCTGAAGCTCTAAGTCAAAATGCTACTTGCAGTTGAATAATGCTGGTACATGAAAGTAATCCTGAATAAGTTACTGGATATCTGGCAAAACCAATTTATCAATCACAATCAGTTAGTTTACAGTAATAAAAAATAATAGTAATAGTAGTAATAATAATAATAGTAATACTTTGTGAATTAAAGTGATCTCGTTGTTGTTGGTACTAGAATCCTCAGTTTCTACAGTTGATTTCAAAAAAGAAGTCATTAGCTGGAGCAGCTCAGATCCTGTTGAAAGGTGCAGAAAGATTATCCAAATCAGTTGCTGAAAATCAGGAAAATAAGCGACAAAGAGACTTCAACTCTGAACTGTTAAGACTGAGACAACACTGGAAGCTGAGAAAAGTGGGAGATAAAATTCTTGGAGATCTGAGCTACAGAAGTGCAGGTAAACAGTAGGATCTTTTTCACAAGAATGGATATTTTATGAAATTGTCTTTTTGTAACTGGAAAAAGAGATGGAATATCTCATAATAAAAATTGCAGTGTGAATTTTTTATATTTATGAGACAGGTTTATAAGGGGAGAACTCTTGTTTTAGTGTCAGGGAAAATATCTTGCCATCTTCAATCCAGAAAGTGATTTTAAAGGCTCACTTTGTAGTATTTTACTAAGGATTTGTTCGCAGAAACAATACTGCATTGCAATGTAGTTGATTAGTTGACAGGCAGATTTTGTAAATCCTTGGCTTTTATCTACATTTAGTGTGTAAAGCATTAAAAAAGTGAAGAGTTGGTTACATTTTTTTTTAATCAAAGATCAGAAAATCCTAGAATATCTCAAATTAGAAGGCATCCAAAAAGCTTTTGATGTCTAACTCCCTGCTCCCCAGAATTCACACCAGGTAAAACTAAACCATGTGACTAAAGAGTGACGTTGAAGATAGATCATTATCGCTATTATTCCTACAGTTGAGAAGTGATGCTGAGAATATGCCTTAATTCATGGGTTACAGTTAAAGGGGGTGACCAGCCCAGGGTTCTAGGGGCCATTATGGAGTGACTAAGTGAATATAGAATCACACAGAACTTAGGATATAGGTACAAAGCAGGCATCAGAACAGGACTCCACTGGTGAGGGAGAGGACAGACAAACTTAGATTTGTTCATGAAAAGGCTTTATATGTACCCCAGGTTATGTATTATTTTTAGCTGATTTTCCCTGAACTAGGTGAACTGTGCCCTGGATGAAAAAGGTGTAAACTAGTACAGATGTGTCTATCTGCTTTCTAATTTACCTGGGGTTTTTTTAAGACATCATTAAGAAATTTGAGTCAAGTACAGCTCTGAAGATTTGGAGACTCAAAATTACATATTCTTCCAAAACAGAGATATTTGCAAAATATTCGCACTTAATATTTAATGTGTATGTCTTTGTTCTTCTTTACTCAGGCTCCCTTTTTCTTCATCATGGCACATTTGAGGTGATAAAGAACACTGACATTGACCTGGATAAAAAGATACCTGAGGATTACTGCCCTTTGGATGTTCAAATTCCAAGTGATTTAGAGGGATCAGCATACATCAAGGTTTGTCAGAGAAACCTTAATATCCTAGTGGAGTTTTGTTTCAGATTTGCATGCTTGCAAACAAAGAACAAACATTAAATACTGTTCTCTCTTTCCTAGGTTTCTATTCAAAAACAAGCACCAGACATTGGTGACCTTGGGACAGTCAATCTCTTTAAAAGACCCTTGCCAAAATCAAAACCAGGTATAGCTTATATGTTTTATGAATGTGTTCTCAAGGAATAAGTTTGCATATGATGCTTGTTTGAAAATTTCAGCATACAGCTGGAAAGAAGAGTGAATAAGACCTCCCTTGTATAAACCAAAATTTTCTGTTTGGCTGCTGCTTGGGCTTTGTAAAGCATGCCTCTTCAGTTTTTCCTATGTGTTTATTCAGTTCTGAAACAAAAGTATTAGGGTTGTATTTTCAGTATTCTGGAACCCCTTTTATTAGACATTAAAAGTTTGAGCCCATAACTGAAATCAAACCAAGGTGTTGTGTTTCAGTCAGTTACATCCCATTAATTCAGTTGAGGTAATGATTGTTTACTTTTAACTCTGCCCGAAGTGCAGAGTTTATCATTAATCATTTATGTCTATTGCTCATATGTTTTATCTGGATCTAAAACTGCTGGTGGTCTGTGTGGTATGTACCAACAGCTCACCTGGCAGATAGTAAGTACATTGATTCATTTAATACGTGCTAGTATTTAAACTTTTGGATTGAAAGGCCATCCTTTACACTTTAAAGGTAGAAATAAACTGGCAGGATTTTATTTCACAGTTGTCTGTGATATAGATGCTGGTGCTTTCCTGAACATAGACATGCTGTGCTATGAGGTGTTTTGTATGGTATTGAGGGTACATTATACAGCTTGTGTGCTTACTCACTCCAGAATCTCCCAAGAATTTTGGGCCTATAAACCTTGTGAAAGCATATACATGCACTGAACATTATTGGGTAGTTCATCATAGAGTTAATTTAGTAAAACCAGAAGTATCATTGAAAGTAACTTACAACTGAAGGAGCAGAAGTTCATAAGGAGAGTTTGCAAAAGGCATGGAAGAGTGTAATACACTGCTTAACTGAGATAAAATTCTGATAATATTCAATTTGGGTATAAGGTACTGACTTCTTTATCTTAGTGATCACACCTGGCTACTGCAGAGTATCTGGCATCTGAACAAAAAGGTGGCTTCTCTTTGCTCTTCCCTCCTGCAGATATTGATTTATACTTTTCAGGTTCTGCACATTGGCAGACAAAGTTGGAGACTGCACAGAATGTTCTTCTATGTAAAGAAATTTTTGCCCAGCTGTCACGAGAAGCTGTTCAAATTAAATCACAGATTCCTCACATTGTAGTGAAAAATCAGATAATCTCCCAGCCTTTCCCAGGTAGGAAGCTTTTCAAGACTCTTAACCTACAATTATTTGCTTAAATAGTGATTGATGTCACCTTTTTAAATATTCAGTCCTTACAAAAGAAAAAACAAATTCCTTGATTTTCAAAGGTTTTGAAAAACAGATTTTCAACTAATGCACAGTGGTTTCTAATGTACTCTGTTTTCCTTTGTGGTTATGCTTTTTGTCAGCACTTAAAACTGTCAGCTGTAATGCCATGTGCATGTGGCAGTTTGGAGCTTTGCATAAGTCATTGCTCCTGGATTGCATACAAAAAGAAATTTAAGACTTGAATTTATGGGTCCTCAGAAGAACAAAAGCAAATGCTCTTCAGTGAGAATAATTAAACACCATAAATGTGGCTCAGGGTTGGTGATGAATCCTCTCTTCTTACAAGGAGTATGCAATTGATTGTACCATGCAAAGAATGTATTTCTGGATTGCTTTAAATGTGTATGATGGTTAATCACTCCTTCTTTGAGAGGGGAATGGGGTCCTGGAAACTTCTTTTTTTGTGTGGGATTAAGTCATAGAAATTGATGTGAAATGCACCTGGTGAGTTCACAGTTGGCCTGTCAATGCTTCAGTGAATATCAAGTTTTATGTGCCTTTAGTACTTTGCTCTCTACCATCATTCTTTTGATTTTTCTCTGATACAGAGAATATCTGTTGTTAAACTATGGAGTATAAATATAATAACTAATAATAAAAATAATATTATTATATACAAATATAGTACTGAGTTTATACTGAGTATAAAACATGAAGAAAAGCAGTTCTCAGTAGCAACCTTGAAAATCATCAATGCTGACTTTTTAAAATATTTTTTTTCCATCTACTCTGTGCAGGTTTGCAGTTGTCTATTTCTCTGTGTCACTCTTCCAATGATAAAAAGTCACAAAAGGCTGCTTCTGAAAAACAGAATCCAGAGGATCATCTCTATGTTTTGGAACATAATTTGCATCAACTTATCAGAGAGGTACTGCATCTATGGCTGAAGCACTGAAGATTTTTTTGGGCTTTGTTCAGCCTTCTGCCTAGTGTGTGGTGCTGATATAACAGCCGAGTGCCACTAGAGGCCAGTCCTTCTCTATCCATTTGTGGAAGGCACCCTACTGCTTGGTTTCCATGGGTGCGGGTGGTTTGGGAGTTCCAGTTAATGCTTTCATGCACTGCTGGTTCTTCACTTAACCTCAGACCTGGCTGCTCACTTCAGAAAAGCCATGCAAAGCTTTTCCAGTAGAGTTCATCCGTTCTGCCTTTTTTTGTTGTGTGTAATAGTGCTTATCTAGCACTGTCAGTGAACGTCTGGTCAGGCTGTACCCTCATAAAGGAACAATCAATTGCCATAATAGCTTTGTTTATTTTAAGGTCCACTTCTCTGCTTCAGCATTTTAGATTCTTGTATGATTTAGCAGAATAACTTGGGGTACAAGGTTAAGGTTGTGTCTCTTCAGGAAAGAAGCAGAGGTTTGCATCTTTAAGTAGAATTGAAGCCATGTTCCAGAGAGTGTTCCCCTCCTTCAAGCATGGCTCTGAAAGTCATGCAGTCATGTGCAACAGTCCAGTATTTTAAACACTGATTGAGGATTCAGGAAGCTTTGGCTCAGTGCCCACCTTTCCTGTGGATTTCCTTTCTTTCCTTTGGACAGGTTGCTAAAACTTTTTGTACTTCACTTTTTTTTCATCTAAAATGCTTCCTTTATTTTTAAGTGACCATTTTTTCTGTCTCCATAGACGTATATAAAGAAGACTTAATAGGAGCTACTGCCCTCCTACCAAAATTTTGTTAGCTAACACTTTTTTTTAAATTACTTTCTATAAGGTTTGAAAGACATCTGTAAAGGGGGGGAGTATGAAAAACTGTCTTTAGAGTGCTGTCAGGTTGATAAGAAGTTGCACTTTTTGAAAGTATGTACATTCAAAACACCTGATATGAAGCAACATACTGTAGTATACATAGTATATCTTGCAGATATGTTATTTGGTCCATTTCTTTTATAACATCTGTTGGTTGTTGTAGTGTCACAAGCAAACCTTGAGCTCGACAGTGATGCCACATCCAGCTAGTGCACCTTTTGGCCATAAGAGAATGAGACTTGCAGGGCCCCAGGCTTTTGATAAAAATGAAATCAGTTCTTTACAGTCGAATGAAGGCCTTCTGGAAAAGATTATAAAACAAGCAAAGCATATCTTTTTGAGACGAAGGTGGGTCACAAGATACTCTTGTTACATTAACATGTACCATTATGTAGAATACAATTGATCTGTTTTAAGTGTTCCTAAAACTAGCTGCTGTTTCCTTCATAGTTAATACAGTCTTTTTTTTTGTAAGTACTAAGAACCAAAAATTATGAAAAAATACAAGCAAACAAGGCTCAGCTAGTTAAAAGAAAAAATACCAGATTTCTTTGAGATCTCTGTGAAGTGGCAACATAAGCTGCTGATAATTGTCCCTACTTATCTCAAACTGTATAAATCCTTTTTTAGTGTTCTTTGCAGTGCAGTAGCTGGTACTGAGTAATACCACTTCAATACTGCTGGAGAATGTATAAGAAATGTATAGAATAAACAAGTGTAGTTTATTCACACCAGAACAGTGCTGAAATAGAATTTTGATCCACATGTTTCTGTTAAATCTAGTAACCTCCTTGCTTCCTGTAAGCAAGATAACAGCACAAAGTGCCTGGATTATTGTGTGTGGAATATGGCTTTATCTTCTAGAACTGCTCGAACCATTGACAGTCTGGCGAGTCGTATTGAGGATCCTCAGATTCAAGCTCACTGGTCCAATATCAATGATGTTTATGAATCCAGTGTTAAAGTTCTAATAACTTCTCAAGGATATGAGCAGATATGCAAGTAAGTATGAGAATGCATGTCCTTCCAGTTGAAGCATGAAGCAAAGGCATCATGTATTCACATTGCACTTTAAAGGTTTAGATTCTCTTCAGACAGATGAGTAGGAGTCCATTACTTGTGTGTGTTTGTTTTTCTGACTTGACTGTGGGGTGAACGGTCATCTTAAGAAAGCTTCACCCACTTTACCCCTTAATGAAGTTACTTAGTACATCTTTAATAAGTACAGTTTCCTTTCAAAGAAGAAAGTTAAGATGAGAGTGGACACATGGCAGGGGATTTACTTTCTGTAGAGATGACTGAATTCAAAATATCATTTGATGTGCTAGATTCTAAACTTCAGTCTGGTCATGGAAAGCTAATCTGTGCTCAGTCCTAGCTTGGTTGCACATGTACTGAAATGTGGAACTCACGTAATTCATGCGATAATTATTTCAGTTGTTACCGAAATATGAGATTTCATGGTTCAGAAATAAATGCCTGCAGACTGACCAGCCATGAATTCATTAATGCATCAACAGTGTTTTTTTCCATTCAGAGCAGTGCTCTCTGGCTGTGACCACAGTGTGGGGCAACCTGCAGTCATTGATGTATTTTCAGTCTTGGTTCCAGAGTACAAGCACTGTCCAACTCTTGTCTGTTGCATTGAACACACCATTTTCCCCTGCACAACTGGGATGAAACTTGGGCACAGGGGCAGGCAGGCAGGTGAGGCTTCCTTGACCTGAACAAATGGTAGGCCAGGTCTGAGAGCATGAAATGTCAGCTGCCATATAGAGGAAGCTGTTGTGCTGACTGATGAAGCTGGAATGTTTAGAGTTGGTGTCACATTCTGCAGGCTTTGTACTGTCTTAAGAATTTTTTTCAATAACTGGGTGGAATTCTGTGTTCTTAGTTTCCTGTTTTCTTAAGTGTTCTAATGTTTTTTAAATAAATATGGATCTTGTCTTCAAAGATCCATTCAACTGCAGCTGAACATTGGAGTTGAACAAATCAGAGTTGTGCATAGAGATGGAAGAGTTATTACATTGTCCCATCAAGAGCAAGAACTGCAGGATTTCCTTTTATCCCAGGTAGACTCACGTATGTTATTCTTCCCTTTCTTGTGATGTTTGAGAAACAGAAGAAATTAGAATCTATGTTAGTTTTATCTATGTAGAAAATATTTAAAAGTTCAAATTAAGATAGTGAAGAAGGGAAGCTGGATGACTGAATTTTCACTATGTTTGTGGAGAGTCTTTAGCAACTGTTACTAAAATACATTTCCATTTCTTAGTAGGGTCAGTAGTCATAATAATTTTTCCCTCCCATTTAAAATGCATTCCTTTATGCTGCTCTTTATGGGGAGAAGCAAGTCAGTGGTAATCCTAGCAGACAATAAGGTATTCTATGTATGAAACTTACTGTTGCCAAGTTCTTAATGAACCCTCAATTACTGTCATTTCAACATTGTCTCTTAATGCTCACTTAGCATCTGTTGTTACTAAATCAGCTGATACTTGAATGAACTCTGTTTTCTTAATTGCTTTGAACAACTTGCTGGTTTTATTCAGAAGTAACAATCTCCCCACTATGCATTATAAATAGTCAAAATACAGGTCTTTAATAACAGTGGTTGGCCTGTTGCAGTTATATAAAACTCCATGACACAGGAAACAAGTCAAAACAGATTCTGCTGAGGTCATGTCTTTTTGGTCAAGTGTTGTCAGACTTGTTCACAGAGAACTGCTGAACAGTGCTGGATACGTCCTTGTAACAAGGGTTAAGTCATGATACAGGAAAACAGTAGCATTTAAGCTCCTAAGTTGTTAGAGCTCCGTGCTTACACTTGAGCATTAATGGAGATAATAATGCATTTGAGAACCTCAACTTTTTTTTTCCTGAATATTCTCTAGTAATATTTTCTCATATTTTTTTATATTTACAGCAGAAGTCTTGTTCCTATTGAAAGACAGGATTGTTTACAAATAATTTTTTGAAACCTAAATTGAAAGCAATACTTAAATAAAATGGCTAAGTGCATGTACCTATGAAAAATTCATTTAACTGCATAATAGAGTGGTCTTCTCTGAATGTGAAGTTACTGGTCTAAATTGAAATAACACAGAGCTCTACCATTACGTAAAGAAAAGTTCCCCTGAAAGTAGAGAACTTAAAGTCACTTTTATAAATAACTATTGTACAGAAAACAGGCTTGCTAAACCCCATAAGCAATTCTTTCTGTGGCCTGCTAATATTGAATAGAAAACAAACCTCTTGTTATGTTTCAGATGTCACAGCACCAAGTACATGCAGTTCAGCAGCTTGCAAAAGTTATGGGATGGCATGTGCTGAGTTTCAGTAATCATGTTGGTCTGGGGCCGGTGGAGAGCATTGGCAACGCATCAGCAATAACTGTAGCATCACCAAACGGAGACTATGCTATTTCAGGTAGTGTTTCCTCTTGCAAATAGAAGTCACATCTTTCTGAGAGTGTTCATAGAATATTTTACTATCAATTGATACTATGCTCTAAAAGTCTAGATACTATCTTTTGTGTAAGGAGTTGATATCTAAATAAAATCAACACCTTGCCCAGGAAGCCACTTAATATAACCTGATTTAATTTACACAGGCTTGAAAATATTTCTTATAGTTACCATGGAAAATTACATATATATTTTCTATAGTATGTATAATATGAATACATTATTTAAATATATAAATATTATACTATATATATAAATGTTTGTTTATATAATAGAAATATATATATAATTAATTGCATGTATTATTATTAGCATAGAAAAAAGAGATTACAGAAACCATCAGGATCCTGAGAGAAGGGAACAAGATAAACAACAGGATCACAAGTCCAAACTTAGGGAGAACAGAGTTTCGTCTCTTTAGGGATACTTTTGAAAGAATCCTATGGGATGGAAAGAAGAGGGGTCCAGGAGTGCTGTTTGATTATTGTTTTCAAGGGTCATCTCTTTCAGGCTCAAGAATGGTCATTCCTAATATTCAGGAAGTTAAGCAATGGTGACAGAAGACTTGTGTGTATGAACAAGGAGCTCATGACTGAACTTATGATATAGGAAGGAAGCTTCAAGAGATTATAGGTAGTTGACTTGGGAGGGATATAGAGAGACTAAGCATGCATTGGTAAGGATAGGAAAGCTAAGGATACGATAGGAAAGCTAAGGATAGGATAGGAATCTAATGGGGATGTATAGGGCAGCAAGAAGAGCTTCAACAGGTATGTCAGCAGCACAGGAAAGATTAGGAAAATGGGACTGCTGTTAAACAGAGAGTATGTGGTGGCACAGGACATGGAGGAGGCCAAGGTATTCAGTACCTTCTTTACTTTGGTCTTAAGACTGCTCTTCAGACTGTGACACCCATGGGAAATTTTTGAGCAAAGATGCAGCCATAGTGGAAGACCAGGTTAGAGAACCTTTGAACAGACTTAGACATACACAGTTCATGGGACCAGGTGGATGACTGCTGAGGGAGTTGATTGATGTCACTGCAAGGCCAGTCGTGATCATCTCTAAAAGACCAGGCTCAGGAAGGGCTCCTGAGGACTGGAAGAAGGCAGATGTTACACCCTGTATTCAAGAAGGAAAATGTGGGGAATTACAGTCTGATCAGCCTCATTGCAACTGAGAAGATGAGAAGGAAAAAAGTAGTCTCAGAAGAATTTTCCAAACGTACTATGGAGAATGTGGTGATGGGGAGTAGTTGGCATTAATTTATGAAAGACAAATTATGTTCAATCAGCCTGATAGTCATCTCTTTGTAGAAGGTTAGCTCAAGGCAAAAGCTAGGTGGTACTTCTCTATTTATTTAAAAAGCCAACACATACCACTTCCCAACATGAAAACACACCCATCCAAGACAACAAAGCAGCACCACCCCTCCACCAGTCTCACAGAATTTTGTGATTAAAAGTAACTGCCTAGTGACGTAGATCCTGTCTATTTGAGATAAATAGAAACAATACATTTTTCAACAGAACATCAGGGAGTACATCCAAGGGAGGAATGAGCAATGAAGTCTTTGCCCTTCCTGGTATCATTGGGGAAAGAGAAATGTATTTGTAAGGTGTTCATTTTGGGGTTTATTAAAAGTTTCTCTGTCTTGATCCAAGCAAAAACATGCTGTGCTAAAGCAACAAAATCATAGAGAAGTGGGAAACAAGACAAAATCCAGAGAAAAAGCCTAGAAAAAGAAAGGAAGGGAATTTCCCTTGTTTGCTTTCAGCATGTTTGGAATTGAGTAGGAATAAAATACAGAATACACAAGGAAGCATGTTTAATATGAGGAATTCACACAGTGTAAAAAATGCTCATTGAAATTTCTCCTTTTGCCACAGTACGTAACGGTCCAGAAAGCGGCAGCAAAGTCATGGTTCAGTTTCCACGGAGTCAGTGCAAGGATCTCCCCAAGGGCGATGTCCTTCAGGACAGCAAGTGGAATCATCTCCGGGGGCCATTCAAGGAAGTGCAGTGGAATAAAATGGAAGGGCGTAACTTTGTGTATAAAATGGAACTCCTCATGGCTGCCCTAACTCCTTGCTAGTGAAGCGTCAGCCTCTCTCTGAGGGCTTAGAAGCGTCTCTGTGCAATGATAACTGCTAATGCAGCAAAGGGAAATGGGAGCTATGGGCCAGTACAAGAAAGCAAAATCAAATTTATTTCCTATACAGAAATAAATACCTATACATTTTGGTATTTGTAATAAAACCTTTTTCAGTGGCATATAAAATACTTACGATTTTTTGTAAAAGTTCCTTTCAGCTGTATCTTTGAAAACTGCTCTGTCCAGAGTGACATAGATGAGTAATTAATGTATTTTTTGTTTATAAGATTAAATTTGGTAGTCCTTGAGTTGAAGCATTCTTGAGTTGGAATTTGTTTGTACATTGATGATGATTCTGGGTGACACCTTTATTTTTGAGAAATATGTTTACTTGGTAGTTGAACTTGAGAGTGTTGCTAAGTCATTGCCTGTGGCAAAAGTCTTTCCTCTCTGATGGCCTGTGTGATGTCAGCTACTTTGCTTGTTTTTTGACCTCTTGTTTTCCAAGAATATAGAGGAAGGGGTCTTACTTGGCTTGCAAATTCTGACAGTTTGAGTTTGTGGGTGACTTGTGGCTTAGTGACTGGATAGAAGGAGGTAACTCCTGTAGTAAACCTCCACACTTGTGCATCTGGATCTTTCTCCTGCATTCTCCATTATTCCCATCCAGGGAAATAATAATATCTTTCCAAATATCAGCTCTTTTTAGTTTTTTAAAATTAAAAAGTCACATTTTTTACAGTTTTGGTTGCAATTATAACCCTCCTGAAACTTACAGTATGGTGTTCGATAAAGCTTTCATTTTGTTTGGTACTTAAGTGCTAAGGGTCTTTTTGCAACTTGTCTGTGTGAACTGGTTCATATTCATATCTTATGAAGTGTCTGTCCACATGTATATATATGAACTTCTTGCACATAAACGTGTTTGAATTGAACATCACACTTCCATGGTGACAGTTGTTATTTTGTTGTATTCTCAACTATGAAGAATAATTGCAGGAAAAAAAGCAGCAAGCTGCTGCTCAGCATGTATCCAAAGCAGTTCTTGTTCTTACATTGCTGTTGGCCAGCACAGAGCATCTTGTTTCAGTTCCTGGAAGTGCTTGCTTGTGTGTGACTGAACTAAGTGAGAGAAAGGGTTTTCCTTTCAAGTGCTCACCTGTTACCCAAGACAAGTGACGAAAATCAAAAGCCCTAGTTGAAAATAGTCTCCTGATGTTGCAACAGGGCTGAGCCTAATGTAACCCCTGTGATGCCAGGTCCTGTATTACTGTGCCAGCAGACACTCTGTGATTACAGACAGGGGTGGGGGGATTGTTCCTTGGTGAACAGTTCAGCCAACAGCCTGATGCATGTTTTCATGCATCTGACTAGATGAGGCTGTTCTGACTCCTGCCGATGCAACAAATCTCTTATTAATAATTAGAAGTTGAGTCTATTAAGCTTGAACATGTCTTTACACTTTATTGCTCTTAACCTAAATTGACAGGTCTGCACGTAGCGAGAGCTTTTTCATCAAGGAAGTTCTTCATTACCAAGTAATCAGATCACTCTGGAGCTATTACAATCTCATGGCTGCAGGACTTCTGTCCTGAAAAGGAGGACATCTCCTGTGTTGCAGAAGGGCAAGCTCTGCATATCAGCATGAAAACACTTGTCTAGACTTCCAGGTTTAGGTTAAAAAAGAATAATAGTAATAATAATGATGAAAAAAAAATAAATATTAGAGACCTGGAGAGACAGTTTTGGTGTTGAATATACAGGGATTCCTAATTTTAATGGAAAATGGACTGATTAGACATCTAAGAGAGACAGTCTTGAAACTTGTTAGTGCATCTTTGAAAATGAAATGATGACATTAGTGAATGATTAAGAACTTTTCAATTGATTGCCAAAGCAATCTTGGTTCATCTTGGTGAACCTGGTGTCCTGGTGAATTTGGGCATCTCTTTAATAAATGCCTTAATACCTTTGATCATCTAAAATGCTCTAAATACTAAATTTGCTGCTGTTCTGCAGAGTTTACAAGTATAGTAAGAACAGCTGTTAGTTTCTGAATTTCTACTGTGACAACCTTCCATAATACTTTAGATGCTCCAGGGTAGCAAGAAACTGCTACAGTTCAGCCTCACATTCTGTATCTCAAATACTGACTAACATAATTTTCAGGAAAATGTATTTTTAAAGTAACATTACCTGTGTAGAGTAAGCATATTAAATGGTGGGTAAAATTTGTGGATGAGGGGCTGTCTATAAGGAAAGCTATCTACAGGCTAACAGTACTGGATATTCTCACTGAATACTGTTTGAGTCCCTGCTGTTCATATGGGATATTGCTGCCTAAAAGCAAGGTTGGCATTTGAACCTAAAAGCAGGTTCAGTAGCCAAGGATGGGTGCCTGAAGTTGCAGTGACTTCAGCCAAGCTGGAAGAGGTAGAACTGTACTACTTGTACACTTCTTTTGTTGTAGAGCATTTTAAACTGAAGAATTTTAAGTATTCATTTCCTACATTCGTCCCAGCTTTCAAACATTGTGGTTTAAATGTGTGTGTGACCTCTGCAATCACAGCAGTGCACTGGAATGGTCATTCATGTCTGGATTCGTTTCCTGACTTCCTCTGGCAATTGCAGTGTTCAGGCCAGTGTTAGCAGATAACAGTAGTTTTATGTGTAAGCTGCACTTTTTGTACTTTCTAAGTCTGGCAGACCACCTGCTATATGTTCAGTTCAGCCTAATACCTAGCTTCACATTCAAAGTGCTTTAATGATTTTTGCTTTAAAAGTCTAAGATTCATTCAAAGTCTAAGATTTAGAGCCCTAAAAGAACCCCTAACAATGTTTTCAGTATTCTATAATCATACTTTACCAAGTAATTCAAGTTTGGTGATTGAAATAGATGCACTTACAGTTTCCCTGTTGTCAAAGCTCAGTTTACTCAAAGACACAAAGTATGGGCAATACACATTTAAAGCAGAAAATTGGAATAAACTTACTTTTCTGTGCTGTATCTGATACTTATTTCATTTCTCACCTTTTTTGACCTGTTCTAGATGTAGGAAGGAGCAAACAGCTGAATCTGGTATCTCAGTTTATGAGTGGGAGAGAGGCCCGTTGTCCTAGAAATGGCCAGCTCAGTATGGGATGGCTTAAAGGTATTGTGCACAGGGTGCTTTGGCTTGTTTGGCACTTACCTCCATCATTATGCACTTGGAGAGAAATTCCCTGAACGTTTTCCCAAATTGAGCCTATAGGACCCCTGCACTTGAGCATCCCAGTCCCTGACCAGAGGGAAAGCTCTGTCAGCCTGTCCTGTAAAAGGTTTTTGCAAACAAATGAGATGAAGTGTGCCAAAGGTAGGAGCAGCAGTTCAACTCAAACAGCCACATGGCAATCTACAGGCACAGACTAGTCCATGGTGTCTTCCAAGTTCAAAGTTTATTTCACACTGCAAAATGCTCATTACAAAAGCAAAACAGAATAATTTGGAACTTGGTCAGTTTACTGCTTTCTCACTGACAAACACAAATATTATTTCACCCAACAGATCTACAGATGGAGAATTGCAATATGTGCAATATGCAGATTCAAGAAAACATTAGGTCACTTCATATTTTCTTACAACATAGGGAAAGCAAAGGTGGCTTCTCAACAAGAGCAGTTTTAGAACTGTATTTGTAAATACTGTATTTCAAAGTAATGCTGTTTTAACTTTTCTGATAGATTGTTCATCACTGGGCTATGTCTGCAAAGGACATCTTTCACAACAAAACTGTTCAGTACTTTGCCCCCCCATTGGTGTTGTGTGTATCAGTATTTTATATTTATATATCTGACCTCCCTTCTCTATCTTTATAGACAGTGTCCTCTTTAGTACCTGCCTACACTGTTCCTTGTACAACCACCTGCTCTAGTAATGTCATAAAATGTGTGTTAACATCCATCCTGGGGCAGTGTAAACAATTGGAAACACAAGTGGGAGAACTTTGACCAGCTCAGCATTCTTTCAAAGTCAGTTTTGTCTCATGAAAAATTGTAGTTTGTCTTCAGAGCTTCAGGAAGCTCCTTACACCCAAAAGTAGCAGCACAGGTGCAATAAACAGAATTCAATGCTTGCAATTAATTTTTTAATGTAATACTGTAATTAGATATTTAATTTATTATGTTGATGGATGCTAATGACCACTCTGTCTGTAATAGGAGACTTGCTGTATCCAAAATACAGGTGTCCTTCAAGACCATGATAATTTCCTTTATGGGTTGATCTTAGAGGCTTGGTTGGTTGGTTGTTTTTAAGAGTGGTAGAGGCTGTAGATTTTATTAGCTAGCCACAAAAATGTGTTCATGAAGCATACTCTTTTTTACTCTGACCTTGACTAGCAGAACCGAAAATTTACCAGGTCAAAACAGCTCCATCAGACATTGCTGGTTTAATTACTTTGCAAGTCAGGATGTTTCTGCAGTAGTCACAAACATTTTACCTTCTAGGTTTGTTCTTGCTTTCTTGGCCAATACTTTCTCCTGAGGTAGAATTGTTATTATGATACAGTCCTTGGCTAACACTCGATGGTTTCCAGTTCAATCTCTTCTGTTGTACTTGCTGTAAATAAAAGGATATTGTTATTGATTGGCAAATGGATTGGAAGGCAAACATTCCAAAATTAACTGTGCTGAGACATTTTCAACTTTTTAATATTAGCTCAAGCTTGCTCATCTAAAATTAGGTTTAAATACATCTTTTCAAAATATTTAACTGCATAAAGAGGTTCTCACAATCTTTAAAGTGACAACAATCTCTTCCAGTACAAGGCTAAAGGCACTAAGGAAACTAAGTCGATAGGGCCGGTTCTTACATCTCTCTTCAAGATTTCTGAAAGATGGGCTCTTCTGAGATACAACTGGGGCAGAAATTAGGTCTCTCCTTCAGACCATTTCCTGGGACATCACACAACAAATTTCTGGAACTGTGCTTTCCTGAACTCTGCCATATGTTACATGAAAATGTCTATTCAGTTCAGCTCTGTGGGAAGATTGGCTTCCACTGGAGGAAGAGGCTTTAAACAAAATCATGTATATTCTGGCATGATAGGAAAGTTTTCAGTAGCTACAGAAGCTTGTGAGTGGTGTATACACCATGAAAGCAGCAGCAGCCCTTAACAGCTTTAGGTGAGTGACAGGAGGAAGCAGCTCAAACCAAGCTAATTTCTTCTTCTGGGTTTTGTAGAGTTGATATGAAGTCTGGGCCATGAATCTTAGAATGCTTGTCTGTGTTGGTCTAGCAAAATACTGATAGCTAGGCTGCTTGTTGTAATGTAACACTTATTATAGAAGAAATACAGACCTTTTACCTAGAGGGCAAGAAACCATGAGTGGATCTGCACTTAGAAAGAAGGGAGGTAAATACCTAAAATATTTTGAACTGTTAAAGAAAACCTCCCATTTCCAAGATGTGCCTAAGAGCTTCATCCCAGGCCCATAACGTGCACCTTGTCTGCCTAGGCCAAATATCCCTGTCAGTGGCTTGGAAATTTCTTAATATGTCCCTTCAGTGTAGCCCTTGTGTTCCCTGACCTGCTCTTTGTGACTGTTGTCTTTGGTGTCAGCTTTTGATATTACTCAGTATTCGCTGGAGTCTGCAACTGAAGCAAAAGTGTACGGATGAAGAGGGGGTTTGACAGGAGGAGATGCAATCCTCCACTGAGAACTGAACTGAGGTAGGGGCCACTCTCAAGGGTAATTTGAATATTTTCCCCTAGAATACACCCTCCTGATGTGAACTCAGAGTTGCTTATGCTCTTGACTTTGCCTCCTGCCCTTTGAGGGGGGGGGTCATTGCAGCTCTGGCCTTTTCTCCCCAAGTTTTGCAATCAGCCATGTTGGGAAGTATTTTATTATTTCTAATGTGAAAACATATAAGGTAAATGTCCTGTGGATTGTTCTTCAACTACACACCTGTTATTCAGTTCCTTCAGCTAGTAAGGAGTTAGAACGGGATAACTGATCTGAGCCCTTCAGTCTTGTTTCTCAGTGGCCTTGTTTAGCACCTTTATGGTACAAATTTTAGGCTCAAATTTCAGGCTTGAAGACTCTACACCCTGACTACATTTTTAGAGAAATACCTGTTAGTTTGTGTGTTGTTTTCTTCTGAAATAGATGCAGAGATTTATTACACAGCCACATGAAGCAGATTAGAATGGCAGATACTGCAGCGAGAAATGTGAAGAGAACTGCTACAAAATGCAAATCTTCATAGATAATCTCTGTAGGGAAAATGAAAAAAGAATATTATAAAATTGATTACAAGCAGACTGATGCTGAAACACAGGGTAAAGCCAAGAAGTCCCATCTAGTTTGTACCGTAAACATTGACTATGATGGTGCCATAGGCATTGGTTCCATGCTCCTCCATTACAGTGACAAAATAGTAGCCGGCATCTCTCATGCCCACATTCCGAAGCTGTATAGAGCCATTTTCAAAAGTAGTCACTCTGTCCTTGTAGACCGTGGATATGTTGACATAATTCCCACTTCTCCACTCAACAATGCTGGTGGTGCCCCAGCTTGACACATGCTTCCACTCAATGGTAGCCACGCCTTGGCAAGAGTATTCAACTGAGAGGAGGATGTTTTGTGCCACTGTTGCATTGATGTTGGGTTGTGGGACAACTAAGGATACTCCTCCAGGAGCTGAAAGACAAAGGAGAGTGGTAAGCCTGGAAGTGATGCTGCACCAACAGTCCAGGGCAGATTGGGATCTCTGTATCCTGGTGATTTATCCTACCTATCTCAGCGATCTGTTTTAAGAAAGGATACATTATGCTTTTTTCAATACCTTTTTCTTTCTGCTTTCCATAGAAGTAACATACATACTTGAAGACTAAATACACATTTATAATTTGTGGTAGCAAAAATGCTTCCACCATAGAAGACACATAATTGAATGTGTTTCAATGTTTTACCACCACATAGAAAGGGACTTTGGATAAGCAAAACATTTTCCAAAAACTGAGCAATGTTCTTTTGTTCATCGGTAACTGGCTTTCTTTAAAAATCCTGCATTTACAAGGAAAGTTTAGTCGCCATGTCCAAGGTAGTCTATCATATTCATTAACT
This sequence comes from Parus major, assembly GCF_001522545.3. Taxonomy (NCBI): domain Eukaryota; kingdom Metazoa; phylum Chordata; class Aves; order Passeriformes; family Paridae; genus Parus; species Parus major. Next base: position 77,755,127 of record NC_031768.1, on the reverse strand, counting down.
ACCATCCCCCAAAAGCAAGAACTGTAGTAGGCAGAAGTATGTGAAGTCTTGGCAAGGCCTTTGTCGTGTTTTCAGTATGTGTAATCAACATTAGAAATATGAGCTTCTTAAAGGTGGACAGTTAATAAGCCAGTGCAGATAAATCACATGTAACCAAAGGTTTCATGTTTCATGAGAAGCCAGGGACTTCATGTTCCTGATGATATCCGGTCAAAAATGCATATAAAAGAATATTTAATTCTCACCTACTTCCTCCTGATGTGATAACGGAGCTGTTCATGACACTGTGAAACTGAACCGACGGCTTAGTTTAATGTGTAACTGCAATAATTTCTGCTTGCATTTGGTGTTTCTGCATGAAGATTTGGATGAACACCAAGATCAGAGTTCTAACTGGCGTACATTTTTTCTTTTTATTAGTGGCTCGTTTGAGACCCTTGGCTAAAGACTGAAATCCTGTTATCTACCCACAAAAATCAAAGCAGACGAAAGGCAGATAAAGCACAGAGTAAGGCTGAATGCTTTTTCCTGGTTTGGCTTGGAGCAGCTCACCTGCTATAGTCTCTTACTGTGGGAACAGCCTAACTTCAAGAGCAAAAAGAGAAAGAAATGCTGACCTGTAAATGTCTGTAACCCAGTGGGGGAGTGTGAGACTGAGACCCTCAGCTACACTGCATGAGTGCAAAGCAGAACACCTGGGGATGATCCTGGAGGTTCTACAGACTTCCAGGAGAAGAATGATTAAGAAATGCAAAGAAAAAAATGTCTAAGGGAAAAATATTATTTTTAAAAAATCTTAAAATAAGAGCCCTCTATGGCCAAAATTTCACAGCCACCACAAATGGAAGAGATGGGTGAATTATAATCTGACTCCGCTGTATTTTGGATCTGTAGCAGAATTCACTAACTGCTGGTCAGGGTAAGGTAGGGGAGCTCAAGAAGCCAGTTCAATTCCCAGGCTCTCATCTACAGTACCAAATAGGATCTAGGCTTTTTCCAAGACAACACTCCTGAGCTCCCCACTTCATAAGCATTGTCATAACCATGCTGCCCAGTCCCCCTGCAAGAACATCATGCTTCTGGGCAGCTCAGTGCATCCTCAGCTGAGCTGTGGTCTGCTGTTCATCCTGTGTGCAGGAGAGACTAACCAGAGCTTTGAAAACGAGGTTTGTGCCAGCTACAGAAACAGAACAGCCGGGAACCTCTGGTAATCGCTGCAAATTTTTCCAATTGTTTTCTGGTCCATGTGTTTATTTAAAGGCCTTTCCCACTGTTTCTGACCAGACAGGAGCTGAGTGTCTCCCCTCAGTGACCCTTTCATGTTTTTATAGAGGCTTTGTTTCCAATACGTGATTGCAAGGTAAATGTAAAAAAAAAAAAAAAAGAATTCAAATCTTTCCATTAAATGATTTGCAAATATGTCCTGTCCCTACCTGGCATGCAAAGCTAAAAAAAGCAGTGCAGTATCTAACCATTCTAAAATACTTTTAGTAAGCAGATCACCTGAACTAGTGTAATCCAACAAAGTTGCACCAGGCTGGAGAGCAAACATCACACCCACAGGCAGCACCCTACACAAGGTTTCTGTGCTCTGCTGCTCGCAAAACCAGCCCCTTCACACCCAGTAAAACACGCACCCAGGAGAAGAGCGTACAGGGGCCACTCAGAGCTCATAGTTTGCCGTCCTGGCTCGCTGCTCTACACCCAAGTATTTGCCTGGCCAAGAGTCAAAGCGGGAAGTGTGGCTCTGCGTGGCAGACCTGGCCGTGGTAACGCAGCTGGGCCTGCAGTGGGGAAGAAAAAGGCTGGCACCGAGGGGCCTCCACGCAAGAGCTCTGAATTGGGGGGACAGCTCTAAAAAGGGCCTGTGAAACCCTGCGGACTGGTTCTCTACCCTTTGGTGTCCTGCTTGTGCTCACTTGTGTTGGTGGAGTGCGGTGACCAAACCAAAGTCCCTGGTGGCGCTGACACCGCGGTCCCCAGGCGAGGCGGGGCTGGCAGGAGGCTCCTTCAGGCCCCTCTCTGGGAGAGCACCGGCGGCTCTCTGCGTGTTACCCCATCCCCACACACCTCCCGTGGGGTTGGAACCCACCCTCCCTCCTCACCACCGCCTTTCCCAGCGTGACCCAACACCTCTCGGGCTGACTAACCGGAGTTGTTTCCCCCTCCACGCCTTGTCCCCTCGGTGCCTGGAAAAGCAGCCGCGGGGACGGCGGCTGCTGGAGCCGCCCCTGCCGGGAGCGGGCGTGAGGCGCTCCCCCCGCGGCCGCGCTGGTCCTGCTCGGCTCCCCCGCTCCCTCCGAGCAGCAGGAGCGGGGACGAGCCTCCCCTGACCAGCAGCGATGCCTGCCTGAGTGTCGGTACGTCCCGATGGGGAGATGGGGATCTCCTCCCCAGCCGCTCCCGGTTGCGGGCAGAGCGCTGGCCGCGGGCGGGGGTCGGCGGGCTCTGCACCGCCCCGGGGATGCCGGGCGCTGGGGCTGAGCCGGGGAGCCGGAGGAAGGAGCCGGGGGACGGAGCGGGGGAGGCAGGGACGGAGTCGGACACTTACTCTGCAGAGCCCACCCGGCGGCCAGGCAGAGGGTGACGGTCCCCACGACGACGCCCCGGCCTCGACAGCCCTGCAGCGGTCTCATCAGCGGGAAGCCGATGCCCCAGGGGTTGCATTTAAGTGGCTGGGCCGGCCGGCGCGGCCCGACCCCGGGGGCTGCCTGCCCCAGGCCTCTCCTCCGCTTCTCTCCCTCCTCTTCCTCCCGCTCCCGCCGCGGCTGCTCCCAGCTCCCCCCCGCAGCGGCCCCCGGGCGCTCCCCCGGCTCACACCCCGCGATCTCCGATCCGGGCTGCACATGCAATTGGCTGAGCAAGGAAAGGCACTGCCCGGCCGCCGGCCATCGCCCAGCCGGGAAATGAGCGCGATGGGCGGCCGCGGAGCCCTGCCCGGCCCTGCCGATTCCCTGCCGGAGCCTGGAGCCGAGCCCGGGATCGGGACACCTGGCCGAGGAGGATGGTTTTAAGTGTGATTTGGCATCCACAAGGGAAATTTCACTTCGGAGTGTTAAAACTGACTTTTCTGCTCCAAGAAGTCTGGTGATGCTGTCGGTGAGACGGGGATGGGGAGAGGGCTGGAGGGCAACATCTCTGTGTCCCCAGAGATTATCTCAGGTGAGCACGCTGGAAAATGAAGCTGGTTCCCATCCCACTGTACCCAGCACATGCACTAGGTGCTCCTCTCTCCCTTCTGTTGTCGTCCAGAGGAGGTCCCCAGAAATCCTTGCAATCCTTGTGCTTCTCTCAGAAGCACCAGACAGTGTGAGATAGTGGGAAACATTATTAGAAAACATGAGAGCGTCCCAATCCTGAAAATTCATCCTTGCTCAGAGGCATCCTGGTATAAGGCTACCAGAAGCCATTTACACCCCCAAGAGACCTGCCCCTCTGACCAGGGAGTTACACACCAGATCAGCCTTTTTGCAGATTTTCCATTCTCTTTCCTTCATTTCCCTCTCCTCAAGTTTATTTAGTGGAGTTGTGGATTAAAGAGAGATGTTTCATGGTGCTGGTCAGTACAGGCTCCTCAGGGTAAGTGGGAGGAAAGGGCAATCACCCAGGTGATAAAGGACAGCTGTGATCTGCCCGAGCTACCTCTGCTGAGTAGCCAGTTTCCCCCTGCTGCCTAGGGAATAATGCAGGTTTCCTTATGTATTGGCTGGCTGTCAGGAAAACAGGTGAGTCCCATGGCGGGTCTGGGTAGCTGAAACACAGCTCTGGGTTGGGGGCTGAGCAGGAGCGAGGCTTGTGCAGGGCTCAGCTGCAGGGGACCCACTCCTGCTGGGGCTTTTCAACCAAGTGTGATGCTATCATGTGCTGCCCTGTTCTATATGGCATTACAGCTTCTTTCATACACATTTCAGGGGGGACTTCTAGGGCTTAAGCCAGGCCTTGACAAGAGACAGTGCAATCTTCATGGACTCCAGGGCCCAGATTTTGTTCAGGTGCAAAAAAATCTCCAGCTTTACCAACTTCTGGTGCATTTCCTGAAGTTTCAGTGATGATACTCAGATGATGGGGCAGGGAAAGAGAAGTCAGTGAGGATGTACTGCCCAAGTGTTGGATCCCACATAGGTTTTGCAGGCTGCCGTGGTGCTGGGGTTGCCTGGAAGTGTGTTTGCACTTGATCTGCAGAGACAGGCCATGAAATACTTCCCTTCTGCCTCATCTGTCTGAGCTGCTCCTGTGCTTTGCCAAATCCTCTTTGCTGTGTCAGGCCGACATTGTGCCTGGGTGTCCCTGCTGAAAATATAATTCCGTGAAGAACTGTGTAGTGCTTCTTTCTGCCACATGAAGTTTCCTCCTGATCCCATCACTTCAAAAATGGCAGTTTTATTCCTCAGAGCATTAAAGAAAGTCTCATGGTGATGTGACTGTGTAATTTTCCTTTTTTATTTCTTGCAGCCTTTATTTAAATTATTTTTGAGCTCATGGCCCAATGAACTATTTTGGCAGCACAACTTATGAGCTATATTCTCATATAAAATTAATTGAACCCTGCAGATTTTAAATGTATCAAACTGGTTGCATTGAATAAATGCACTCTATTGGAAAGACAGATATTAGTAATGAAATTGACATACAGGCTTGGAGCTCCTCTCAAATTTTGTAAGTTTTGGCTACCATAGGTCAAATGTTCAGTCCTGTGATAAAAAGAAGTTCTGTGTTTGTGTTCAGCATCAATAATCAGCAAGGAACTTGTAAATTCCTTCTTTTTAAAGGGAAAATTATAAAATATTTAGAGGTTGGGCTTTTTTGATATAAACTGTACCTCAAGAAATACATATCACAAAGTTCTCAGCATTAAGAAAGCATTTAATTGAGCTATTATAAACCATATTTATTTGAAAGCTTGCTGGTTCCTCTTTCCCTGAGAGCCCCTTGGAAGCAGTGATTCCTCCCTCTGTGCTGCAAACATTCCCTCTGCAAGGAAGGAGATTTCTCTTAAGCAGAAATGCATTGGGGTGTGAAACTACAGTGCTGGGTGACAGCTGGGCCCATTGGCAAGGCAGGGGAGCAGCAGAAGGCAGGGGCAATTTTCAGGGCAGTCTTCTTGCCTGCAGCCTGTGGAGAAGTGTGGCCATGTGAGCTGCACTGTGGGGGCTGGTGCTGGAGGCCATGGGGTACAGCCCCATTAACAAGGGACTACAGAATCACTTGGCTTCAAGGAATCATAAAATCAGTTTGGCAGGAAGAGATCATCAGGCCAGCCATTAACCCAGCACTGCCAAGTCTGCCACTAAACCATGCCCATAAGAACCACATCTACGTGTTTTTTAAATACCTCCAAGATGGTGACTTCACCCCTTCCCTGGGCAGCCTCTTCAAGTGGCTGACAACACTTCCAGAGAAGCAATTTTTAGTAATGTCCTCTGGCATAACCTGCAGTCATTTCCTCTTGTTCTCATGATGGCTGGATTATTGATTAGCAACCAATCTAACTGAATTTAACCTTGATGCTTGACCCCTCTGAGTCCCCCTAGCACCTGCCTGCCTCCCAGCACCCCAGAGGCAATGGGAGATGAGCTTCAGCAGATGATGTCACCTGCTGTTGGGCTGGAGTTTGACGAAGATGCTGTGGACATCCTGGGCTTTAGTGCTTGGGCATTGGTGCAGTGCTTCAGCAAGGAAATTGTTTCTGCCAGAAGTGAGTAGAGGGACGCACCCTGCCTGGCTCTTCTGCAGGATTTGGTAGCTAACTTTACAGAAAATCCAGATTCGAGTGTTATTGCTGATTTTACTTACCTTGGCATATATTCATGATGTATTTTCCTAACAAAGTTTTTATTAAAATCCTGTCCAACCACATTCAGATGAGGGTAATGATATGCCTCTTCAGGTTGTGGGTTTTTCATCCATTAATGCTGCTTTTCTGATTTTAGTTTTCTCTGCTTGTCAACCAGCAGTTCTAGGAAACATAAATGTATCAAGTAGTATAATACACACTGTAAAAAATTAGGTTGTCTTTGTTTAATTCCAAAGTGGCCTTAAACGACCAGGCTCTGGGAATGACTTACAAGGTTTGTAAAACATTTATTTTTGCCATTCTTACCCTGCTGTAGACATCTGCAGATTCTACTGCTACATGCTCAGTATTTCAGGTATTCCTTCCCCTTTCCTTTGTTTATTTCCATTATTTTAAATGATTTTTTTCCTTTCTTCTCATTGACAGATATGAAACAACCGTCTCTCAAGTTTGTCTGGAGGGCCTGATTTATCTTTCTGGTGCCATTAATAATGGAACAAAACCACATTAACGATTGCATCAACAGCCAGATAGGAGCCAGAAAGCTCCTTTTGCTCTCTAATATGCTGCATGAGTACACTGAAGTGCTTTATACAGAGAGTATTTTGCTTTTTTTTTTTTCTCACCCTTTTGCATTGATGTCTTTTTTGGACTTGATAAACTGCTTGACCTTGTTTTTGCTGAAGAAAAGATAAAAACCACTGGAGTTAAATATTCAATGAGATTACAGACCTGAGATAGCCCTTTAGAGCTAATATCATTCTGCAAGAAACCTGAAGAAATGTTAACAGCGACTGCAGGACGTTACATCTGCCTGGTTAGATGAGCTGCAGAGGCTACCCACCATTGGTTTTGGCTGATGATGTGGTGAGCTGGCAAAAGACAGCAGGAGAGAGCTGCAGGCTTTCAAACCAGCAAAGGAATGAGCACCTGGCGCAGGAGTAGTCAAAAAATAGGTAACATTATGCTGGCCCCTCCTCTTTCACTTGAGGTTAGTCATCTGGGTTTAGTTTATTCTGATCTTCTGGAAGTGAGAAGAACATTTGTTGTGAGGTCTTGGTGTATAAAAACATTCCTTCCATTTGTATAAGATGAAAAAGGATTTTTCAGCATCTGAAGTAGAACCTGGTCAAATCTGCCTTTGCATGTCAGTGGTTTCTTTTTACCTTTTGTTTTTTTCTGCAGAAGCATGGTACAAAAAGCCCCTTTCTTACCTCAAATCAATCAATAGCTGTATGAAGAAAGACAACGGGCAGTTCTGGTCTGTCAACATTCAGCCACTTTTTAAGCTATCTAGACTGCCTATATCTTCTTGTGGGTTTGGCCTGTGGGTTTGCAGGTTAGGGAAATAGAAAGAAAAAATCAAATGATGGTGCAGAAATGTTTATCTGAAAATGCACAGATGTTTAGTAGAAGGGAGACATTTGGAGACAGCTTTTGTGAAGTGGGAGGTGCTCAAAGCACACCTTTGAGTGGGGATGGCTGACATTCGCCCATGGGATGCTGTAGTGGCAGTGAATATCTTCCAAGACAATACATCCTTCCTCTGTATTCATAAAGAGTGGAATATCCCCATGTTCTTTCAATGGGAAACCAAAGCACAAAGTTGTTTTTTTTTCCCTAGGAAGTTTATATCAAAACAGACAAAATAAATCCTCACTATCTTCAGTCTCTAAAGTGGTCTTTATCCTGCCTCTCTGATCAACCTGCTCTAGTATTTCGCCACCTTCACTGTAAAAAGTTTCTTCCTTATATCAAATCCAAATTGAATCTCCTCCAATTTAAATTAACCAGTACTCCCTTTTCCTTTCACTACAGCTTTCCTCACTCTATCTTTACGCACCTGAGCAGTGTCCTTACACTCTTCCAGGATATCTGTTCCTGCTCCACTGCCTGTGCATTTTCTTCTTGCCCTTTAGTTTCTCTAGCAGATCTTGACTCAGATGTGATGGTCTCTTGTCTTCCTTTTCTTATAGATTTCTTATCTTCATATTTTCTTTAAGATTTCTTATACCTGGGGATTGAGAGCTTTTATGCTCTATGAAAAATGTCCTTTAATGTCTCTCATCTCTCTTCTGCTCCCTTGCCAGTGAGGGCATTTTTCCATGGGGGTTTATTGACTAACTCTTTGAAGGAATGGAAGGGTTTTTTCCCCTAAAATTCAGGGCCCTGATTTTATTCTTCGCATGACCTTTATTCCTCAGGATGTGAACTCCACTAGTGCATTATCACTGCAGCCCAGGCTGCCTCCAATCTTGATGTCACTGTTTAACTCAACTTGTGTTGTGGTGGTAAAAATAAAGTAAAATAATAATGAAATTCCAAGTAAATAAAATAATTATGTTCCACTTTGGACACCAGAAGGTCAGTCATTCCTACAACCCTTTACCTCACATAAATGTCCCAAGTTATTGTCTATTGATTAGTGTTACACCATACAAAGAGTATACAAGAGGTGCTTTTAGCACAAGGAAGATTCACTGTTTTCCAAGTTTGTAGTTCAACTTTGCTGACCCATGGTATTTTTCACTGTTGTTCATTAGCAATATAAATATTTTCAATTAGAGAATTCTGCAAAGTGAATAGCATGTCTATCCACTGTGAGCAGAATGAAAACAGTTTCAAAAAGAGAAGGTACAAATGCAAAAGGGTCTCTTGTGTCTTCCCTTTTCTCCATTTTCCCCCTCTTTTTCAACTCCTTTTTCCTCTTCATTGCTGTCAATTACTGGAATAGCACAAGCTTTATTAATCTCAAATCTTGGGATGCTCCAGTTGCTCAGGCCTGTCTCTCATCTCTGATTTGATCGCTCTGATTTGTCTTAAGATGTAGGATATGTACATTATATTTTAATCTGATATGTACAGATTGAGCGACAAGTAAAATTAAACATGAGTAATAATTAAGAAAAGCAATAATTAAGCATAATTAAGTTGGTCTAGTTGAAATAGATTGTTTCAATATTCACACTTAAGTCTTAACCACACGTTTTATGTGGATCACCTAAACAGCTCCCCAGTTCATTTGGCCTAAATTCTGTGCAAAGTATTTACTTTGACCTGCCCTGTCAACACATCTGTGTCCTCATGGCATCTGAGCTGCCCAAACCAGAGCTCTTTTTTTCTACCATTGGTTAGGCTCGCTATGTGTTTGCTGAAGCAGTGAGCAGGGGCTGCCACAGGGCCTCTCTTGAGAGCCAGACTCGATGATCCTTGCTGCAGGTAGCCTCCTTGTCTGTGCTGGTTCCCATGCCTGGACACAGCACGTGCAAGACAGCTGGGAATACACAGCACTGAAGTGAATTGACTTGAGCCTGTCTGCCCCTGCAGAAGAGCTGCTGAAGCATGTCAGGCATGTGGCCTTTCAAATAATGACTGTGATTGAGCAATGGTGGTGTAATTATGGTGTCTCCCTTGGAAACAAGTACAGGTAACTCAGGGCAGTCACAGCTCAGACCCTTACACAGGCACAGTGGGTGGTTTCCCCTTGGAGCACCACACAGGGATGTCACAACACCAATTATAGCTTTGGCCTTATGCCCCATCTCAGCCTATGTGTGTGGAGGATTTAGGAACTGCTCCCAACACACCAGAGATGGAAACTTGATTTTTTGGTGCAGGATGGATAGGTGGCTGCTGGAAGAGATCATGCAGCACCATCACTGAGAGAAAGACTTTCTTCCCTCATCTTTGAACAGATTGCTTGGGGTGCTGATGGAGGACCCAGTTTAGATTTAGAAATCCAAATCACACTGTGTTCTTGACTTCTTATTGTTGGAGTTCAAGGGTGGCAGGCAGGGCTCTGAGCAATGTCAGCATTAAGCTAGAAGTGGCAGTGGTTACCTCAGTGGTACCTGATTGCTTATCTCCAGCAGGGCTGGGAGAAGTGAGGAACAAACCATGTGGGATTTTTCAGTCTGAACTCTGGGCTGGACATCAGGTACCCTAGGGCTACACTGAATGGATTCCTCTTAAAACAGAGGGATAACTTTGAGAAAGGTTTCCACTTTTACTGTAGCATTTTCAGTGACAGCAAATCTACCTCAGCCCTCACCAACTTGCTCTATGTATGGACTTTACATTTTAAATGCTGAGCCTCATTTGAGTCTTAATTTGTCTAGTTTTAACTTCCAGACTCTAGATGTTGTCATAAACCCTGCCTGTGAAGAAATAAAAAACAAAGAGATGAAGTTGCAAGAGCATGCTCTGGGTAAGATTGATCTCGCCTAAATCCCGATATTGCAGTGCATACCATCACTCATACTTTCCTTTGAGGACAGCACAGCCAACAGCTGTTTTTAGGCTGCTTGATCTGTCTGTAGACACCTGCATTGGATTGTCCATAGCAAACACTGACCTGCAGCTCATTTGACCAGGTGAGCACACAATGTGGAGTGCTCCTCATTGCCCACCCTGTCACTGGTAAGTGCAGTTCCATAGCGCAATGCCAAGAATCACCCTCACTAGAGGTTCTGATACTTGATGGTAATTTCCTACTTGTAATTACATTTCAAACCTGCCAGTTGTTAATCTACCTAATGCACATGGCATTATTTTGTATGGTTCTTCTTTCTTAATCAAATTTCAGTCTGATACCATCTCAGATGCTCCAAAGATGAACTGTAAAAATGTCAAAGAAAGGCAAGACAATGCCTCAGGGTATCTCAGTGGCTCAGTGGCTCCCACCAGCCCAGGCAGCAACAGAGTACTGCTGGATGCTGGTGTTTGCTGCTTTATGTAGCAGCTGTCTAGGCTGAGAAAAGTTAATGAAAACCGAAACCGTATAGAGTCATTGTCACAGACACTTCTAAGTGTCAAAGGAGCTAAATCCACGTGTGGAGAGGTAAACTGAGGCCCTGCAGTGCCCAAGTGAATTTTTTATAAAGGGGGGAAAGAAAAATAAAGGAATACTGAACTGGAGGCTGTAACCCATGAACAGAATGGCTCCATGTGAGCTGGGTCATTATCCCCCACATTAGCAACACCTCAAGGACCTTGTGTCTGCTGGACTGGAACAACTAGGCATTTGGACATTAAATATAGGACAGAAATACTTTTATATTTATTTTACTTGCAGCTAATTGCTTCCAAAACTTTGTCTGACCTTGATGAATGTTTTCTTTTTAAGTTTGCTGGGGGATGTTCGGAGGAGAGAGTCATACAAGGATGGAAAATGGTAAACATTCATGAGAGTTGAAGTAATTGTGTCTTTGCCATTTTCCTTGCTTCACACAAAGCAGAGCGCTGTTAGTGGTATGAAATTTAGGGAACTTTGCAAGGGCCAAGTATGGCTGAGTATGCCAGATACCCCTGACAGCAAAGACTCGTGTTTGAAGTCTCTGTGAGTTTCTGTGGTGACGCTGGGTGGTAACATGGTGGCGGTGGTGACACTCTTCAGCAGTCTTTCACTGCTCTCTCAGAAAATTATGGATCTGTTGCCTGCTGTCCTGGCTTAGGGCAAATTTGGGAGGAAACTTCCAAAGGGGTCCCTCTAGAAAGCAGATTCAAGCAGCTCTCTACTGGTTCAGGAAAAGATTTCCTTGGAGAAAGGTGGTAAAAACCTGTTTATTTAACAAGCAAAGTATTCACAAGTATGAAAAATGAATAATATTAAGCAATAAAACCTCTCACTGTTCTGAAGAGATGGCAAATTCAGAAAGTCCTTGTCGTGGGGTGTAGCTCAGCTCGCTCAGTCTCTTATCAGTCCCTCCAGTGCTGGAAAATGCTGCGTCCTGGGCCTGGTGGGCCACAGGTGTGAATTCCTGGTGCTCTTCTGGGTTTTCAGTCCAGAGCAGGGCCAATCAGTTCTAGGAAAAGAAAAACCACAGTCCAGGGAACTTCTCTGCCTCAGCTAGCTAAAAAAACTAAATAACATGCAAAGGACAGCTCTCTCCCTCTGCCTGTCTGTGCTGCAGACAACACAGTCTGTGAGAAGGAAAGCTCTTATCGCTATGTTTTTGAATACAGCTGCCTCAGAGGTTCCACTGCTTCTCCTCCTCCCCCCCTTCACTCTCAGATCTACTTTTAAGAGTGCAAAACTTATTTCTGGGCTAAACAGACAAATGAGGATACAATTCAGCATCATAAAGTCACCCCAGGACACCTGCCAGGCCAAGCCTGTTAGCACACAAAGGCTTCAATATCAAACTGTGTCTCTGCAGGGTAAAAGCAGAAGTTGAGCACAACAGTGGCATGAACAGGTATCTTGAGATGTAGGCATTTGCCTGTCAGAGCTGCTCTGTGGGATGGATCCTGGGCTGCATCCAAAGCAGTGTGGTCTGCAGGGTGAGGGAAGGGATTCTGCCTCGCTGCTCTGCTCAGGTGAGTCCCCACCTGCAGTGCTGTGTACAGCTCTGGGGTCCCAGTGCAGGAAAGATGTGCTGAGAGTGGGTCCAGAGGAAGCCACAATGATCAGAGGGATGGAACACCTCTCCTAGGAGACAGTCTGAGAGATTTGGGGTCACTCAGCCTGGAGAAGAGAAGACTTCATGGAGTCTTCATTGCAGCCTTTAAATACCTTAAGTGGGACTTATTAAAAGGAGGGAAAGGGACTTTTTGTATGAGCAGATAGTGATAGGACAAGGGACAGTATTTTTAAAATGAAAGAGAGTATTTTTAGATTAGATAATAAATTCTTTACTCAAAGATTGGTGAGGCACAGGAACAGATTGCCCAGTTGTGGATACCCAATCTCTGGAAGTGCTCAAGGTCAGGTTGCTAGTAAGCAGCATCCCTGCCCATGGCAGGGGGCTTGGAACAAAATGATCTTTAAGGTCTCTTCCAAGCCCTTAACATTCTTTGGTGCTATGGTCAGGAAACAGGGTGATGATCTTAGCATGAGGACATTGCGGTTTCACTCTTATCTGGGTCATGCAGCAGGTCTGTGCCCTGGTTCAAATGCAGCATGTCAGCTTTGATCTGCACCACATAGGGGGATGGACAGGTCCCCAAACTAGGTCACCCCTAAATCTCTCAGGGGAGTATGCTTGAATCAGCATCCAGCAACTGTGATTTAACAAGAACCTTGTTCTCCTGGCGCGGAGGTAATGATAGTTTTGGTGCCTCCCTTGCCTAAGCACAACCTCACAGGCTCCCACTCAAATCACTGCTGTGTGAAAGACTCCCGTGGGTGACTGCCTAGGGCCATAGTCAGTGGCAAAACTCTTGATTTTTAAACCAGGTTGGTTTTTTTCCCCTTTTCTAGACACATTATAATTAATATTTCATGGCAGTCTCTAATCACACAGGAGAGAATTTCTAGTCTTGGTTTAACAAAGTATATCAACGGGACTGCTGTGCATTGGAAGGTTAGTGCACCCAGGTGTTCACTAACACTAGTACAAAACATAAGGTTATGTGATGTTTTTCTGATGAGGAGCAGAATCTCCACCTTGCTGAGGATGGATATTTTAAAAGAGATGAATGATCCTCCACAGGGAGCAGAGTCCTCCTCCTGAGAGAAAACAGTTGCCTTGGTACGATTCAGAGTCTCATGGCTCCTTGCTGAACTTACTGAAGTAATGCAGTAGCTCAAATGGAACTTCTAACCTTGTGCACACACATGCTGGAAATAAATCATAGAGCAGCATCTTGTTTTCACCTCAGCAGCTCACTTGGCTGTGAGGATTACTCTGCTACAGGATATTTTGGTTATATGGTTTATGGTTATTTTGGTTTAGCAAATATCTTCCTTTCAATAGTGCCAGGTGTTTCCACTCACAGCAGCTCCCACAACCACTTTGGGAAGGTACTGTGAGTGTGGTTCCTGCTGGCTCTGGTGCGTGGATTGCAAATGACCCCTGGTAAGATGCTACACAGCTGCTGAGGAAAGTATAAAATAACAGCCATTTGTGAACCATTACTATAGAATCCTCCTGAATCTTTAATTTAGCTCTCATATTAATGATCCATCTCACTGAGGGATATTCTCAGTCCGTCAGACTTCAGGCTAGAGTCCAAACTCACTATTTATCTGGGTTTCTTGTCTTCCAAGCCATTAAGAATTTATGCAAACAAGGTATTGGGAGCTTTTCTGTACTCATCTGTGGCTTGAATCTTCTGGGATCTTGCCTTCAGGATTTTAGGATTTTATGTCCCTTCAGGAAAGTTTAGGATAGGTTTCCAGCACCTTTCTGTCATCACAGTCTTCTGAGTCCTCACACACCAGTTTTCCTGTGTTACACACCATCTTGTTGCTGTGCCAGGGTAAAATCTTGACACAAGTGATTTAACAGGTTTTAGACAAAATTCATCCAATAAGTCTGTCTGGCACCTCTGTTTTTCTACCTGGTTACATTTTTGTAAATAGTAGTTATGTAAATCTTAGTGAATAGTTAAGGGCTTTTGCTTTATCTTGCTTACCTGTTGCTGCCCTACTAGGTTGTATAGAGGGGATGTCTCACACATTCCCCAGCTGACAGATACTGCAGTGGGGAGAGACGTGCAAAAAACTTTTGCAGTATGAAGGAAAGCTTTGTTAAGCATACAAGGAATGGTGCAGAACTGATATTACTGCTGCACTGCTGTGTCAGTTGCACTACTTTCAGTAATTTGTGTTTTCAGAGGTTTGATGTGCTTCCCCAGGGATGATTATGCTAAACCCTGTGCTGTGTAATGGGAACAGGTCTGCTCACCTTTTTTTTTTTTTTTTTTTTAATCAAGAATACCCAATCTATCAGACATTAATTTGTGGTGAGAAAAATATGTGTCTTGGGAACACCCTAAGTGTTGGAGCAGGATTATAGCTTTGCTTTCAGGTGGAATGCCAGGAGCATCGAGGTGTCCCATGGTCACCACCACAAGATCGTGCTCCATAACCATGTGACTTTAATCACTGCTGACTTCAAACTCACATATTCTTGGATGAACAGAATGCCTCTTTATTTCTCAGTGAGGACTTTAAATCATTAGTGAAGAAATCAAAGAGTGATGCTCTCTGTGCCACACTCTAACTGCTGAACACACCATGGCCTTTCAAATGAAGCCTCACATTAATCATGGTTCTCTTCTGGAGCAATGGTTGGCAAACGGTCCTGTTTCTCCACCTGCTGCAAGGGGATGAGGATGGCAGTTCCCCTCATGACATTGCAAACATCCCAGCTTCGAGGGAGGAGGTTTCTCTGAAACAAAAACTTGGCCAGGTGTGAAACAGCGAGGATTGTGCCCGAGGTGAGAAGCACGGTGAATGTTTTAAAGGGAAAGAGCTGGCTGTAGGTCCCGTTCACCAGGGAGCAGGCTGGGTAGTGGATGACAGGGGGGATGCTCAGGGCAGGCTCCCCTGCCAGTAGCCTCAGCAGGAGCCCAACCAAAAAGCCAGCAGCTGATCCATAGGTGTTCGTGTTGGGTGCAAAGAGGGCACAGCAGAGCTGGGGGAAGAGGAGGGCGTACACCAGCTCCCCGCTGAAAAACCAGAGGTCATAGATAGAGCTGGAGTAAGAAGCCAGGCCAGCTGCCCCAGCCCCAAACACCAACATGGAGGTCCTCATGGCCCACAACACCTCTGTCTCTGAAGCCTGTAAAGCAGAGATTGCAGCATTAGAGACACAGTGTTTTCTGGCAGGATGGCCAGCACTGCCCTGGCCTGGGCTGGTTCTCCCCAAGCCCTTGATGCTTTCAGGCACCACTTGCTAACAGCAGCCAGGGAAGGCTGGCACCCTAGGAGGGGCCCTCTGATTTTAAGGGTGATGGTTTTATGCTGTTTCCATTAATACCTTAGTCCAAATTTTGTACTAGTCATGCTAGAATGAGCAAAGCACACCAGTATGGGTATTGGTACCCTTACCAAGGATATGAACATCCCTGGCTTATGTTTGGAGCTCTATCTCCAGAAATCAGTTCAGCAGCCGAAGGACACACACCTCCAGCCACAGACTGGTTTAGAAATAATTGTGAAACAAGACTGTCTTTTCCTGACACCAAAGCTACTGGTACCTTTTTCCTCAGGATTTTCCTGTAGATATTGTGAGCGAACATGGAGCCAGTGGAGAGAAGAGCTGAATCTGCAGAAGACATCGAAGCAGCAGCAATGGCTCCCAAACCAGTAATGGAGATATATGCTGGGCAGAGATGTTGTAAAACAAGTGGTAGTATCATTGCTGACTCCCCTCTCTCGAATGGACTTGGAAGACCATAGCTTGTCTGGTTCCAGTCTTTAAAACAAAACGAGGAAATGTCACAACAAATCCTTCATGGACATTTCGGCTGGCTTTGAAATTGCCTTTTCACAGAGGCCAGTCACAGAAAGGTTAAGAACTGAGATCCACTCAGTATTTTAGGACTTATATTTATTTTTTTTGGTTCTTTTGTGAACTTTTGTGATTCCTCTTAGCATGCTGCAGCTCTCACTAGATCAAAAAATTCCCCTTTTCCTCAGAAGCATCTATAGAAACAGGTGGGCTTTGTGTGATTCCAGAATTGGCTCAATTAAAGGTCAACCTCTAGACACTGCTCATGAGGAGAAGGGAATCAGATGAAGTCATGACTTTTACCCTTGCTCACTGCCAACACAAAACTGATTCCCTGTGTGGAGACTGTGAGTTTACAGGACTGAACTTCTCGATTCCTTCAAGCAAGAACCTTATTAACAATCTGTACTAATGTTGCTGGGTCTTACATGTCTGAGGCATGAGCAGAAGGATGCATAAAGCTTCTTCTACAATAAGGTTATACAAGGTTTTAGAGAGTCTGACTTCATCCTTCCTCAACACAAAGTCTGGGGAAAGTAATTTCATCATAAGTAAATAGCTTTAAAAAGGTCTTGGGGCTGATTAAATGTCTGTAAGTAGTTGTGCAGTGTACCTCAGAGGGCTCCACGTTTTCTAGTATGGATCACCTATCTTGGTGTCGAGGACCGTGGGATGGGGTAATTTCAAGTCTCAAAAAAGTACTTCTTTGGATCCCATTTTAATCACCCTTGCCAAAACCACACTGAGTACTCAGAGAGAAATGACTCATTTTACCTGTTGATGCTGCGACTGCCCCAATGAGCACGGAGGGGATGGCCATTGCAAAGCAGCCGAGTCCAGAGAGGTAGGAGATGAGCCTTGCCTGTCCTGTCGAGGCAGCAGAGAGCACCCTTTGGAAGTAAGTTTGCCACGGGATGCTTCCAAGCACCTGAAACATTCATTGGTTACCAGTGGTACCCACCAGGCTGCTGCTAATCTTTAGTGTTATCAAATTCTCATTTCAAGTGCATAAATATTGCCCAGCTCTAACTCTTGAGGATAATATTTCTGATATTTGAGAATTCCTTTTTCCTTTGTTTTCACTGCGATGGGTGTGAAATTTTAATGAAAACAGGTTAATGGTTTGGCAGATGGAGAAAGCCGAAAAATGGTTGTTTGGAATTGTGAATCAGGCACAGATGAACTGAAAGGAAATTTTTTCAGGAATGCAGCTTTTGTAAATAAATCTACCCAAACTTAGCAATTCTGCTTTTAAAATGAAAAATAAAAACATTATTTTCAATTTCTTAGTGCACAAAATTAATTAGATAAAATCTGAAGATTCTGTCCTCACCAAACAAGCTTCTGTGTGTCCCTATTATCAGTTTAGTAAGTGCAAAACAATCTCCTGGAGTCTTGGCTATATCGGTAACTCAAAAGTTGTGTCGGGCAGCAAAGCCAATCACACTGTGCTTGCTGATGACCTGCAGTCATGTCATTTTAATTTATCACTTTTTTTCATATAGAGGGAATTTTACATATTTACGTTAAAAGCACACTATTGAGGCTGCAAGACCAGTGTCTCAAAAGGTAGGAAATGACTCAATTAGGTGCCAGGAGAGGAACTGGCTGCCTGGATGGTCTTACCCAAGAGGTATGTTCCTCCATGTGGGTAAAGGATGGAGTGTCCCTACTGCTTCTTTTCATTCCACAGCTGAACCCTGGGTCTCCCCAGTCCCTTTAGGTTGCTGCAGGGGGTGCTGAGAGACAATTTTACACCTCCAGCCCGTGTTAACTGGCCTTGCAATGTAGGGCTTCTGGCTGGTAGAACTCACAAGCTTTCCAGACAGAAAGTCCCCACACAATTCCTCCTCCCAAACACATGTCCAAGAAATACTCCGTACCAAGTAGAAGAAGTCATCCAGCCACCTTCCAAGATGCTGTTTTTCTATCTTTCCAATCCAAGAGTCTTGGTAAGACTGACGGGTTGCGGTGTAATAAATACTTTCTGTTGCAGAATTCACCAGGGCAAAGGGAATACAGATCCACTAGGATAGAAATGGAAACTGTTAACTGTTTTCCTAGTGTTCTTGTTCTTGGAGAACAGATATTTAGGTTAAGGTAGATGTAGGATGTAGTTACATAAGATTAACCCTAGACCTAGGAGTCTTCCATTCTCCCTCTTCCTTACTCTAAATCTACATGTTTCTGGTTCATGGCGTCATCAAGAACATGAGTCTGTAATTCACGTTAATTGGTATTTTCTGTAGACAAATCTCTCTCCATTCAAGATGGTTCTAGAAAGGTTCTGCAAACTTTTGTGAGCACTGTCTGAAATGCATAAGGTGCAAAGAGTTATGAGACTGTAACATTTTTCAGGAAACTTGTTCTCCTAAAGAGGAACTGTAGGTCAAGGAAGTTATTTTTGGTCTGAGACATGCTGAAAAGAAGAGCAGGACTTTTCCCTGTAGTTAGAAAACCAGTAGCAAAGAAATGCACAGGACTTGCCAGGCTGAGGGTAATGAAAACCATCTGGATGACATCAGTGTAGGCAACAGAGTAGAGGCCTCCCAGCAGAGTGTAAAGTATGACAGTGCATGCCGAGATGGTGATAGCCAAAGAGCCTCCAATATCCAAGATGACCCTCATTGTTGCTCCTGCAGACAAGGACAACAGTCAAGTATTTTAAGACAGATTTCATATGTGCAGAATACAGGATAAAGGTATGTTATTTCCCTAGTGCTAGTACAACATACTGTATGAAAAATGCAGTCTACAGAGAGCGTGCACAGTGGGAACTCGAGAGAGCCCATGATTCCTTCCTTCTCTTACTGCTTTACCTTGCTGCATGGCCATTGCCAAGGCACTTTGCCTTTTTACATCTGCTCTCCTACAGGCAAGGTACAAACTCACATTAGAAGAGTTCTCTATTATAATATCATGAATATGTAGCACTATTTGTTTTAAAACTGAAAACATATTTTCTAGAAGTGAGAAATGCTTGTTCCTCTCACAAAAGGAGACATGAAGCACAGCTTTCCACAATTTCCAAATGTGTATTACACTCTGTCAGTCCACGTGACCTTTAACAAATATAACAGGAAAGCAAGTATTTACCGAGGGATGCCAGGATAGCTGCAAACCAGAACACCTCTCCTAGCAGTGATGGAATGAAGAGTAAGGTTCCCATCATGTTCCCATAAGTTTCTTGAAGGGGGTCCATCACGGTCACATAATTCTTTGCTCTCATTGGATTTACAAAGAAGAAACCACCTATCAGAAAGTAATGATGTTTTGGTAGAATTCTGCATGTTTTATATTCCAGGGAAAAAAAAGAAGTAAGAGTAATATAGTATATGCATATCAGACCCACCTAGTGAATGTTGAATTCATATATAATGGACCCTGGAAAATAATCCAGCCAACCAGACATCATGGTTTATATCCACTTGCTAAATGTGGTGTTTCATTCATTCAAGAGGTCCCTGTTGGTTTATAGCTGATATTTATGGCTGTCCACTTTTGGCACACCTAGATCTTTTTGGAGTGGCTACTGGAGACCAGAGAGAACCTGTGGCACCCCAAATAGCACAAAATGCCTGTGTGACTGTAACAGGAATTTAGCTCAGTGGATACCCATGTATAATCTTCTCTGCATCCTCAAAAACCTATTGATCTGAGACATAAAGTTTTCTGAAAAGCATCCCGTGGAAGATGTCAGTAGACAGAATGGAGCATTGAAGACTCATATTTGGCTAAAAAAGAGGCAAAGTTTTGTCCTTGGTCATATGATACAACCTGTTGATATATGGTCCTTTTCTGATTACAGTTTTCATTTTGGTGGCTTCATTGTCTCTTCCCAGACCTATATTGTTTTAATCTGCACTTGAGCTGAGTCCCACCCACCTTCATCTAAATATTGGACCTCAGATGTGCAGCCATGTCATTAAAACCAAAGAATACGTATTGTGTCTAAGCCTGAAGCCAACAGGACTGCTTGTCTGGGCACTACTGACCTGAGCAAAGATTACAGGATCAGACCTGCACTCCTCTGTTTCATTAGTAAGAATTACTCACATAAGCAGTGCTGGCAATATATTTCCAAGCCTGATTCATATTCATGTCAGTTGGACTCTTTTCTTTGACTTGAGAATAAAAGGTATTGTTCTTTTAGAAATTCCTGTGTAAGGTCTGCATAGGTGTCCTTGCTTTCATCATCCTGTGTCCCTAGAGAGTTATGGTATAACACAATGTGGCCTGAAAGCAACTTGGGTCAGCAAGAGAGCTGAACCTCAGCATGAGTCCAGTAATTCTCAGAGTTACAAATGGCAACTCAGGTATAGAACATTGCATACTTAGCTTAGTTTCAACAAAAAAATCAGCTTGAGATCAGCTATAAAGTGGCACAAACTGAATGCACAACACATTCATCCTGAGATGAGACTACTCAGAAGAATGCGTTTTAGTGGAAAATCTAGATACTATTATTTCATCAGACAGAAATTCCAAGGAAAAAATTAGATACCAATACTCTCAGTAGTCTGTGAATTAGAGACCATGTGAAAAAATCGATATGCACATAGACACATTCTTCTAAATCCTCAGATAAAATTTTTGTCTTATAAATTACTAAAAGCAGGCAAAACTCTATATTAGCTCCAAGCTACCCTGACTTATGTTTCAGTTCAGAGGAGAGCATTATAAATGCTTCTTCTCGATATATGGGAGACTGAAAAAACAAAATCACATTTAAAATGTGCCTAATATTCTGTTACATATCTTAATAGACCCCCATGATATATTTTTAAAGCTTATGTGTCCTAATTACATGAATTATTTACCAATAACAAGGGACAAGGCAAATCCCACAGGTGCCTGGACCCACAGTAATCCTTTTGAAGGCAGGTAGACGATTTCTGCTGTGCTGGCAATATATGCTCCTCCAACCCAGGTGGCTGTAAGCATGGAAGATGAAAAGGTCAGAATTGAGAGACATATTGTCAACTAGCCCTGCAGAACACTCTGAGAGCTTGTTGACATTTTTCTCATACAAATATTTAATTACACCTCTATTTTCTTTGCAGTTTTCTGCTATAGAGAGATGTGCTGCTGACTACAGGAAATAGTATTAGAATCTCTAAATAATTTTCCAGCTTTAAGAATGGATATCTGTGTGTGTATGGAAAAGCTCAGTGTTTAAACACTTATAGGCAATTTGAATATAGTAATTTTTAATTATATTTTTTTCTCAGAGTAAGACTTTTGTTAGAGGAAATGGAAATGTCTTTGTATAATTGCCCTCACTCGAAAGCATCACTTACAGGGTCTAAGGAAATAGACATTAGAGAAAACAAATGAAAACAGGCAATGCAGTCAGATAACAAACCTACAACAATGATTTAAGTGTTTTAACCAGGCAAATGCCACTGGGGGTTGCCTTTATAAAAAACAGGGTCAGGGAGGTAAGTTTCAGATTATGCCAGACAGCAAGGAGAAAAAGGGAAGTTGAGGGAAACTCTCTCTTTAAGAGAGACCAATGCTCACAATGAGTAACAATTTATTTCACAGAGAACTGGACTTTTCTGTGAGTAAAATTCTTCTGTTAAGTTAGATAACAGAAACTGGTTCATGATTAAGACCACAGTCCTCCTTAATGAAACATATTGTACTCCTTTGTCACTCTTAAATTAAACTCTTAACTCTTAACTAAACTCTTAAATGAATCTCTTTAATTTAAGAGAATCTACATAAACATCAGGTTCTGCTCAGTGTGAAGAGGTTTGCAAGAATCCATCCCAAAATGATTCATGAAACCATACTCCTTTAAAGTCACACTTAGGCAAAGTCTACCCTGACATTAAAGGAGTTAATTTCCTTTGAAAGAAAAGTCACCCAGATCTATGCAATACATGTGTTTTAAGAAGAGTTTTAAAAAGTGTTTTAAGAAAGCTTACCTGTTGCAGTGAACAGCCCAATGACAACATTTATATTCCTGCCTCCAACCATGGCCATCTCTGTTGGGTTCCTGTTCTGCTGATCCTTTCTGCTTTTCCAAGAAGCCCAAATTCCAGTAGCTAAAGTTAATGTAAAAAATACACTCAGAGATACTAAGCCTGGTATATTTAGAGCCATTTTCTGTTGCTTAATTTAGGTTATAGAGAGGAATAATAGTGTGATGATAATATTCTTTGATCGAGTACACGATCTGAAAAAAATCAGTGGAAATAATGGTGCCTTGTAAAGAAACTGCTGAGTATCTGCTGGACTTTGCAAGAAAAGAAGCAGTATGAAACAGAGTGATATGCCCAAAGGTCGGGAGAACTGGATGCAGAGTCTCAGTCTTTGGAAAAACACTGGCAATTCTGCAGCCTTCCCCTTATCCAGTAGATAGCAAATCTTATTTTTGTGAGGAGCAAAGATTAAGAGCATCGGAATTAGCGTTGATATGCGTAATGGAACACTGATGTGAGTGGTGTTACCAGATTGGCTTAAAGTAGGGGAAATGTTATATTTTGTCTGGTATGAAATGGTATGAAGATAATCCATATTTCTCTGGGTTTTTGACACAAGGCTAAAGCAGAAGATAGGGCTAAGAATTTTTCTGTTTAAAGTTGACTAATCTAAACTCTCAGCAATGATCAAAATAAACCTAGGAAACAGTAAAAAAATATTATATATGGACCAATGAAGGGAGCTATCGGATGATACTCAAAGCAATTATTGGAAAGTGGTAGGAAAGTGAGGTGGTATGGGACTCTTCAATGAAACTATAGGAATGATACAGACTTTTAAATTTTGTGAAGCTCTCTGTAAACAGAAATAATTCTGGGAAAAAAACTCAAATATGCATTACAGAATTAAGTTGGTTACATTTATTGAAGAGTTGCCACACCGGTATCTTTTTAGTTGCTCTGTCAATCCTTACCATCTGTCCATGTATGGCTCTTTATAACCAATTCTGTGTAAAATCTGCCCTTTTAGGGTACATGTATGGCTTTCCTGGATATTTTTTCATCCGTGGAGTGGGTAGCTCCTTTCCACAGGGAAATCTCAGATATCTTCTCCTCAGATGGACTCTGAGTGAAAGGCCAAATCTTTAGGCAGGTTTTCTGCAGTGCACCAGCTCCTGCAGGCAGACAGGAGTAGCTGTGCATGGAAGTGACAGTGGCACAGGCTAAGCATATCCTCTTGGCAGGACACGGTAGGAACACACAGGCACATAGGTGATGGCTGTGAGAAGAAAAGGGGAAAAGTGCAGGAACTCCGTGTTTTCTGTGACACCTCTCTGTACAAGGGGAAATAAAGGTTCTAGTAAGTTATGTAGTGATCTGGTGGGAAGACTCTATAATTAGGGTTTAAAATGAAGTGAAAATTAAAAGTGATGAAAAAGCCTAACAACCAGATGATTACTTAACCTACCTTAAGAAAAATATTACTTTATATTTAAAATCAAATGCTATTTTCACTGAGTAATGACTTTTAAATTTGACCCAATTATTTTAAGTACAAAAAGGGACACTGTGCATTTTAAAGGCACATTTTTTGGGGTGGTAATTAGAAACACTCCCTTCCACCTTAAATGAACCTGCTGCAAGGTCCTAGAAACTGCAGCTCCATTGCCAGTGGCAGTGGAGCTATTGGTTTCTCTGGTTTGCTTTCCTAGCTCAAAATGGGTGTTCCACAAACTTTTAAAACAATGTACACATACTAAGTCTTTTTTCTATGAACAAGTGTTTTGCAGCATATTTTGTAGGCAGGAACAGGAAAAGGTTGAAGGTGCTTGTGGCTGAAGGTGAATGTAGCCAGGTCTCAGTCTGCTCTGCAATCAAGCACTCCTGGAAGGACATACCTGACCTTGCACCCTTCATGTGAGGGTCAACTAAATTCAACATGCCCAAAGCAAGATTTGAACTTGACATCTGCAGATAATTTCTGGACTGACCCTGCTTCTTTTCATCTCTTGGGAAAAAAACCCCAAAAAAATGTCAAGCATAAAATTCTCCAGACAAACTTCATTTAAAGACCCAGAGGGGTGGAGGGCAGATGTGGTAGGACACAAGGTAAGCAAAAATATCACATGAGGAGATGAAGGAGACTTAGAGAAAGAGGATGTGTAAAGTAGTTCATCTAAATCTGGAGTGTTTTTTGCTGATATACAGTACAAGGAAGAAGGATTGTAAAAATACAAGCTTATGCCAAGACCAGTTCCAAGGCTGTGTTGGACGGGGCTCTGAGCAACCCAGTCTAGTGGAAGGTATCCCTGCCTGTGAGAGAGGGTTGGAATTAGATGATTATAAGGTCCCTTCTAACTCAAACCATTCTGTGACTCTACAATACTCAGTTAACTCTTAACTCTTACACGTTATTAGTTGACCTTGATGGAACAGACTCTGACATAGGTTGTTGAAAAGAAGAGAGGAATACCTGAAAGAAAGTGAGGAGTGCTGTGTACTAGTGGAGTTTTCTATGTATTGTAGAAATTACCTGCACTGTAGTGAGCAGCTTTTAAAGTTGTAAGCACTGTAGTGAGCTACTCAGCTTTGAAGCTGACCGACAGGAAGAAACAAAGATGGACAAAGCAGTGGCCTCTGTGCCTGAGACCATGCCTTTCCTCTGCCTTTCTGGGTTAAATAATATTATTGCTGATAGGCTTTAGATGGCTCTCTGTGGCCCATGGGCACTTCCAGGTGAGAGAGGTCCTACAGGGAAGGGCATTTCTGAAGGCTGGCTGTCACTCCTCTGGAAAGGGACAAGCCCAAGAGCTGGTGCTCTGTAGGAAATGAAATAAAGCACTCAGAGAGTCTGAAAAGGTTTTTCATTCCCTTTGGGATTTTTTTTGAGTTTGTTTGCACCTAAGAGTTCACCTGAGAGCAGAGGCACAGGGCTGGGACTGGGACAGTAGAGCAGAGGCCAAAACACTCTGAAGTCTGCAAGAATCAACCTCTCACTGGTTTACTTTGCTCTGCAAGCTAAAAAAATTGAGAATATTGAGTCCTGGGACATGAGGCATCTAAAACATTTGCATCAAAATGAACCAAGAGCTCCTCTTGAAATGAGAGGATATGAACTAGTCTGTGGTCTCCAGCCGAGGTATTTGGATTGTGTCCTTGATCCTGACAGCTGAAACATGGGGCTGTTGGTTGCCAAACATTTACATTTTTCAGATGATGTCCCTGGTCTAGATTTTATTCCTATCTAAAGTTAGTCCTAATTGCAAGTGGCTGATCTCCTGCATGTGTTTCAAATGCAGGATAAAGAGGAATAATTTGATGCAAGCCCAACATATTTAAGTCTTTCAATCAGCGCCTGTGTAGAGTGTGATTACATAGTGAATTCATATCAAAATTACACAAATATATTTGTCTTTACATCTGGGTAGTTTTTGACTGTTAATTATTTAAATTTGATAGGTACAGAAAATATATATATATATAGATAGATAGATAGATAGATAGATAGATAGATAGATGGATGACTATAGAGAAAAGTTAGATATAGAAGTCCCTTAGTCTTACTAAGTTCTTCATGTATACTATACAAAAAAACATTTCAAGGACAAAATTGCTCTTTCCCTTTGCTAGGAGATTTCCCTGAAATAATTCTTTCCATTTTGCAAAAAACCCCAACTCAACAACTTAAAATCTCTTGTAATCCTAATTCTGAAACATGCTATCTTATCTTCAGTCAAGCCAATTCTCTGTTCAAACCAAAGTTTTTATTATATTTAGTACTATGTAGACATTTTCTTTTGAAGCCTTGCCCACCGGAAGAGCTTGGGTTCACAGGTCTTCCTGCAGTGCTTGGCATGAGGAGCTGCCCCTGTTGCAATGTGCTGGCCAGCTCCTGGAGAAGGCTCTGGTGACACTTCTGAGAGGACAGGCTTTGACTCATGTAGAAGGTGATTTGGGGGATCCAAAAAAGCATGAGATTAAATAATTTAATCTAATTTTAGTCACCTTTATGTATTTTCAGTAAATGAATTTTTAGCATCCTTGTGTTTGCAAGATACAACTGTTTGCTTTGGTCATCCATGTCATGCTTCATGTTGTTAGCTCCAGATGAGACTCCTGGATCTCTGGGCATCTGTGAGAGGACATCTTTGCTGCGCTTCAAATGGCACCAGACGTTCCTGTCCATGGTGGACAACTGAACCTTGCTCAGAAAGGCAATGTCTCCCACTTGCCTTAGGCGTCTCTTTCAGTGTGGGCTGGGGGAAGGTTGCCTCTTCCCATGGCCTATGTATCTTGATGCCTACCCTGGAAGAGATTTCATGGTGATTCAAGTTAGATGATTTAACTCTGCTTTCTCTGTTATTCCATTTATCTTCCTATTGGAGGTAGTTTGAACTCAAAAGTCCTTCAGACCACACAAATGAAGCCAGAAAATAAGTTCAGAATAGCAATATTTAATATTTACATATATCAGTGAGGCTAGTGCTCACACAGTTGGCAAGACAGAGGGTGTTCCCCAGAGCACACAGACATCCCCAGAGCAGGACAGCCTGGAACAAGCAGATGGTGGCAGCACAGTGCATTTATTTTTCTGTGCTGGAGGTGTGCCAGTGGGTCTCTCTTCCCCTGCTGGTGCTAGCACAGCCAAAGCTGGCTTTACCCCAGAGATGAGAATCAGGGAATCAAAACTAAGGGGTGAGGAAGGACAGGTATTTAGGGACTGTGAAGAGATCATAGAGCCCCTGTGCTTATGGAGGAGTCTCTCTCCACCTGACTGCATGTGACTATCCTTATTTCCTGCTGCCTCTTTAATTTTTTTCCTGGGTTGCTGTCTGCTAAATGTGGTAGCACTGTTCATGCTTCCCTGCCAGCAATGAACACGAGCTTTTTAAGCCACCTGGCACGTTTGGATGCACCTAGTGATGGATTTGCAATCTTCAACAAGTCTTATGCTTTCTTCTTTACAGAAGTTGCATTTAAGTTTTACAGGTTAAATTTCCTGCTTCTAGGGGTGAAACTATGCTCCAAGGTGCATATGCTTCTCATCTAGGCAACTGACATTTTCTTCTCCATTTTATATAAAGGAGAATGTGAAGTATTTTGCATGCTGCATTAGGGGACAGCACAAGCATCCACGTATGTCTGCAATAAGTGTGTTTAAAGAACTTGCTCCCAAGCTACAGTGCAGAAAGATGAAAAACTTGGAGCCTATTTTTCTCATTTATTTTTTCTCAAAGTGCTTTAAATATATTCAGGTTTTCATAGCTACCTATATGTATTCAGGATGGGTAAAGATTATTTCACGGTTTAGCTGGCAAAGGAAAGACAGTTCATGACCAAGAATTAACCTTTGAGGAAGTCACTGAAATTGTGAGTTTTATGGAATTTCCCAGTCATGGACATTAGCTCAAGATCAAGAGCTTGCTCTTGAGTGATGATGGGGAATAATGCAGTTTTTGGTTGGTATTGCTGTTGCTAAAATCTAAAGCTGATGCAATTTGCTGCCTTCAGATTGTATCTTCCATTTATTACTAAGCTGCACATAATTACTACATGTATCTTTGTTTATCTTTGGTGAGATAATTCTTTGATCCATGTACACTATTCCAGAACAGCCCTACAGACCTGTGTGGAAGTTAGTGAAATTCTGAGGCAGTTTTATGAAGGCAAAATTGGTGGTGTGGTTCTTCATCCTTTTGTTAAAGAAGACATTTCTGAACTCTTGCTGCAAACCCTACTGACTATGTTGACCCAAATGTTCCTCTTAGGCTCCCACAACACTCAGATGCTCCTGAAGAACCAATTTAGAAGTGCATTGGGCTTTGGCAAGGGGATCTGACTCCAGGGTGGCGGAAAGAGGCTGAAAACAGTGTTCTTCAGTTGCCTCTGCAGTGTCTCAAGCACTGCTAGATATAAGCTCTGCTCATACTCATTCAAATCTGTGAGTGCCCCATTCAAAAATTAATAGGAACAGACAGGTGAGCTCACGGTGGGGTTTGGGGAGGACGGGATGTTATTTACATCAGCCAGAGAGCACCTGCTTCATGCAGCTGATAAATGTATACATTAACAACAGTTCCATTTCCCACATACATGAGAGGGCGAGTGGTGATCATTTCTCTGAGGACTCTTGTGCTTTATAGACAAGCACAACAGTAAGGGCCAGATAGATTAGTGTTTTTGCCAGTGCCTAAAATTTAGTGGGTATGTTTAGAGAGATGAAAATGTGGAGTCTCAGACTGACATGTTCTAGCCCTTTTTCACCCTGACTTCTTTACAAAAAAATAATTTTGCCCTGTGAAACACCTGGACATTTTTGTTGTTGTTGTTGTTGTCGTCCCATAAATAAAACAGTACAGTGCACTATCCTTATTGTATGTGAATCAGCAGTTCGGGGCTTGTCTTGGCATTTCTTGTAGGTCATTCACATTCCAGAAATATTTGTCTGAAAGGCAATGAATGAAAGGTGATTAAGTTATATTCCAGGGGATATCTGACTTACTGCAAATATCTTGTACAATGAAAATAAACAATGAAAAGGAAGCAATGGTGATAAATGAAATTTGAAAGATGTTTTCTTCCATTCTGTAAAATAACAATATCACTACATTTGTCCAATTTAAAACATCTCTACTTTTTGTCTCTCACTTACATATGCTAGGGAGGGTCATTACACTTTGTCAAAAAGGCTTTTTAAATAGGAACGGAACCATGCAATGAGTATGTCAATATGTCAATATGTCGTATTGTCTGCTGTTTAGAAAAATCTGAGGACCAGGTTTTCCCTGACTATAATGTGACAGACAGAAAGGGAGTGTGCAAATGCATCTGTACTGCCCAGAGGAGCTTGTCCAGGGACTGTGCAGGTCTCTCAGCTCATGTACCATTACCAGAGCCTGAAAAATAAAACTGGAAATAATGTAAAGCACACTTTTACTGCATACCAACCTTTCTTCTCCTCATACATGTGCCACATATGAAGCCAGTGAGTCCATTAATGACTTGAATGAAACAAAGAATAGCTTCAATCACACCAATGATCAGGAGAATGGAGAAAAGGACGATATTCCAAAGGATGATGTTTTCAGGTTGTTTGCAAATATTCCATGTTGTCTGGTTAAACAAATAATTGTCTCTGTGATAGAGGAAAATAATTGGCAAGGTATTAGAAAGTAAAAACTTGAGAATGATTTCTGTATTTTTTGGCATTTTATTTTCTGAACTTAATTGCACAATGTGAGTCTCAGATTGTACTATAATTGGTCAAAGCTGTTTATTCTCCCCAGAATTCCCTTTGCAGAGATGAAATTGATAATTAGGGAAGAGAGCCACATTTGTACTTTGATGCATGAACAAGAATCTCCTCTTTGTTGTATGGCAAAATTATGTTAATAATTAAAGAGAAAGGGCCATAATGGCTTTCTAAATGTGTCTCCACATTCTCCATTCCTGCTGTGGTATCTCAGCCCAGTCCGTTCATTATCTCTAGCTCTGGCTTAAAGAGCATGGTTGTCAAGGCTTACTTTAAGGATTCAGAGAAGATTTTTGCTTTGCTTTTCAGAAGTGGGTAGAGCAGGCTGAATTCTTGATAATTTAATAGATTAATGTGTCCCAGTAAGGAAACATTTCCTTTTGGCTCCAGTGGGAGTCGCAGCTCATGGCTGTTTTGAAAACATGGTGCAAATTGCACAAGGGGCTTGTGGCAAGCACAGTAGATGAAACTTAGGCAATTTGCTCAAGGATTATTCCTTGGTCAAAGAGATGAACAGCTGAAACATGCTACTCAGAGAAATGTGGGTTTAGGTGTACACAGGGTGAACTGTCAGTCCATTTTGGAAAAATCCAAGTTCACTGTAAAAAGATAGAGGAAGGATCAGAGAAAGCAAAATTGGAGGAGCCTGTAGGCCATACTCACTCCAGAGTGTCATTCCTGAAAGGGTAGAGGTATTCTCCATCACCTGTGTCACACAGAGGACCCCAAATCAACCCCAACAAAGAGATGACCACACAATATGCTCCTCCTGCGAATCCCAGCACAGACAGGATCACTGACAGCAGCATCTGAAAGGGAAAAGACCTTCAACATTGTGTGCACAGAAGTTTGAGTAGCAAGGAGAGCTCACAATGAATGAGAAAGAATTCTCTTCGTCTCTTACTTTATGCTGAAATTACTAGTGCTAATAAATTTGTGGGAACAAAAAATAGTTGACTTTTTCTGACTGTTGTAGTTGTTCTAGATGTTAAAGAACTTATTCCGAGTTTTATGCTTAAGCTATCAATTATGAAAAATCTGGTGTGTTTTCTTTCAAAAGCCAGTATGAGGCCAGTCCTGGATTGATCTGATCTGTATAATGTGCCTTGGCATTTCCAGCTCTTCACCGCTCTTGGCCCTTGTACAAGCAGAAAAAAGCCAGCAAGTACTGAACCAGGTATGAAAGCAAGAGAAGATACATTAATTGTTTTTGCTAATTGATGGAATGCAAAAAAGCCTTCTTATTGCTGCTTTCCTTCATTTTGCAACACCATTACACATGATTACCACTTCTTATGTTGAGAAATCTAATTGTGCTGAGTGTGGCAACAAACCAGCAGTAACATCAAATTGTATGTAATGCACTCATGTTTTACATCAGCCTCTCTCACAGAAATGTTACCTTTACTCCAGTCTGGGGTAGTTTTCTAGTAATGAATGGGATGTATCCAGTTGCTGTTTGTCCATAGAAACAAAAATCCCAGGAGGGTCCTACTGATGGTGCATCTGGGACAGGCTTCCGAATAGTCTTGTTAAGAATCATTGTTTGTGGTTGTTCACAGCTCTGCCAAGTGAGGGGAGAAACTGGAGCAGACTGATAGAGCCAGGGGAAGACCTGGAGCAGGGAGAAGGCAGCAGGCCTGCCTTAAAGCCAGGCAGTGGCATGACCAAGGAAGCACACAGAAAATACTGTCACTCATGACTCAGGTTTGAAGCCAAATATCTCAAGCCTCAATTCCCTGTTGCCAGCAAATACCAGGTGAAATCCACCAGCCCACAAGGCAGGTAGAAACCTTCTCCTCATCCCACTTGTTCCACAGACCTCTACAGAGTCAAATGGAAATATCCACCATCCATGTTGGAGTTTTTTGACAAAGCCTTGAAAAGGTTATTCGCTGTCTGAACACGTTCAAGCTGCTGAATGCAGTTCCAGCTTGCAAGCCTACTGCTTTCTGTAGAACCTTGCACTATGCTGATGTGTGAATTGGCTAATTTTGTGTGTTGTTTTGCTTATAAAGCAATCCTTGAGTTAAAAGTTGCTGGGATTTCTCATGGGATTTATTTAATCATAACCGATTAACAGCTCAGTCTTTTCTTGCAAAGCTGGATACTCTTTCTTTAGCCTTTATCTGCGTGTTGGCTGAATTGCCTCTTAGCAGAGCTCCATTGTCAGCAAAATGTAGGTAATTTAGTCTATTGTCCTAGACCAAAACAGTGTCTAGGTTGTAGGTGATGCACTGTCTCTCACAATAAGATTACCAACCATGCCTTGTGGTGAAGGTGACTGATACTCTCTTTGAAACTCCTACCTATTCTGAATCACTTTTCCCCTCTCGTTTTCTCATTTACTTCAACTGTGCATTCTTCTTCTTGGTTGAAGGATCTTAATTATGTTAACAATTCGTTTTAGTACAGTATAGCAGAAGAGGGCATCCCAAGGATAATTATGAAGAAAAAGTCAAATGGTCTTTTAGTATTACTATGTTTTATGATGGCAGTTCTAGTAGT
The DNA here is from genome assembly GCF_001522545.3 of Parus major. Taxonomy (NCBI): domain Eukaryota; kingdom Metazoa; phylum Chordata; class Aves; order Passeriformes; family Paridae; genus Parus; species Parus major. Next base: position 77,723,462 of record NC_031768.1, on the reverse strand, counting down.
ACTTGTCAGTGTTATCTGTGATGACTATGCTTTGTCACATGATTGTCTCATTTGGAATCTGTTGACTGTGTGAATAGCCTCATCCCAACTATTTCTCTATGTACAAGATCATCTAGACAGAGACTTTATTTGTCACCAAAAGAGGAGCTTGAAGTTGCTGCAGCTGTTAGATTGGCTCTCCTCAGCATTTTCTAGACATGCAGGGGCATTTCCCCATTTTATCTACCTATCTTGAGACTTTTCTGGAGGCTTGCCTCATAATCTGTGAAAACCCAAGAATTTTATTAACCATTTCATCATCTCAAATTTTCAGCATTTTCCCTAGTACTTCTCATTGAAATATTTCATTTCCTCATTTGTGTTCTTAATTGCAACAGGAGGCCTAAGCTGGGATGCTTGAGTGTGTTGAAATTTGTTTCCCATGATGTTGATTTGTTCTGTACTACTGAAAAGGTTTTTCTGATCATTTTTGCTGATTTTCCCTACTTCATCCTTCACACAATTGAATTTGTCCTTGGTGAGCTGATGAAGACTCTTAGAATTCATTCTTTGAATGCCTGCATCAGCTACTTTGGTGAAGTTACCAAGTTCCTCTTGTCCCAGCTTGTGCTGCTCTTTGTTAGCCTGATTCTTGTTCCATACACATTTCTTTCGTCTCTGTTTCTTTGCCTGGAAGTGATTTTTTTTTTCTTTGTTTGTTTGTTTGTTTGTTTGTTTTGTTGTGGTTTTTTTGTTTTGGTTTTTTAATGGAATTGTTATTCTGTCTGGTTATCTGGATATCTTTGCTTAGGTTTGTTTGCTGGGAAATCTGCTATGGCTATTCTTGTACTACTAGTAACTCTTAAGGAAGATTAAGAAATACTGGAGTATATGTTTGCTGAATGCAATGAGAGAAACTGTATTTTGGGTGGCCTTTTTCCTCATCACATCAGTGCAGTGGATGATTTCAGATGTGTATGTGTTAAACTGCAAGACACTGAACCTTTCTAAATCTATTACTTTCCAAATTCATTATTCCATACTGCAAGGACAAAAAGCCGTTGATGTATGTTTGTAAGTAGTAATTTAAAGTTGATCAATGAAAAATCTTAATGTAGCATGTAATCACCATGAACTGGAAAACTCACTGATGTGAATAAAAAGTATGAGAAACATAATAATTTTTATTACTGTTGAAGATACTTTGGCAGTGTGTAAAGGCTTTGATGAAGTCTGAAGCTATTAAACCAGAAACTGTGCAGAAAAAAATAGAACAGAGTCCCTGCCCTAAGGAAAATACTACATTTTGATTGAACAATAATTCTGATCAGTAATAATGCTTTAGCTTTTTTTCGCTGTTTTTTTCTTTTACTGTGACAAGCAATTCTGCAATTCTGAGTATTCAGTGTAAGTTACATTTTATACCTAAGGTCTCCAAAGAAAGGTTCCCAAACTAGCCTTTGTATTACAGAGGCTCCTGAGTAGTTCCATGAAGGCTACTTCTCTGCCAATAGGTGAAGTAGTTGGGGACCCTTTATCAGGTCCATCCTACTTCCCAAGGAGCTCTGGCACTTTGGGAGGTTGCTGATATTGTGAATGTTTGAACCAATCCCAGGAGTCCTCTGCTCTCCAGGGCTTCACACCATACCCTGCCTTGCATATACAGTCTTTATAGTCAGGACATCTGAGCACCTCTGCTGTGGATGTCTGTGCATTTTCTTCCACTCTTCACAAAGCAAATTTTGCCTAAGGTTTCTTCCCTTGAAGAAACAGACCATCAGCCTTCATATCTCCCTACACTCACCTCTTTTTGAATTCTTGGAAATCACTCTTACCCAGGAGCTGTTCTGGGTATACTTATTTTCAGTGTTGTTCACAGCTGGGGAGTGAACCCAGCCAGCCTGAGGAAATTTGACTCTTGGCTCTGTAATATTTAGGGCTGGGATAAAGGATGGAGAAGAGACACCTGAGATGTTGTGTGAACTCAGCCCAGTTCAGCTGGATTTTCCCTCGTAACTTACCAGATTCAGTGAGTGCAGGAACCACTACAGTGGCTGTTTTTCATCACTGCTTTCTACATCACTCAAAATCAAGCAAAGCAGGTGGCCCAGGCACTGTTTGCGGGGTGTCTAGCATCTCACCCCAGCTCTGCAACTGGCCTGCTTGGCCATTGTTAGCATCCTGTCTGTGTGTGTGACATCTGGTAAAATCAATGCAATGGCATGTCCCTTGGGATGTGCTTGCTGACATCCTAATAAGGAATGGTATTTTGGTATCATGAATAATGAATTAATTTAAGTAAAATGTTTTAAAAAGTGAAAGGTTTTCTCATGGGTCAGACTAAATATTAATTGAAGAATACAGAAGTGACATGCTTTATTGCATGGAATCTCTCAGTCCAGGCTGTTTCTGGGAAGGATGCAGACTCAAAAAAATTTCTACATGAGTTTATTCTTGCCAATAAAGATAGCCACACAGAAGTCTGTGCCCAGGGCTTGGAGATGAATGGGGATGCCTTTATAACATGTTGCTTTATAATATTCTTAATTATCAAGGAAAAAAATCTCTCTGGCCTTTCTTTAGATGTCAGAGAGCCTAAACTGCCTTTTCACATTTCACATGCATAACATTTGGGCACATGTGAGCTACTGGTCAGAACTGCAGGAAGCAGTGCTGGCTCCTTAGTGCCAGATGCAGCAGCTCAAGCTTTCGGCATGGATCTGCAAATAGGAGGCTTGTGTTTGCCTACATAGAAAAGCAGGGAAGAACCTGTGGAAAAGCAGATTGCCATGGAAGGGTATAGAGGAAACAGCACTCTGTGGAAGCAGGAGGAACAGGCAGCTGTCTCAGTCTTTAGGATTGCCTTGAGCAGGAGAAGCTGGAGCCATGTTTTACTTTATGTGATGCAGTCCCCTTTGCCTTCAGCATTGTGCCTAAGGGCTCCAGCACTGGTCCTGATTTCCCTCCAATCAGCAGCTGCAACACCACAATGTTCCTGTTGGCTAACTGTGCTCTCAGCCCCAGCCCAGGGACACTGAAGATCAAGCTCCTCTTCTACATTTCCCTGACATGGCTGCTGACAGTGGTATGATGGTTTGTCGCTGCACATTTCCACCTGCTGAGCACCCATTTCAAGAGCTATTGCACAAACTCTGTAGTGCCATTTCAACACATAAATATCCACTTACCCCACATCTGTTAGCGCAACATCCTGCTCCACCTGCTCCCAGCATCATGAATGCCGGCAAAATCACCTGCAAGAAAAGCACAGGCTGAATTGGTGTGCAGCACGTCTGCTGGGGTGTTTTTTAAATTCTAAGAGCTTGGGCATCATGTTCCTCAAATGTAAGTCACCTTCTGACTCTTCTCTGGGAGTTACACCTGCTTGGATGTTGGTGCTGCTGAAGAGTGACTCAGAAATAAGTGTGGGATTACAGCTAGAATTGACTGGCAATTTACTGGTACATTAATTCTGACTGCTGAAGCTATACTGCTCTTTTCAGGGTATAAAAAGGTTCAGCACAGTATTGTTGGGGTTTTTCGTTTGGAAAAAATGTATCAATTTTGAGGAAAGGTAATTTCTGCTCAGAAAAGATACATAGCTGGCCTAAGAATTATGTCAATTTAAACCTCCTGAGCATTCTGCTCTGGATTATAATTAGGAAATCAGTCTTGAGCTTCCTGAAACAGATCTTTAATTTGGTTTTTTGGTTGGTTTGGTTTTTTGTTTTGGTTTTTTGTTTTGGTGGTTTTGTTTGTTTGTTGGTTTGGGTTTTTTTGTGGTTTTTTGGTTTTTTTGTTTTTGTGGGTTGTTTTTTTGTTTGTTTTTTGTGGTTTTTTGTGCTAAAGTGGAAAACCTACAAGATGGGCTTCAGTAAATAAGAAACTTCCAGTTCACATCAGCTTTTTCCATGGTAATTATCAGGTGTAACTAGACCATTACAATGCAGTCAGTAACCATCTCTGACTCGGGATATAATGCTACCTACAGACACTCTGGAGCTAGGGAAAGTTGGAAAGTTGCCTTTAGTTTGGTAGCCAGAGGGCAAGAAAGCTTTCATGGGTCTGGCTGTGCAGCCAGCACACTCCCACTGCCTTGTGTCTACACACCAGTGCTGGTTAAAGCATCTCAAAGAGCAGCACAAGTAAAGGAGTATTTAAGAAAGTAGGAAATGGTTACCATAAAGTTAATGAAAGGAGAACCCAAATCAATCAGTCAATCAATCCGTCAGTCAATCAATCCATCAGTCAATCAATCAATCAATCAAACAAACATAAAAGGTGAAAACTGTAAAAATGGCCAGACTAGATGCTGGAAAGATTTTTTTCTCACATAGGGCAGGAAGAGCAGAATGTCCATGATGAACAAAGCCCATGGAATTTATGTGTGTGAACATCTCAGTTGCACATTGTGGGACAGTGTTATGAAACTTGCTTAGATTTGTAGGCTCCTAAATATTTTTCAAAGGATTTATTCTGTGTTGCCTTTTATGTGCACCCCAGAGGCACCCTACAGCACCTACAGAGGTGGTTGGACCACATCTGGAAGCCTGCAGAAGTAGAGCATTGAGGTTAAAAAGGTGCTCCTCTTCCTGCTAAGAAGTCTGCTCTTAAACAATCACAAATAGTCCCCAAGGCAGCCTCAGCCCCAGTATTCTACTGTCTGGCACTCAGAAGAAGAGTTAGTATCTTTACCCATCAAACCAACACTCCTTTTCCTCCAGGGTCGTCATTTTTCTTTCGAGGTTTCCCATCTAATCGGCAAACACTATTGTGTCATCTATTAGCCTGGCTCAGGATGAAGGGTTTGTTTGGCAGTTTTCTTTTTATGCATTGCCTGGTTATAAATACCTGCCTTTTGACATGGGAATGAGAATTTCCTGGGTTTGGCTGTTGCCAGTAAAACAAAAGCTGTGTGTGAGCCATGGCTCAGTCAGGCATTTCCTTGTGTTGCACACAGGCTTTCCATGAGGAAAGAAGTTACTATGACACATAGAGCCAGTCTTACTCTCTTTACATCCTAAATATTTGGAATAAGGAAATCGAGAGGTATATATAATATATAATATATAATATATAATATATAATATATAATATATGATATATGATATATGATATATGATATATGATATATGATATATGATATATGATATATTATATATGATATATGATATATGATATATAATATATAATATATAATATATAATATATAATATATATATTAAGAAATTGAGAGGGGTGTGTGTGTATATATATATAATTTCCATTAGAGATTCAGCAGAGGAGGAGGAAAGGGTGGAGCTGGAGCTGGCTACTCGCCAAAGACCAAGCTGATGATATATGTATCAGTCTACAGATGAAATTCCCAGGTGGAGGGAGGTTTACTGGTTCAGAGAGCTAAGTCAGACTGTTCTGAGGTTCCCCCCACAGTCTTGACTCTGGAGGCTGTGTCCTAGTTATGGGGAGATTCTCCAAGATCAGGAAACCTGTTGTTATGACTTGCCTCAGTTTCCTTTGGGAAGAAGCCAGGTGCATGGGAGAACGTATTGCAGCTTCATCTTTCCTCACTGTAGTGTCAGGATATGGACCAGACTCCAGTCGTGGGACGTCCTGGCCCTTGTTTTAACTCTTTAGGACACTGAAAAGCCAATCTTCATTTTCCCATGCTTCCAGCATCTGGAAGATGGAGCTGATGATAATGCTTTCTTTCCCCTTACCTGTGGGCATTTCTCATGCTGTTTTCTGGAAAACGTGTACACTCAACAGCATTGTTTGTGGATCAATAATTACTCCTAATGCCGTGTTTTCAAGGTCAATGCAAATTTTTCCTCTCCTCTGACTAGCTGTTCTCATTTTTGATGTATGTTGTGCTGGCCACAGGCAAGTCTGTGTGTAAGCCTTAAAAGAAGGCACATTTTCAATGAGGTGATGACGCTCTCTCGTCTAACATCTGCCTTTCCTTTCATTGAACGCCAATGACTCCTGGGCTTGCAGTGATACGAATTTTCCACAAGGCCTCTCATGTACTTCCACTTCTTCCTTCTACAAACTCATGCTTCAAGCTCAGCATGAGTAATAGGCCCAAGTGGTAGCCACAAGAAGAAGCAGACAAGCTGCTGGTGGAGAACAGTTTATTGAATGATCTTATACCATCTTTCTGCTTTGGGAAATAAGAGTATGAACCAGATCCACTGCACGCTTTCCATAGATTTAAGCGGCAGCTGCATCATAGTCTGACTGTGAATGAGATTTACTTTTTTCTAAGGCAATTATTCTTAAACATTCTTTTATTTTTTGGCCAGCTCTGTACCAGTTTGCCATCTGCCCAGTACTGGTCACACGCATGTTACTTGCTCAGCTTTTTAACTGCACTTGGGTAGATAATTGAAAGAGCACAAAGGGAACAGGCTTTCTGATGAACTGGAAATATAAGTATTCCCCAACATGTTCCCTTCTAGCCATGGGTATTCACATAAAAGTGATCTTTCCTGAGACTTGGAATGGAGAACTAGTTATAGAAGAGTACATTCAAACCAGATCCAACCCAAAAGAAGGTGGGTGGGAGTGTGGGAACAGGAGGCATTCAGCTTATTAAGCCATTTGCAACTCCACATTTGTAAAGTGTCAGCTGAGTCTCGAACTAACACCTGCTGAAACATGTTTCAGTTTTTCCCTTAATATTTTTGTGAATTGTGTGTACATAAAATCAGTCAGAGGAGTAATGTGGGGTTCAGACAAAAGCTTACCACCTCCAGCTTAGGACGTCAGCTTTGCTTTCATTCTTAGAGGATGAACACTCATATAACTCTTCTCCACAGTGAGCAGTCAGACCTACTGCTTCTTCCTAACCTGGAGTCCTGATATTTATTTCAAGAATGTTTTGCAGTTCTTTGACTAGGCACTTTTTTGCCTTAAATGCATTCTCTCAGTTACAATACCCAACTTCTCATTTAAGCTGTTCACATGTTTATGCAAAACACATTTTTATGACCTTTTTTTTTTAACACAGGTTTTCTTGGCCCCAAATTTAAAACAAAACAGAACAAAACTCACAAGAAACATTCATCTCTTACCAGTATCCCAGCTCCCAGAATGCCGTGGAAAAACCAGACCAAATCAGTTATCTCGCTGAGCTGCAGTACTTGTCCATTTGGGAAGTACAGGAGAATGTTGGAGACTATGGCACATACTGCCAGTGGGAAGAGGGTGATACCAATGCACTTTGAACACTTCCCTGTGCACATGGCAGCTCTCTGCTCAGGAAAGAGACAGGGAGGTTTGGGTTACAGCAATGTATGGAGCACCAGATTTCAGCAGCTTTATTCTTTAATGAAAGAAGAATCAATTTTCTAGTAAGACATGTTCCAGGTAAGACAGTCATACAGTCCTGTTCTACAGACCCTGTTCCCTTCAGAGAATTTATTTAGAATTGAATTATTCAAAGCTGGGATGTTTAACTGATTTTATTTAAAATTGTAGCACTAAACCTGTTGGTAGGAAATTACCAGAGAGTTTCATTTTAGTTAATGGACAAGTGTCTGACCATTAGCAATATCAGTAACAAAACCATGACGCTACAAACAGATACCCTGGCTGGCAGTCAGGGCTAAGGCCTTGAGTGGAAAGGGAGATGGATGCCCTGGATTTTCTGGGACCACTGTCTTGGGAAGATGATTTGAATTCTCTTGCACTGAAGGGCTCAAAGAGCAGAAAATGGCTACTGTTGTGGTTTAATGTAGTCTTGTTTTCAGCTGGGGAATGGTTCCCTGTGGGGACCTGGTGGAGACAATCAGCTGGCTAGTTTTGAAGGCTGATACTCCGTTAAACCTCTTAAAAGAGTTGAACACGCCTCTGTGGAAAAACACATTTTAAAACGAGCAAAGCCCGGGAAAGTCTCTCTTGGCTTCCGGCCTTTAAACAAGTAATTGCTGGGTCAGCCCCATGTGGTTGGCTGCAATTTCTGCCCCCTGAGAGGGGGGTGAGGAGGCTGCTGAGTCCCTCACTGGGGAGCCTGCTGGGCCCTGTCCTGGTGGAGCTTGCCAGTCCTTTTTCCAGTGGTGCCACTGGGCCATGCCAGCCAGTGGCTATATCAGGGCCAGGGGCAATCATGCAGCGGGGACCAGAGGCAGGAGTGGCCCTGCCATCAGCACTGGGGACAGCACCAAGGCCAGGAGCAGCCAGGAGTGGCCACATGGCCACCACCATCCCGGACTGGGAGCAGCCACATGGTTGGGACTGCGTGGCCAAAATCAGTGCAACCAGGACAATGGCGCGTGGCTGTGGCTGCCTCGGCATGGCTCACAATGAACTTTGTTTAGCCACTTTTAGCCAGCCCTGCTGTGGAGAGAAGGACAAAATGGCAGCAGCAGCAGCAGCTTTTCTTGTTCCCAGTGAGGGGACATGAGGAAAAGCTCTGAGTGGAGCTGGCGGCCGGCGCAGCTCGCACGGTGTCATCAGAGACCCCGTGAGCAGCAGCAAGAGGCACGGGGAGTGATCTCCCCAATGCACAGATCAGCCTTTCAGTGCTGCAAAACTCTATAAAAACTGTTTCAATTGATAAAGCTTGAGAACAAATGAACCTACAAACACCATTCTCTCCCAAGTCAGGAAAAGGAAAGGGTGAAAGGGTGAAGACATGTAGAGAAAGAAACATGGGACACTGAGGTCAGTAAAGAAGGAGTCAAATTCTAGATGGGAAGATTCTTCTAATTCTTCAGATTGAGAAAATGCCTTATTTTTGGGCTGAAAAATATTTTGTAAGGCTATGGTGAAGATATAATTGATATATCAGACTTAGTTTTTTTTTCCCTGGAACTCATGAAATGCACTGGGGGGATGTAGAGTTCTAACTAGAGCCATGAGAAGAAGCACCAGTGTTGAAATAAGCAGATGTTGCAGTAGCTGTGATCCAATGAGAAACTTGAACAGAGAAAATGACAGAGATGAGAAACCTTGCCCCAGGAAGAGAAGAAAACCTCTGTTCCCAGAGATGGATGAAGAGAACTTTTGTTTTTATACTAGAACAGCTCATCCTTGAAATAGTAGCCCATAAGTTGACATGGCCCATGAAAGCAGCTTTGGGAAAGCTGCAAGGCATGGAAGGGACTTTCAAACTGCAAACAGATATTCCTTTCCCGGGGTGGAGAAGTCTCCATGGCATGGCAAGACAGACACCTCTCCCTATAAGAACTGAAGAAAGACTATTTTAGGGATGGTAAACTGACTGAAAGTCACAGGTTTCATCTCTTCACATTGTCAGTAGGAAAGAAAGGAGGGTGTGGGGGGAGGAGAAGTGTTCTGAATGTTTATTCTGATTTTCTTATTATTTTTTCTTTTAATTCTGTTAATAAAATTTTCTTTATACCCTTCAAAGTTTTAAGCCGGCTTTTCTCTCTTCCTAATCCTTATATTGCAGCAGAAAATAAGTAAATAATTCTAGCGGGTGCACTGGCATTTGGCCAGCATTAGACCCACTACAGCTACCAAGGATACCATGTGAATATTCAACCCTGCCTTGGCACTAGGACAAGCAGTGAAGCCTCCCCAGGGTGCCTACCAGCTGCATTTCCTCTATTTCAGTCAAAAACACTCAGCAAGAATTGGAAAAATATTTATTGCTGTTTACTGTGACATGCTTATTCTGCACATAAGGGTTGATAAGATTGGATTACAGGCCTGTTTGGCACCCACCCTAAAACATCTCAGAAGCTGAAATCTTGTCTAATACTGTGTCTATTTGCTAAGGGCAGGACAAAATGCCATCCCATCTAATTTTCAGAGACCTGTCATAGCATGCAGTAGCTTAGTAGTTCATAGCATTCAGGTTCTTCTTTTAAAATCAAAGAATCAACATAAATGAAGCACTGGTTGAGAAAGATCTCTGCAGGTGTCCAGTCCAACCTCCTGCTGAAAGCAGGACTCCCACCAACACTAGGTCACTGTGTCAGCCACAGCTGTGTGTAGCTGAGCTTTAAAAATCCCCAAGGATGGAGCCACCACTGCCTCTCTGGGTGACCTGTTGCCGGGTTTACCCAATCCCTTGATAAAAAAGTCTTTTCTCATGCCCAGTCTGACTCTCCAAAGCTATAAAGAGGGCTCTTGCTCCTCATTATATCATCTCACACCACTCCATCACCTCTGTCACACCTCAGTTTTTTGTAGGCTGTTATTAGACCCCTCTTCACTCAAGTCTACAACTTCAGCTCACACTGCACCCATGTTGTGATCTACAGCCAGAGAGAAAATCCTGGTCAGTACAAAAGTGGATCCACAGTTGTATCTCCATGTCAGTGTGGGAATTTCAGACTACTGGGTCAGAGGTTATTGAACTTGTGTACTACCTTCAGCCTTATGGCACAAACTGGTCAAAACTTCTTCATAGTGTTTTATCATAGCTTCATTCCAGCTCAAGACTTTCAAGACCTTTTCATGTGCATGAAAACACAAAATATCAAGCTGTGGATTTCTGTCCTCAGAGAGAACTGTCAGTTTATGACAAAGAAGACTGCTGTTCTATGAATAAGTTACAAAATGCAAGAGAAGGAAAAGGACGAGGACATACACCATTTCATGCACATGCAGATGCCTTTGCCTGTTATGTGCAAATAGGTTTTGTAATAACTGAGACAGACATGTGAAATGTCCCTCAATTTACCCATGTGCACTGGCTAATCCGGAAAGTTTTATGACAAAGTTTGGTGTGGAGGAGGGATTAAGCAGTCTAGGAGCACAGAAATCAGTCAAGCTTGGGTTCCCAAGCAAGAAAAAGGCCCTGGTGAAAGGTAGCTTGAAGCCATTTGAGAAAGCCAGAGACAGGCTAAAACAGACTTTGGTGACAGAAAGAAGACAGTGAAGACATAAGGTAAGATATCAGGTGAGATGTCCTCAGACCTCTTCAACTGTGAGGGAAAACAGAAAGACTTTATGTGGTGCCATATATTGCTGTGAAGCAGCTGTAGCTGCCAGAGACTTCTGAGTTTGCATTTCTATAGCAAAAAATTTGCATCATTCTCTGCTGCTAAGAGTTCAGCAAGAGCACTGTGCTTATATGCCTTTTCTTCTGAGCACTTTGCAGTTATGTTGAGCTTTATAATCCATCTTTAAAATAAGCTAACTGGCATTAAACTGTTCCAGATGGGATCATTTTTAACAGAAATACTTCTGTGTTTATGGTCATTACCTATTGTTTGCACAGTGCTCAAAATTTGGCAGAGCATTTTACAAGCCACTGTAAAAAGCCCTAGCTCAAAGAGATAAAAATCTAAACAGACCAACAATGGGCAAGTGAAAGATGAAGTGGGGAATGGGAATGGAGGAAAATGGAAAGAATACTGGATATCTCACCTGTCTTTCAAATAACCGATGTCTAGGTTGTATTTTTACACTGACTCTTGCCTGCCTACTTTCCCATCTCATTCTAGCTGTAGTTTTTCCATTTTTTTTCCCAACCTCGCCTACTTCCCCTCCCCAGAGACCAGCAAACAAGCACAGGCACAGCCTAGCCTCCTTCTACAAAAGCTGAGCCTTGTAGTTGAGTTATAAATTCTCTTCTGCATCTTTCTTACATCGCTGGAGGGCCCAGTTCTTGTAGGGCACAGAGCAACGTGACGCTGCTTTGGCTGGAAGAACTGGGGGTTCCTGCCCATTCTCCCTGACCTATCTCAATACCACTTCAAACTGCAGGGAGCACTTACCTAAACAACCATCACCAGACCTAGTGAGAGCCTCTACCACCAAAATCAATGCCGCTTGGCCACCTGTGCACATCAGAGGATCTGCATATGTGTTACTACAGCTTAGGAAAACACTCTGGTTTGCCAGAAGCACTTAAAACACTTTATTAATTCACCAAACAAAAGCACATTCTACAGCTTCGTTAAGCAAGGTTGCTAGAGCAAGCTTCTAATTTTTAGTGAGGTTTTTAAAAAGTTTTGCTTTTTAATGCTACAGTAAGCATGTAAATACTTTTGCTTACCTCCTAAACAGGGATAAGATGACCTCCAGAGCTCCCCACAGCCAGCTTCAGGCTTTCCAGCTACTGTCTCCTGGAGCGTGGCCGTCTGAGCGAGGCACAGCAGTGTTTTTGGGTGACGGCCTCTATTAAACAAATATCTTCTCTCTGAGAATGAGGAAATACCCCAAGTTATCCCTGGTTGGCCAGCGTGAGGCTGGCGTGTCACCCGCGGTTATTGATTATTTTAAGGCAGTGTTCCAATGGTCAATGCCTCAGCCCCTGGGACACGTGAATCGGAGCAGCGGAGACCTTTTTACAGCTGTAACCATTTCAGCTGTGTGGAGTTTGGCAGAATAGGAAAGGCAGGAGATGGCAGAGGAAAAATGAGTACCTGGCATGAAATGTGTTTGGAGCACAAGGTGGTGGCACAGCGAAGTCTGGCCATTGGTGTGGTGTCATCTTCTGCACACCAGGCTGTGGCTGTTAAAATCCAGTGTTGGCTGTGCTCCAAAGCATGCTCTTGGGAGAGTTAGGTGAGGAGAATGGGGATGGGAAGAAGGCTCACAGTAAGACAGGAGAAAAAGGAGAAAGAAGGACAGACAGGTTGGGGAGAAAAGAGAGATGTGATCAAGGGAAGGAACAAGGAAACATAAAACCACACTATGCCAAGGAGGAGAGAGTGTGAACATGGAAGGGAAACTGAAAAATTGCTTTGGCAGTGGAGAAAACAAAGGTAGAACAGACACTAGGGATGGGCCAAGAAATGTAAAACACAATGAAGAGTATCAAGAAATTCAAATTGAACTGGAAGAAGACTCATACTGAGGAGAATGGGAGTTTATTTTGTAAAAAAAAAAAAAGTGATGATAATAATAACTGTTAAAATATGTCCAAACTTTAAAACATAGAAATATATATGTTACTTGGTAGGTCAGATTTGGCCCCAGTTGTGCTGGGAATATACCCAGATCCCTTCTTTCAGCTGAAAACATCATCTCTCTGCAGCTGAAAACATCATCATGCATCTGCATCCTGACCTTTCACCTTCATCCTCTAAACTCACTAGGAAAGATTGGTTGTGAAGGGTGGAATTCATCCCGTGTGACTTTGGGTGTAGATGTCAACCTAGGTTGTGCTTATTTCTCATGAGAGAAACAGACTCTTCTAAGGAAAAAAAATCACAAGATCTACTTTAGGAATTACTGTAGGGTTACAGTAAATCATTAATGGTAAAAGAATCTCACCATTTGTTCAGATCTTGATGTCAGAATCAGTTGTCAGATGAATAACATTCATGAGGAATACCGGCATGGCAGACTGCAAAAGCACCAGGAATTCAGTCCCTAGTTGCATATTTTAATATAAATAATAATATCAAATAATCACTGACTCATTGCTAGTGAAAATCTTCAGTGATTTCAGAGGGATGTCAGGCAAAGAACCTTCATTAAAATGGTAACAATGGTAACAAGGAGGAGAACTGAACTAAGTCACTGAATCCAGTGCTCCAAACTTCAACTGACATCAGCAGCAACAGCCTTTAACCATGCCTTTTGTGGAGTGCTTCAACCCCAAGGGAAAGGAACAAAGTGTCATACAATCTTCAGACAGGACAAAGGCACCACGTCTAGTGACATTTAAAGCAATTAAAGAATTAACTTTAGAACAACCTGAAGACCATCAGCAATTTGCACTGACAGCTGGAAAAACTGGAGGGACCTGTCAGCTTATGTAGAGGGTTAAGCAGCAAATGAGGGAACTTCATAATGATGCTTAAGATGAACCTTGCCCTTAAATCTCATATCCTCGTTGCTTGGAGTTTTTATAAGCTTTAACTCCATAATATCTCTCAGGCACCACCTTTCTCATCTTAACATACCCAACACCCTAAGCTGGGCTCACCATCCTTCATTTTGATTCTGCTTTTCTCTGGTTTTGCCTGGCTCATACTCCTCATCTCTGTAGTTTCTTACCAATACTGTGTCCCCAGCATTACACATTATTTTACTGACCTTTTCCATTTTTTTCTCTGCACTTTCCAAAGTTTGCCTATGGACAATGTTGACTTTAAACTGTTTGAGGCAAGTTCAGTGTTTTCATCTACATTTATGTAACACTTATGTGCTCAGGGGCTTAACCAAAGACTAGTGCTTCTAGTGTCTACAGAAAAAATAAAATACTAGTAAGCGATATTGAACTTTATTCTCTTACTGGTTCAAGAATATCTTTAGATGTGCTCATTATTGAGTAGGATCTACATTCAGTCTTTGATGAGTTCTGTGCTAAGTACTGCTCATTGTGAGGCACAGGAAGAATGCCAAAAAGAAGAACATAATAAAAATCTGTATTAACACCAGGCATGCTGACTCCTACTTGTTTTTCTAAAGCAACAGACTCACCCAAAAGAAATGAAAGCAAGCAAGCTCTAAAACACTTAGAAACACTGAGCTTTGTCTGTGAATTGTTTAGTGGCTAAGCTGAGTGTGTACGATTGTGTACATCTATTTTGCCCCCTGCAATATTGACTTTTAAGGCAATGAAAACATTTTCTGTTCCACTGATCAATGCCTCCTGATTATATTGATTTACTGTACACCAGCTGTGATCCTCCTTTTATTTACTACCCTTTTAGTTATAAATTCTTTTTTAATTTTCCAGTTACATGTAGTAGCATGGGAACTGAGAGGGGAGCTGTAAATATGTGAAAAATCTTGTTCATCATGATAGGAATGAAACAGTTCCAGCCCCACAATTTCCCTGAATGGTGCAATGTGAGAAACTGAAGAATTACGGCCCCGTGCAGGTTTTGAAGGGCATATCTGACTGCCCACTTACTCTATTAATTGATCTGCCCCATTTGGAACGTGGCTGCTGCGCACTAAGGAGAAATGGCCTTTTTGCTGTTGATATGATGTGGAAAGAGGAGCACAAAAAGGCAGCTCTGTTCCCATCTATTCATGTACAAAACGTAAATGATTGCTCTGAAGTTACAGCTTTATTCTGAGTACACAGTGGCACTCCACTCAATTTGATTTGTTCCATGTTGACACAAATTATTTCTTGCTACTGTTTCCTGTGACACTTTACTGTTAATGTTCCCTTCAACTGAGGGAAAGGGAGGTTGATTTTCCTGAGATCAGTGTGCTGTTAGGAAATTCAACTACTGTTAAGAAGTTTTTTCCAAGATGAGCTGGCTCTGAGAAGGTCCATGTGCTTGGGCATTGCAGGTAACCTGGCCTGGAGCGCCAGCTGCCCCTGCTTCTCTTGCAGCAGGTGCCCAGCTGAACCTGCCTGCCTGTATCCAGGCAGATGCCCTGTTAAGATAGAAATAGAAAGATGGAAATGGCACTACCAGCATTATTCAGTTTTTCCTTTATCTGGAGTTTCCAAGACCTGCATGAGCCAAGCCACAAAGAGCTGATAGCGCAGCAAGAGTGTTGCGGAAGCTGAGAAACAGCTCTGTACAAAAAGGCTCATGACTTGAATCAGATCAGAAACAGCCAGAAAACAACTACTTTTAATGGCTGAGTGGTGCAAGTCAAGGTTTTTACATTAAGGATATCTCTGAGTCTGAAGAGGTGGAATGGAAGTTATTCCTGACAAATTTTGCAATAGGCTCTCTGAACTCTTTGGGAGTGTATTCACTGCATTGCACCATCATGCACTGGTGGTCCCAACACACAGCATATGCTGGACATGCACTTCGCAGCAACAGCAGTCACATGTATGGATCCTTCTCTTTTGTTTTACCTATTTTTCTACCCCTGCTCCCCCCTCTTTCTTTTCTCTTGCCTCTCCATTTATGCATAATCCCCTTTCCTACATGCTTAGACTCTCTCTGCTTCCTGAGATGACATCCTACTAAGCACACTTTTCCCCTGCAATGGCAGCACACACGTCACTGCCCCTGGGGACACTTGCACCACTACCAAGAGACAGTGCTTTGGGAATAAACCCCATCATTATCAGTTACTCTGTGACCCCAGGGCACCCCGGGTAGCACAGCCAACCCTCTGCAGAAGCACCTTCTGGGGTGAGGAGAATGGTCCTGAGACAACACCCAGTGAGCCCTGCCCATCCAACAAAGCATTATCCATTGCTTGCTTGTGTGCATGTATGTTCATCTGATTTATAACAAAGCTTGCTTTATTTAATTAGCTGAGTGGTTTGCCCAGGGACAGCACTGTACCAACCTCAATGTTGACTATGACCTGTGGCCAAGGGTTGTTTGTACTCCCAACACAGAACAACAATGTCACTATCCAATATTAAAATAATTAGAGGTTTGTGCTTTCATTTTGCTGGTTTCATGCAACACTTCTTTCTGGTTTTGGCTGAAAGGCATTTCTCATCCGTGTGTTTTGACACTGGGGTTTGCCCAAGAATGTGCTTAGGGAGAGGGTGAATTAGGAGCTAAAAGTAGTACTGACTGGAAAATGCCCCTATTTACCTGAGCAAACAGGAGAAATCTTACTGGTGATCCTTCTCCTCCCTTCCTCTCTTGCCCTGAACTGCCGCAGGTTTCTTGGGAAGTCTTCAGTAATGAAAAACAAATATTGGGAGTATGCTGAAGAAATATGTGGTTTGTCAAAAAATACTCATTGTATTTTTTATACATGTCTGACACTGTCAGAAGGGAAGGTTTCTGTAGTCCAGAGTGCTGGTTTTGGTAAGACAGAGATGTAGCTTATCCAGGTAACTTGAAAGAGATTGCAAATTTCCATGCAAGGCTGAAGCACCTGGGGCAGTGACTTCCACCAGAATGAAAGAGGAGGGCAACATCCAAGAGGTCAGAAGTGACCATTAAGCGTTTTGTTATTGTGAGGAGCACTGTCCTCTCGTTCACCATCTCCATCTGGGTTTTGTGCCAAAAGGAAAAAAAAAAGAAAATCAATACTAGCTCTGTGTGCGTAGTTGTGATGTTTTGAACATGTACACGAGGCCAGGTTTGTAGCCAGAATTACTGCTTGTTAGTAGAAGTACTTACTAGTTAACTTTGCCTGTTTCAGAGAAATTAATATATGTGGAAAAATTGGATAAGCCTTTGGAAATACAGCTGGTTTTCAGATCCTGAGGTTTGTTTCTTTCCAGCTGGTGCTGGCTGGTTGAAGAAAGGACAATCCACCCCCTTGCTGACTCCAAAGCTGTAAGTTGTTTGCATCCATTGTGGGACAGGATAGTATTTAAAATCTCCATATACATAGCAAAAGGGACTGAGGCAATTAAGTCAATATTTCCCAAAGTGGAAAGTGCTTTCAGGCACTTCTTATCACTTCATGGGTTCCTGAAAGGGATTCTCTGCTTTCACAGACAAACATATCCCAGATTTTCCCAGAAATTAAGCAATCTTCATCTTCAAATTATTTATTCTTTACTGTTTCTATGTCCACTGAAATGCAGATTCAAGGCTTTTTTGAGGGTGAGGGGATGTTGAAGAAAGTGGGCTTCAGGCATTTGTTTCATGTGTTAAATTAGGCAGACATAATTAAAGGTCCTTTCTGAAAAGGGGTGAACTATCTCTCTCTATCCTTGGAGATATATAATCTCCAGTCCTGGAAATATTCAAAAGCCCTGTGGGCATGGTCCAGGGTAGCCAGTTCCAGGTAGCTTTGCCTGAGCCAGGATGAGGAAGACATCTGAAAACTAGACTTGAAAAAATGAGCAAACCATTTGGAGTATGCTCTCGTCATTCCTTGGTGGTGTAATCCATTTATTTTATTAGGTGTGGGCCTGAACTGAGCTAAGGGCAAGACCTGCATTAACTCTGCAATGATGGCAAGACTCCAGAGGCTGGAAGAAAGACAAGAACACCGGGAAGTGATAAGAGGGAAGATAGTGGGTGGAGACAGGATCATAAAAGAGCTAGGTGAGAGATGAAGCCACACACATTACCAAATTAAAAGCCTGGAGGGCTTCTCCAGGGGGCACAGCTCACCCTGTGCAATGCCCAGGCTTCCTGCCTGTGTGGTTCCCCTGCAAGGGCACAGAGGGACAGTGACCCACCATGTCAATGGCCATTAGAGGGAGCTTGGAGGAGCCCAAGGATGAAACCAAGGATGAAATGCAGCCCTGGAAAGCAGAAGCAGTGTATGGAAGACAGCTGGTTCAGCATTTTAAACCTATTTTTAATATCCTTGAGATGCTTACTGAGATAAGGAGGCATTTCTCTATGATCTCCAAGAAATACAGCTGTTTCTCCCTTGGGAGAATTGCCTTTTGAAAGAGGCTAGGATTCTTTTAAGAAGAGTTCAACAGTTTAATCAAAGCATGTGTCTGGTGGTGTCTTCTATCAGGCATCCTCATCCCATGATAAATTAAAAAAAAAAAACAAACGCAGTAGATGTTGTCCCAAGCATGTTCACTAGCTGTTAGTAAATGGACTGGATGCTTTTACTTGGGAAAAAGCAAAGAAGAATACAATTTGAATTTATACAGCAGTCAGAGGAAGGTTCAGCAATTGCTGGATTCACCCAGGACACTGCAGGTCGAGCTATAAGCTCATTCCACTGACGGGCTGAAACAGACCCTGAAGGAGGTGAGGGGTGCATATACCTGACCCCTGGGCTCATCCCAGAGCATCCCACTCCAGCTATGCTACTGGCCTTGGTCATGTTTCCCACTCCCTCCACTGAGCCAGTGCCAGCCTTTTCACAGTCATGTGTGAGTTTCCAGCATCTGTCTGGGACCCACTTGGTTTTTTTGCTTCTGTATCTGTCTGCCTGTCTAGTCAGGCATTAGATAAAGGAACAAATTACTGTGGAGTACCTCATCACTTCATGTAAGCTCCTCCTAACACCCAGCCCCCTGGCACTTTGTGGAGAATGAAAATGAACTGGGAGAGACTCACTGGGTACATGGGAGGGAAGAGGGATGAGCTGTCACCAAGCCCATGCTCACTTCCTTCCTGCTGAGCAGCTGATTGACAGCAACCTGTTACCACCAGGAATTTGTTCTACCTGTCCAAATATTTCAAACTGTTCGTGGATAGTTTTGACTTCTTCTTTATTAATGAAATATTTTCAGTACTCATGGTGACAAAGAAAAACTTCAAAGCTTGATTTGCTAAAATATTAGAGGGCAAACAAGGAGAGCTTGCATTTACTACCTTTTGTAAAAGACTTTTCCTTTTTTGAGATGCTGGCTTGATATTTTTAAATACCTCAGAACAGTAAGATTGTGCTTTTTTTGGCTAACAGGACAGGTGTTGCAAAACCCAACCGGTGTGCGGTAAATCACTACCTGCATTGCTTTTGTCTGGGTTTGTGCTCCCTTCCCCGCTCTGTGTCTGGTTGATCTGGCTGGTGAGATTAGGAGCACTGCAGGGCAGGGAGGATCCCTGTCTGTGTATTTGCGCTGTGTCTTGACACTTGTAAAGGAAGCGAGTAATCATCACTCTTGCTGCTTTCATGTCTCCTTGCACAATAGAAATAATTAATAGTAATAGCAGTGCTTTGCCTATCTGCGGCCCCTTTCATCTGAAGACCTGAAAGTGCTTGACAAGCATTAAGTAAATTAGCTTCCAAATACCTGGAGAGGGAGTCAGATGTAATCATCCCTACTTTTAGATGAGCACACAGGAGGAGAAGCTAAGCTAACTGAGTGCTTACAGTTAGTCAGCTGAAACCATATTTCCTTCATTGGGGGAGCTTGCTCAGCACTTAGGAGGCTCAGGCTGCTTTTTGAGGCGTCCGAAAGTGGGGTTTGATGTCCACTTTTTACTTCCAAAACATACAGACTGTGGAGCTGTGTGATCTACCCTGCAGGAGCAGGAGGATGCATGTCGTTCGTGAAATTTACCATTTGAACTGCTAACCTGGCCTGGGAAAGAAGGAAGTTCTGCTGACACCAGGTTGGCAAAGCTAAAGTGACTTTGAGTTAGTCCTGATTTCAGAAATGTAAGCAGCCCCTGGCACAGAAACCCTTCAGCTTGGCTCCAGGGGTGGTGCAGCCAGGTTTGCATTGTTCTGCCTCCTACTTCATAACCCTTTTGGAGAGGAATCTGTACCACAGTTGGCAATTTTGATCAGCCTTATATACATAGTGTGGGCTTACCAGGCCCTGCCACGGTGCTCACAGCCCTTTCTTGCAAAGAAAGATGCTGACAGTACTGACCCAAATCTAGAGTCTTAAATAGATCTCTGTTAAAACAAGGGTGCTGTGCAACTCTCAGGACTCTACTCAGCAGGGGAAAGGAAGAAATTCTCATTATCAACTATGAAAGGTCTGGTATTGACATGAAATTTTTTATAAAAGAAAGGTAGATTATGTTTTGAAAGACCACAGCCAGCTCTTCAAAGTGGTAACTAGGCTGGTGGACAAGAGAGGTTTTTTTCCATATACTGGAATTTCTAGTACTGCAGAAATAATTTTCCTTTTTAATATCAGACCTGAAAGGCTTCAGTTCCAGGAATAGCGCTCTTGCTGTCACATAGGCTCCTTCAAATAGGAAGTACCAGAGTCACTGAAGAACAGTAGGGCTGCTCCTTGTTGCAAAATTTTGTAGACTCAGATGAAAGACACTAATAGTATTGGCAGCATATCCCATAAATCACATGATATCACTCTGGGCAACCATCCAGGCTTCCACAAGGTTGTGACATTTGCCACATTTTCTCCTTTCCAGCTGAGAAACTGGCCAGAAGAAGTTGTATGGACATCAGGAACCTCCTGTCAGCTCCTCCTCTTCACATGACACCCTCCCATTTAAACAGACCCTAAGCAAAGTGTCACAATCCTGTTGGGAGTATTCAGCTTAATATCACTCTTGGGGATGGGTTGCCTGGCAGAATTGAGTTTGCAACAGTTTGGAAACCACTTGTGCAGATGCAATCACATCAATTCTTTCTTTTCTGCTCACAATGCTTGATACCTTCCTTTCTGCTTTAAATAGTCCTGGTTAGGCTTCCAGTGCTGGGGTTTATTACCACAAGTCCCCTATTTACCCAGAGAGAAAATGAGGCAATGATCTCATAAGAGGAAAACAAAAGGTTCACATTTCCTCTAGAGTAAGTAGGTCAGTGCTGTGAGACGTGATGGAAGAGGATCCCATGATGCCCACGGGGTGACTAGAGGAGGCTGGACAGGCAGCAGGGTTGCCTGGAGAGCTCCAGTGGACCTCAGCACTGGCCCTCCTGCTGGCAAAGGTGTGAAAGAGTTTCACCATGTAACCAATCACAGCAACACTTCCATAAACACTGGAAGTCCAATGAGACCCTGGTCTCCACCTTGTGCTCAGGGGGAAGCTTGTGGGCCAGGAGGGCTGTTGCCTTGCTCTGGACAGGGAGCCAAGAGACCAGGCAGCCTTGTTTTGTGAGCATCTGGACACTGCGTACCCTTCCTCCTTCCTCATTTGTATAATAGGGTTAATAAACATGTTCTGTCCCACAGTGCTGACGTAAGGTTAAGCTCTTTCATGTTTGTTAAGTGCTACAATAGGCAGCACCATAGAAACTCATAAATAATGTACCTTGAAGTTCTGTCGAGGTATTAACCTTGTTTTAACAGTGCAGATTTAAATGAGTTACCACACACAAGAAGCTTCTCTTAATTAGGATCAAAACTTTACTTTTTTTAGCTTTGTTTTAATGGCTTTTAAGGATGAACAATTTTTACTTGCCCAGCCTATTTGGCAATTTATTGTAAATTCTTCAAGCTTGCAGTTCCTTTCAGTACACAGTTAAATGCCTTTCTTCTCATCATTGCATTCCTTTACATTCTTCAAATTGAAATATCTTTAGGGTTTTTTTACAAATGTATAATTGGTTTCTCTGAGATCTAAATTAATCTATGTTATCGAACATAAATTTGTTGGTGGTGTGAGAAATACTGGGTTTGGCTCAAAACCTGGACAGAAAAGAAAGGGTCTGTGTGCTGCTCCTGATACAACAGAAGCCCTTTTTTCCATTTCACACCTTGCCTCAAGATTTGTCAACAATTGGTAATGTACCAAAGTAGCTGTTCTGCAAGGAGACTGTCCACACAGAGATGTACAGAGAAAATTATTCTAACAATCTAATTAGACTATTAGATCTAATGATCTCCAGACAACCACTCTGGTAAATGTCCAATTGTGACCCTGAGCTGGGTGCATGGACTGAGCCCAAATGACTGGAAGGCAATGCCAGGGAGCCATGTGGGCTCTGACATGGGAATCTGGAGGGATGGGTTTGGTTTCCGTCCTGCCACAAAGATTTCTGGGCAGATGTGACTCAGGTTCACCATGTCACGTGTAATATGGGACACAGCTGCACTTCTAATATCTTCACTGATTGTAGATCCTTGTTTTTCTTGGAGTTCCAGCAGCTTTTTTGTCCTTCTGTCTCTAATAGTTTTCAGCACTCAGACTTGGAATGCTCCAGGGAAATGCTGTGTATGCCAAGGAAGCCTTTCTCACCAAAGTCCTGTCCAGAACTCCAAACAGAAATTCTGAATGCCTTTTGAGACTTCTGACCTACCAGTGTGGACTCAATAGATTCAAGTAATTCATATGTACCCTGTGTGACTACCCAAGATAACATGAGGCTTATATTCTGTTCACTACTGCTGCAACTCAGAAAATTATTAGAAAGTGCAATAGAAACTGGTTTTAAGTGATGTACTAAGAGACTTATATTTAATATGTGTTTGTGTCTGGAGAGGATGGGACAACAGATGAAGGGAGAGGATGTCTTGGTTGAAAGGCAAAAGTTAGGAGGGTTCACTTCCCCAGTGTATCACAGGCACTCTGTCACCTTGGGATGGTCACTACAGGCACAGCTCCAGGGCTGGTGGCAATACTAGCTGAACATAATCTTATGGTGGAGACAGAGACTAATTCCCCAACCTGGATGGCAATGGAGACACAAACCAACACAGCAGAGCACCAGAAAGGATCAGCTATGAATGGGAGCTACTACTATCAAGAAAAGCAGAGGAAACAGAGTAGGCAATCTGCATGAACATCAGCTCTTCATCTGCCCAATGGAGAATCAAAGCAGAGCTTCAGTCACAGGAAGTCTGAATAAAGTGCTCATCTATGATCTAACTTCAAGGAGCTGACAAAGGTCAGCACATCCTTACACTCTCATCCATCATCTCTTACAGCCATCACAACTTAAGTATTTTAATTTAATCACTAACATTAGTTGGCGCAAGTATGGACTTTAGTGCACTAACTTAAGCTAATTCTTGCAATAATTCCTGATTTACTTGAAAAGAAAGCTCTCTTGTTGATGTTTTGGGGCTCATTCACAAACTGGTATTCAAGATGTTCACCCTTCGGTCCTATGAACATTGCTTCTCATTGCAAAACTTTGAAACCCAGACATGCTCTAATTTTAGCCTTCAGAGGGACAGAAAGTCTCAGAGTAGCCAACAGCCAACCCCTTTGCTGAAAGGATCCTGGGCAAAGTGACAAATTTAATCCCATGACATCACTGCTGGAAGGGAGCTTCCCAGAAATTTTCCTGATGCAAGGGCAAAACAGCTGTTCTTTCATCTTTTTCTGAGTCACGCCCACAGCACCTCTCCTGAATGCAAATGTTCCTGGGTTTAATGATGTGACAAGGTAATTAAGTGTTAATGTGTGGATGCAAAGGGTATACAAGTTGCCAGATCTACTAAGCGCTGAAGCCAAGCTTAGGCGTTTACCAGACTTACAACACATTGCTGATATAGAGTACTAATGTCTACGCATTATTCCTGTTACACAAGTAAATTTTACAGTAATAGACAAATAAATTAACTTCGTGTTTGAATTTTAAAGTGTTAGTCTAACAAGAAAGCAGCCAGGACCCAATCCTAAATGCATGAAAAGCAATAGAAAAACTAGGACAAAGCACTATTATTATTTAAATGACTATCCTGCAGTCAGATGCCAGCTCAGAATTGGACACTCCCCCTTCCTATTCCCTATTAGCTTGATGCATTTGTGTTATATTAGTCCACATAGACAGAGATTTAAAGGTATAACAGAATTCTCGTGTTACAAAAAAGCACACACACAGGAAGTCATAACAACACTGTCTAGATTAAATTGTCCCTGTACCCAGTCCTTAAATATCTTTCAATTATGCAAATGGCTGATTTAAACAATTGAACTCCACACAGTTTCATTCAAAGTGCAAAGTGCCCTATAAATAAACATATTTCCTACTCAAATGCAAATGCTTGCTCCATTATGACAATGAATATTTGCATAACAGGCACGAGTTCTTGTAAATGCAGGTGCTTGAGTGACAGGTGATGAAGTTTGTAACTCCCCTGGGCTCAGGAGAGCTCCTCTGGGAAGTGGAAGTATTCCCAGGCCCCGTGAAAAGATGGCAGTGGGATCCTATTTAGGTCCAAGTGTCACCCTGGCCTTTTCACAGGTCTGTAGCCCAGCAGCTGGTCCATCCATCCCACCCCAGGGGCGTGTTCGATGGCTGTGCCACAGGCTGGCAAAGCTCTCTCCCACTGTCATTGTGTTTTCTTTTGCTTTCTAATGACGCCTGTTAAAATCACAGTGCTTTTAGTTGCCATCATCATTTGAGCAACAAAGTGGCACAACAAAGCAGTGGAAAGGGAAGATGACTTTTAAGTATCAGTGTTGTGGAAGAGAGGATAGAGATTGACGTGAGAAGACAAGAGGATGGGCACCATGTGGTTTGCAGCTGCAGAGTGAAGAGATCATCAGAGTGTCCAAGGATATCAGGAAGTCTGTAGGTGCTGCCTCTGAGGATCAGGATTTCTGTATAACACCTGTATTGTCCTGTTGCACACCACCCGTGCTGTCCTATTACCTCTCCTCTTTCTTGTTGTTCACTGATTAACTGACGTGAGAAAATGAAAATCAGCATGTATCAGAGAGAATTTTGGGGGCCAAGGGACTCTTGCTTTTATAACCATGTCAAGCTGCAATGTCAAGCATTTGCAGTTTGTCTGACTTCCTTAACCCGCATATACTGGGCTTTCAGTCCTCACAGCTAAAGAGAGGGAAAGCATAGCCTAAAACCACCAAAAGCTTCTTTAGCAGGATGTGTCTGTGTGCCTTGTATCTTAATTTAGATGAGACCTATCAAGGTCCAGGTAGCTGGAGCTGGGCTGCTGTGAGCAGCACCTGTTTTTTTGAGTTATTGTCTGTGACTTCAGAGACACCTGCACGGCAGTGAGGAGAGGGGAGCTCAGCACAGCTAACCATAGATGTAGCCATCACTGCCACATGCCAGAGGGCGAACCTCAGCTGACTGCCACATAGAAAGAACCTCATTCACATCACTGAGCTGTGTCTCAGTGGACAGCATTAAACCTGTGACTTCCAAATCCATTTCTGAAGCCTCCTCTAGTCATAGATAACCATTAGCTTCTAAAGGAAAAGGTCAGATAGCTCTAGACCTGAAAGAGGAATTTCACAACTGTTAAAGCTTGTAATGAGTCTCAAGAACTGTATTCCAGAACTGCAACTTTTTTTATACCTGTAGTCACTTGAAAATTAGGAACAGGGTAGTATGATTTTGCAAAATGTCTTGTCACCTTGATGATATTTTTGGGGATGCTTCTTCCTAAGTGGTTTAAAATATTCTATCCTATCCTATCAAGCATATGTTTACACTAGGCTTTGCCAAGATGGTAGCACAGATATCCTTTTAGAAGAGGTTAAGCTATAAAGGGAGGGAGTGATTTTCTAGAGAGCTACGTGGGCATGTTAATTACCATGGTTAATAAAAGGGTGATCTTTATGTGCCTCAATTCTTAGGTGTCCAAATGTAAAGACTTTTATAAAGGCTCTAATTTCCAGGGATGCTTGTAAAAAGGTGCTTCATTTTGGGCACTCTAAAACTGAATGTGTTCAAATCAATTGAAATAATAAACAGAGCAGAAAATGCTGAGAGGTACTGGCCAATTCTTTTGCTCTCTCTGATAATGCTGGATTATACCTTAGTGTTATACCATTAAAAAGTAATAAAAAAAAAAGAAGTGAAAGAAGGCAACAAGATGCTATTTTTAGAAATCTCAGAAATTATAAAGAAACTAAAATAAAAAGATTAAAAGGTTTTTACAGAGATGTCAAAACCACTAACCCCTCCTCTGCCCTAATATGCCATATCACCTAGTCTTGAAAAAGGAGAACTAAGGAGCGTCCAAACTTCTAAAAACCACCAACTGGCTCTAGCCTGGACAGGTAAGTGAGTAATTTACTCACTAACCAAAGGATTGGCAAAGGTTCTGCCATGACAGCAACCTTCTCCCTGCTCTGCATAGCTTGGCTCTCTACCTATCCCAGTCCTAACCTGCTGGAAAGGAGGAGCTTTGCTCTGTCCCTTCCTTATTTATAACTTGTTGAGAGCTGGGAGGGAGGGAGGGGTGAGCTCCTTGTGGTGCACCCTGCTGCTGCCTGCCCGTGCCAACCTCGCAGTCAGCGCCACAAATGCCTCCCACGCAGTGCGGCGGCTGCCTCCGCGCCCTGGGATTCCTGTGGCTGTGGGCACTGGTGGAAGCAAAGACCAGAACTTACTACCTTGGGATCGTGGAAGAGAACTGGGACTATGCACCATCTGGGAAAAATCTGATCACAGGGCAAAGCCTCTTAGAGGACAAGTAAGTGACTGGGGGCTTTGGTAAGCTGGAGATGTACCAACAACTCCAAAACAAAATTGGTTAACGTGGTCGTTTTGCTGCAAATGTCTTAAGACATTCCTTGCTTTTGTTCTGATGATGTTGTCCTAGGTGGGAATTCAGTTTCAAGGCAAGAGTAGACTTTGATTGATTTCTCTTCCATTGTGGTTGATTAAGCAAAGGGATAATGTGTATTTGAGGAGGATGAACTGATATGGGTATGGGCTCAAAATCCCCAACCTCTATTTCATGGAGATGCAGGTATCCCTGGGACTTGGCATCAAAAAGCAAACTGCAACTTTGCTATAACCAAGCACACTCTTTGCAGTAAAACACAAAACCCTGTTTACTGGCATATTATGTCATTTTAAGTATTTTCCCTGATAAAATTCAGGGAAGATAGTAAGTTACTATGAAATTCAGACGTGTATAGTAGCTACGAATGAGATACAAGTCCCTATATCCATGCAATCTATACAACTGTGAGGACTTCCATTCTGGAAATGTGTTCTGGCAATAAGTACTTAGATACACAGCAGTGAATAGTCAGAATTCCTGGTGATCTCTGAAACTGGGGAGCATAGGTGAGCACCGTGATGAATCGTGCCTTGGCCAGTGAAAACAGGTGTCTGTTCTCATGTCCCCACGGCTGGGGCTGTGTGTTCCTCCCACAGCAGGAGAGCTGGCCTGGATGTTGGATGGAGATGGCTCTGATCCCTGGTGCCTGTCTAAAGAATGATTTGGGTTGGAAGGGACCTTTAAAAGCCTCTCGTTCTCCTCCCCTGCCATGTTCATCTTCCACTAGGTCAGGTTGCTCAGAGGCACGTCCAAGCTGAATTTGAATGCTTCCAGGCGTGGGGCATTTACCACATCTCTGGGCAATGTGTGCTGGTGTTTTACCACCTTCATTGTTAAAAACTTTTTTCTTACATCTGAATTGACTCTCTTTTTGTTTAAAACCATTGCTTCTTACACCATGGGGCTCAAATGGTGTGGGAATATTTTTAACCTTTCACTGATATTTTTGACACACTAGAGGTATTTTGGGGATCCTTCCTCAGTGTCTAGACTTGGGGTTGGAGTGGGAGCTGTAAGGGAGCAGGTTCTGGTCTCTGTACCAGGTCTGGAGGCTGACTGGGAGCTAGACGCTGCATCCCAGAAACTAGAAATGGAAATATACTTTCTGACTTCTCAGGAAATCCCAAGCAAGTCTGAACATGTCTCTAGTGGTCAGTAATTTCAGAATCACTCTCAGATGAATTTCATTAAAGAATCTGTTTTGTCACACTCTGGAGATGAGAAAGAGTTTTATTTTTCAACACAAATTTATGCTTAAGCTTTTAATACCTAGAGGTCCTGAATGGCATCCAAGTCAATAGTTATTATCTTTACAGGTAAAATTAAGGGTAATAGTTTGTTCCCAGCCCATGAAAACAAGCTTTGCTGGCAAAATTGTTCTTAATTTTTATCAAATACATGAATTTCTCACTGTCCTAGTCTTTATAGCAGAGGATAACTTTCTGCACTCACTAAACTAGAAGATCTCTCAATACAGAGTAATTCTGCTTTAACTGAAGAGCAGCTACTTATAAATCCACTTCAAGGGAGAGATACTCAATAGAGAGATACCACAGAGAGATTGGAATCTGTTCTGTAAACTGTACTTTTGATGCTGTCTGCACTTTGTGCTCCTTGAACATCAAGCAGCACATTTAAGTCTGTGACATAAATGCATTTTTTTTTTTTACTAAATGGCAACA
Organism: Parus major; assembly: GCF_001522545.3. NCBI lineage: Eukaryota > Metazoa > Chordata > Aves > Passeriformes > Paridae > Parus > Parus major. The sequence continues at coordinate 77,695,199 of NC_031768.1, read as the reverse complement.
CAGGGATGAAAGATACTTTATGTCTTCAGTCATCACGGCATTGTAGTAATTACAGAATGCTAATTACAAAAGGTTTTCCCACAGAGGATTTTAATCTAGACTACACATTCAAAGCTGGGGAGATGTTTGCCATGAACACCCTACATGCAGAATAATTAAGTGATTTTTGTTATTTTACTCAATTTCTAAACCATATTGAGTTGAGCCAGGATAAAGTGCTATATTCTGGAATAATAGTGCATAAGCACGTGGGTTAAACAGTGAACCAGAAATAACTATTTTGACTATTCAGCTCTTTAGGATAATCTCTAATGTAAATTTAAAGCAGTATAATAATGGGCTACTTTTCAGCTAATTAATTGGTTCCTAAGGATATAATAAAAAAGTAGTTCCATAAGCAAAGTTTAAGGATCAGTTTCCATGTAGGGACAGGAATGCCTTTTGAGCCAGCTCTGTTCTGCAAGCAGCAACGCTCAGGCTGGCTGAGCCAAGCACTTCTCACTTTGTGAAGCATCCTCACAGCACCCATCTGATGGGGCACTACCCCAGCTTTATTGAAAGCCAAGTGAAGATAAAGAGGTTGCAGACAAGCTGATTATCTTTAAAGGAATTTGAGCATACACAAAAAGGAATGTTCCCTTTGATTGCAACTAGCCAACAGAGATATAATCAAAACCACTTATTCTTCATACTTAAAGAAAATCCTGAATTAGCAAGTGTGCAATGGAAAGTGTTACATTATCTAGATCAGATAGATTTAAGAGATGTTTTTCAATGTTTCTTGCCAAAATAATAATATCTTCCTCAACCTTTAGTTTTTAGTAGTAAAGAGGCTAAAGGAGGCTTTGGTAGCTGAAGCATGGAGCTGGAAACCAGGTGAGCTGATTCTGGCACCAGACATGACTATGCTGCTCAGTTCCCACTGTGCTGGTGCTGAGTGAGCTGCCTCTGGAGTCAGGAATCCTAGTGCTGCATCAGAACCTGCCTGGGTGTGAGCAGAAAAGACTGCCTCTCATCAGAGCTGATTAGCCCAAATGAGCCCTGTCTTAGCAGGACTATTCTGCTTGGATGATAATTTTTATTATGCCTTGTCTTACTGCAGTGCTCCAGAGACATCCTGCTGCTTGTACAGAATAAGTATCTTGCTGGACATCAGTACTTTTAAAGTAAAAAGACTAATGAGGCTGTTCACCTCTGCCCTTTGTCTTGTGAAAGCTTGAGGCCTCAAGCTGTTCTACTAATTCTCGTAATTTGGAGTGTTGTGAATAAAACCAAGATGTTTCACTCTCTGTTTTCCCTTCAGAAATTAAGCTTACATTTTCTGGAGCACACAGGGCTTTGGAAATCACAGGTCCAGATTATGGCCACTGAGCATAGGTGAGCTGTGAAGGTGGTCAGCATCCCTTCCTACCTGACATAACTGGTGGAAGAGCTGACATTGTTAAATGATGCTGGACTAGACACACAGGGTGCAAGGTCAGTGCACCTGAAGTAGTGCACCTGTGCCAGTGCTGCTGGATGTGCTGCAGATCCCGGTGAGATTTTGTGAGTTAGGGCATGGGTATTGCTGCTGCAGGAGGGTGAGCTTGGGTGTTTTCTGCTTTCTTTAATGGTCACATGGAAAATGGTCTTTCAAGAGGAAAATATACTTAGGTATTGTGGTTTGACATCAATTCTTTCCACACTGTAGCTCAGCCCTTAGTTGATAATCCCTTGAAATTAACTTGATACTTTTTTATATGATGGATGCTTAAATCTTGCTCTGCTGGTGGTAGATGTTTGTAAGTTTTGCCTGATGTAGCAGCACATCCCTTCTCTTGAGGCCACCAATCCTACATTTATCTGGGCCAAGTCTTGCACCCACCAACACTAACGGGTGTTTCTTGTTACCACAGCATCAAACATGGTTTGTGCAATTTGCCTGTGAGGAGATCCCACCCAGAGAAATGACGTGAAACTGTCGTCACAGGTGCTACACTAATGGCTGAGTCATTATGAGGCCAAATAACCCAATTGCAACAGCAGACATGATCATTTTGGGAAGGGTCAACATCAAAAAGGTATTTGAGGTGAAATCCTGGCCCTAATGAAGCCTGAGAGGAGCTTTGTTACAGACTTCAGGGGCAAGTTTATTGTAGGAGGGAAGCCATCATACCACACAGGTGACATCTCAGAGCCTCATCTAAGATTTTATGGATTTTATTGACCTCTGTGGCTCATGTGGGTCAGAAAAAGCCCAAAAACATCCTTTGAGGGCTCTGTGTCTCTGTCTTTTGAGGACACTCAACTTTGTTGTTTGACGCTTTGTGGCCATCTAGAAAGGTGAGTTGGCACCACTGGTCCCCCTTCCCACGCCATCCCTCAAGCACAGACACTGTGCTGGGCATGGGAGTCATGGTTTCTTGGAGGGTTACCTTGAACAGGTTACCTGACCCAGGGGTTAAAATAATTGTGGCAGTCTGGAGCCATGTCCTGGCACTGTCCTGGCTTACTTCAGCCACAGGAAAAATCAGGTACTTTGAGGAAATAAAATGGTTATAAACCCAAACACAGAGTATGTAAAGAGGGTGGAGAGTAAGGAAGGTTTCACCATCTACAGATTTTAGGGAATAAACCCATAAAGATGGTTGTTTAAATGGTTATGAGTGTAAAGTCTATGGGACTTTAATGGAAACAATGACAATAAAAAGAAATTTTGCATTTGCGTACGTTTGCACCCAGGAGTGTACAATTGCTATAGGGAATGTTAACCACAAGAGAAGATTTGGGCCTCCACATCTAGTACTTATTCTAAGTGCTATTTTTTGGCACTCAGTGGTGATTACAGCAGGAAACAAACTCAGGAGGCTTTGAAATTGTATCTGCGAGGATCTGTCTCCAGGCTACTGAAGAGCTGTTTGCTTGGCCATGCACAAGGTGTCTTCCCATTTCTTACAGCTCACTGTAACACAGTGCTCATGTAAGCACCTCTTGGAAAACATAACCATGTTGGGTTGTAGCTCTGAGATTACAGGCGACATAAACAGCATAAAAAATACGGCAAAACACTTCTGTGTGATAGAAGAAATGGGTGTAGAAATTACACTTCACACATGGATCTACCTGAAAATGACAGATTGTCTGCATGTCTAGTCTTGACTTGAAGTATCTACATGACAGTCTTTGTTTTATTCTTTCTCTCTGTGGAAGACTTGTATTGGTTGTCATTGCAGGGAACTGGATGTCTATAATTATGCTTACACTTATTTTAAAGAACTAGAGTTAATTCCCTGTTAATAATTCCCTGTTCCACTCAGGCACATTTCCAGCTTTTCTTGGAGTGCTGAGAGGGGTCAAGCACCAAAATTAAATCAGACACAGAAAAGAAGGCAGGATTTGCATGGCTTTCTTAGTTGAAACAAGGCTTTTTATGCCAATTTGCAAACCTGCTTATCTCTATATGTAACCTCAAGACTGGCCTGACTGCAGGAGATGAAGGAAGGAATTTAGGAAATTTGCATGGGTACTGCCCCAGAGGATGGTGAATTCCCTTTTACTGTTGGAAGAAAGTCTGTCTGAGCATCATGACTTTATGCACATGAAGTGCAGGCTGACAACTGAGTTGGAGGGAAATAGTTAAAATTTAGAGGAGCAGCTCTTACATCTGGGAAAGATCAGAAAGATGGAAGAGGTTCAGACAGCAGCATCACAAAGCCTCCAGGAAGATGAACAGTTTGAAGTGAGCAGGAGAGCATGAGGAGGCGGGGAGAAGCTTTGTTTTCTTGTGACAAGAGAGGAATGACAGAGAGGAAACATTTTGGCATTAGGTCCAGTGTGGATATTCCTTCTGCAAAAAGACTTTAAGCACTGTAATGTGAAGCACAGCAACACTTGTAAAGACGCACAGAGCTACCACCTACTTGGGAAGGCTGAGGTGGGCCCCCAAAATCCTCCTGGGTGAAATAGGGCAGCCTGGGCACCTAGAATGGGACTCACAAAAACCAGAGTGCTCTGTTTTCAGGTACTGAGGGCAACTGAAAGGATGTGCTGAAAATGCATCTCTGTACACACAGAGCATCACCTACACTGTGACTGGCTGCAGCTGATACCCATTGCACCCATTTGAATAGTCCTCCTTTTAGAAAGCTGCCACTAAAAGACTTATTTTTCTGACTTCTAGATGGCTTTAAGTAGGCAAGCACTGATCCAGATATTATGGCACAACTTTAGGCACTGAGACTTTCTCAGTGCCTAAGCCTAGAGGGTTTTCTCATGGTAATTTCTTGAACTTCAATAACTAACTGGATTTTGGGGTCACAATCTATGCACTTAAAGGACCTAGGCTCATGTGAAGCATTTGACAAAGCCTGACTAAGAAGTGCATTTTTCTGTGGTACAATTCTCCTTCAGAAGAGACAGCGTATCCCAGGGGTGTTATGAGAGAGTGTGCAATGTTGTCTGGCCATAAAGACACTGTCATCATGGCAAAAGCAGAGTACCACTGCACCAAAATATTTGGTGGCTGGTGAAATTGGAAAAAACCTGATGAAAAATATCTCCTGAAAATAGGGACTTTCTGAAAAAATTGATTTGATATTTTTCTAGAGAAGATTTCTTATAAACCATTTTAAAGAATCAATTCATAGTTCCAGTTAGGGCATAGCCATGTGAATACATTGCCATGAGGTAAGGAAGCATGTGCATTTACACTGCACTCCTACTGACACCACCTCCTACTCTGTGCTAAACACTCTGGTAGCACCTCTTCCCCCAGGCAATAGGAGGTATCTTCTCCTTGGTGAATGTGAATTGCCAGGTCTTGCTATGTGCACAGACTACAGAACTGCTAATTCACTTAAAATTCAGATTTCATGACGACTCATTCCTTAACCCTGCTTTTGGGGCGTATTTATCCAGCATGCATTATTCTGTGAAGAAGCAGAATGAGAAGCTTCTGTCCCTTTCCCCACCATCCTCTCCCACTGTTTCTGCCCCAGCAATGTCATTGGCAATGGTTTAATTGCTGCCAAAACTTGTGGCTTCTCACAAAGCCCACATTTCAAATGAAAAAGTGTACTTTTTGGAGGCTTTTATAACTGGATCACTTCAGGGGTCTGTTTTAGGCAGTGATTGTGGAGGTGTAATGACCACAGGTGGGGGATGCTGTGTTATGGTGTCACAGAAATCACAGAATCATAGAAAGGTTTGGGTAGAGGGAGAAGTGGATGTTGCAGTGAAAATCTTAAAGCAAATCATACCTTTCAACTTATGTGACATCCACCACTTGCTTGCACTTCACAAAAGAATCTAAACAAAATCTGTTAAGCAAGTGAACTGACCACTCAAAAACCTCACAATAAATATGAAATTGCTTTATTTCTGCCAGTGATACTTCAGGAAAATTTAGTTCAACTTTTTAATGAGTTTTTTAGGAAGCATGAAAGTCAAACAATCTTCAGGGGTTGAAAAAGCTCATGGTCAATTATGGTGAAATTGGTCATAGAATCCCCTGCTTGCCGTGTAGCTGTGTTTAATTTCTGTCTTCATCGAGTGTTTAATTAGGGGTGAAGATTGTATATTATATTTACCAGCTGTAACATGAAGAGAATTAAAAAATGGATTATATATCATCACAGATAGGATGAACATGGATCATCAGTATGATGTTATAGTAAAAAGTGCAAAACTGATTCCCAGTTATGTAAGAAATATTGACTGGGAGCATCTCAGCCCTAGCTGAAATATTACCTGCCTATTGTGTGAGTTCTTGTGTTCAGACTGCAACTGAGATAGAGAAATATTTGCTTTCAAAAGAGACCTTTGGGAAAGATTTGTGGCATGAAGAATGTCAGTGTGCTTGGTTTGTCGAGAAGGGTAGGAGGCAATTTAGTCAATTAATTAAAACTTACGCAAGTGTTTGCATAGAAAAGAAGTTTCTGATGGTATGTGGCTCCTTTGATCTGAGAGAGAGCCAGTGATTGGAGTGGAACTGGATGATATTAGACTGCAAATGCAATTTAGACTTTGAAGGGAGCAGGTATTTAAAAGTTATAATATGTTAACCACTGACCATATGGTGGGTTCTTCATCACTTGAAGTTGCTATAAACATAGACTCTGGAATGTGAAAGTTATACATTTCATGCAAAACACATCTAATGCTGCTCTTCCAGGGAGTCGAGCTGGTTGATTAGAATCTCTCTTACTGGCTTTTGAAAAATCTTAATTTAGTTTTATTTTCTTTCTGAACAGTCATGCTTTCAGAGGTTAGATTCCAAACCTTCAAAAGAGCAAGAAAATTGAGCAGCTTGAGGCTTGAGTGACTGGTCCTCAATGAAGGCTTGGAGAACCTGTGCTAAAGACTGGACCTGCAAGTGGGATGGTGGTTACTGTACAGAAAGGGGCTTGGGCTCTGCTAGGCCTTTCCTGATGTACTCCTGAGCTTTAATTCCACCAGTTTGTGTCCCTAACAAAATAAAATAAAAACAAATAAAAGATAAATAGGGAACTATTTATCTGCACTGCAAGCACCAGTTACTTGACCAGTTCTTAAGACAGGTTTACTGTCTCTCAAATTTCCCCTTCCCAACACTAGGTTTGCAAGTGTGTATGCAACAAGAGGAGCCAACCGGATAGGACGTGTGTACAAAAAGGCCATTTTTAGGCAGTTCACAGATGACACTTACTCCCAGGAGATCCCCAAAGCAGCATGGCTGGGGTTCCTTGGCCCAGTCCTGAAGGCAGAAGAAGAGGATGTCTTTGTCATCCATCTGAAAAACTTTGCTTCCCGCCCATACTCTGTGCACCCGCATGGGGTCTTCTATGACAAGGACTCTGAAGGTAAAATCTGGCTTGCCTTTTCCTCTCTTTTTCCCTGGAGAAACTGGTATCATGGCTACAAGTCTGTCCAAGTATTTCTTGTTATTGACATCAGAGAACTTTAGATCACCCCCTCAATAAACTCATCAGTAATTGCAGCTGATGACTAAAACCAGGAACAGCCTCATCTCAAAATTTTTTGCTTCAAACTTTCAACACCTGGGATAAATCCAGTACTGAAACAGGTTAGATGGGTCTTTTTACTTGAATTATTTTTCTGATTCATAAGACATCAAAACATCTTCCCTTCTTCCTTCTACCTCTATTCTATTTGAATAGATGGAGTTCTTGCAACTAAATGCTTTCCTCTCTTTTGGCTCATAACAGACATGATCTAATTTTCAGAATCTCAGACCTATACATGTGTATTTTTGTTAGAGGATTGTGTGGATGTGCCTACAGTCACTCTTCTCATCAGTTTTCTGTGATAAAATACACACTATTAGATGACAACATTCCAGATGACTGATAAGAGTGAAGAGACTAGGAAAAAAATAGAGCCTGTTAATGCATTTTTAAAGCTTTATCTACCGATAAAAAAATGTATTTTAACTCCCATTATATTTGTGGTCAAATTGACAGAAATTCTTAGTTTTTTTATAATTTCTCAGAGATTCTGCATTTGTGATTACTGTTATTATTTTGTAAATATAAGGTAGAACAGAATAAATTAACACATTCATTTAACAAAAACAACTAAGGGATGGCTAAATTCTTCCTTTTTCCTTTCCATATATTAGGAGCACTTTATCCTGATGGAACTGGTGGTAAAAGCAAAGAGGACGACTTTGTTGTTCCCGGTGGAAATTACACATACACATGGCCAGTAAGGAAAGATTATTCCCCAACTTTGGCAGACTCAAACTGCTTGACTTGGATTTACCATTCTCACATTGACACACCAAGAGATATTGCATCTGGTTTAATTGGGCCTCTGCTGGTGTGTAAAAAAGGTACTGAGCTAGAAACACTGATAGAGCAAGCCCCTCTGCCAAGCTTGGCATCTTAACAGTCATTTTTGCTTACAGGTTTAAACATGATGGTCTAGAGTCTATCCCTACATAGCCCATAAAAAGGGGCAAGGAATAGATGGGCCATTCCAGGAGCATCCCAGGGTAGGTATTGTAGCTCTGGGACAACCCCCTTCCTGCTCCCCTCTAGATTTGCCTCGGCTGGTGGAGGGACTGCAGCATGCTCCGTGACCATCCCGTCGTGGCCAAGACCAAAAATAAGTGTTCCCAAACTGGGGAGGTTTCAGGATGAACAGAGGACCTATTGCTCAGGAAATCAAATTAGAGCTGGGTGGGTGAATTTAGCATTTAAATATTTGAAAGCCAAATTTTGTAATTTTTTCTGCATTGAGCGTATGTATTTATTTTTGTTTACAAGTTATATCTCACAGCTGTATGGGGATGTGCCCTGAACAGCCTGTCCTGTGTATTTTATAGCTTGCTAATGTTGTGCTGGAGCCATCATGAACCAGCCCTCTCCTCTTTATCAGCTGAATCATTGCCGCCTCTCCCCATGGGCACATGTAACTCTGGACCTCTTGTCAGCAACTCCCAGAGTACAAAATCAGCCCTGATTTCAAATACACTGCTTCTAAGTGAAGTAGGTTCTATATAGGAAGAAGAGAAAGACTTTAATGTGGAAAAGACAGGCCTGGTTTCCAGCTTAATTTGCACAATTGAAATGTCTCAGATTACATGCTCCTTGAGAGCCTTTGAAATCCACAGAACTGAACATGTGGCCGTGAGCTGATAACTACAAGACAACACATGAAGCTGGAAGACAGCATATTCCAAATAATCCTAGCCTGAAAGGCCAGATTATCTGCATGTTTGGCCTTGAATTCATGAAGGTGGATATCTACATGATGTTACTGCTCCAGTCCTCCAGCCGCTGGTGGTGGGCACAGGACTGAGAGCAAGGCTCTGAGCTTCCTCGGTAGAAGGCAGAGGAATCGAAGGTTTTCATGGGATCAGAGACAGACTGTTTGGAATGAAGTCTACATCTGCCAGTGAATAATAACAGACCACTCAGTATCACCAGTCCTGCAGTCTAAGCTCCCCAAATAGATAGTGGGATAAAGATATTGAACTTGGCTGGAATAAATTGTTCATCCTGCCTTCAGCCTTTTCAAATTTAAGTATCTAGCCCTAGATAACTCTCATGGATTCCTTGTCAGTCTATGTAGAGTGAGTCACATTTAGAGGGCCACTCTGGGGCTATGGTTCAGCGTTCACTTCAGTGCAGCAGAAATGCAGGCTACCACTCATCACTCCTTAATTCCTTAAAAACACTAGACAGTGATTTCTGGATAAATCCAGCTCATTACCTGTTCACTGTGCAGGAACACAGATGCTAACTAACACTAAGGGATGGGGTTGGGCAATGGGCCAAAGAGTGGGGAAATGGGACAACCAATATTGGCAGGTGCTTGTGCTCATGTCAGACCAAAATGGTACTGAAATAACAGCTTGACTTAGCTTAGCTTTAGTCTTCTGGAGGCACTCATCTGTTCAAAATCTGTTGGAGAGGGGTCAAAATGCCTTTAGAAGAACAAAATTAGGTGAAATTCATCCTGCCCTGCAGACTGTGGGCAAAGAACTCTATTTCCTCAAGTGTGCCAAGGACTTACTGTAATTTTTAAATTCAATCCAGTCCCAGGCTTTTTTTATCACTTTCCTTTTCGTTTGCAATTTAGGAACTGCAGATGAGACCACAATAGAAGGGACTGGTGCTGCTAATGCTTTTGCCCTGATGTTTAGCATTGTAGATGAAAACTTCAGCTGGTACCTCGATGAGAATATAAACATCTTCTGCTTAGAACCAGACACAGTTGACAAAGAGGATGAAGGTTTCCAGACCAGCAACCGAATGCATGGTGAGAAGGACTTTTGAGTAAATGGTGATCTTCAGGAGTGACCAGGCTCCTTTCAGTTCAGTAGGACTTTCTGTCTCCTGTGATGTCTCTCCTTTATCTGTATCAGCAAGGAATGGGTTAGAATGCTGAAGTATTGTGTTGATAAAAACCTCTCCCTAAAAACAGCATGACACTTGCAGAAAGGAGATTTGGCTTTCATGCCCAGCCCTGACTTTTGTTTAGCATTTTATCTTATGCAATGGATTTAAGCTGTTGGGGTTTTTTTGTCCAGCTGTGAAAAGAGAAAAGGAAGCTGCAGAGCAATTTGAGATGTGTGTATTGAAAGAATTCTCAAAAAGTCTGTGGATGGTGGGCTGGCTGGTACAACCACTCCGGCCTTTCAGAGATATATTGGCAATGGCACTTTGTGTTATTTGGACGTTTGATGTAAGAAGTTAATTCTAGATATTTCTGTATATTTTCTTTGTTCCAGGGAGCCTAGGAAATAAAATATTTTGCAAAATATGAGTCTCATTCTACAAGCATCCTGATAATTATCAGATGTGGAAGCTGAGGAAGACAAAGCCGATTTCACTGATTTGGCTGATATAATTTTCATACCTAAATTGCTTGAGCCTGGCATATAATGGTGTATTTATGACTTAGGACAAGAGGAAATAGATTTCAGCCATACTAAATAGCTGCAGAACAAGTTAACTTTATTATCAGGCCTTTTTGGTGATGACTTGGCCTTTGCAACATCTCGATATTATCTAGGATGTTTTTCACAGACATAGACAGAGAATTTGGGGCATTTGATCATCCAGAGCAGTAATTCATATGCTCAAAATGCTACTCTGCATCAAGAAACCTGTAAGGGCTTTATTCAGTGTGAGCATTCAGGCAGTTCCTTTGCTGGGCCAGGAAAGGATCATCCTTAGGAATGGGACCAGAGGCGCTTTTCTTTCACCTCTCATAAAGTCTCATACTTTTGTTTTTAGCTATTAACGGTTATATATACGGCAATCTCCCTGGCTTGGAGATGTGTGCTGACACTTCCATGTCCTGGCACTTGTTTGGCATGGGAAGCGAGATAGATATCCACGCTGCTTATTTCTACGGCCACACGTTCACTAGCAGAGACCAGAGAGCGGATGTCATCGGTCTCTTCCCTGCCACGTTCATCACGGCTGAGATGACTCCCGGCAGCCCCGGGAGGTGGCTGATAACGTGCCAGGTCAATGAGCACTTACGAGGTACGCTGCTGCAGATCCCCCTCATCAGCCTCTGTTATGTTTGGAAGAGAAAACTGGGGGATGTTTCCAGGGAAAGCAGGATTTGACACTTTTTTTGGTGCCTTTGGGACAATTTGCAACGCTTTCACCAGATAGACATCATGATTATGAGTTTAGTCACCAGAAATGACACGTGTTGGGCCAGGTCTTCAGTGAGCATGAATGACTTGGCCATGTAACTCATGTGAGGAAGACTTGCTAGACTCAGCACTGTCATCATAATTCCTAGGTAAACCCAAGATTTTCATGAGCAATGAGAGGAGCTTTCAACACCAATTTTTCAGCACATTTTTTTTTGTTGTAAATAAGTACTTACACATAAAAAAAAAAAATCATGTCAGCTGAACACTTAATAGCTTTTTGCTTTATGGAAATCAGGAAAAACTTGGCAGAGTTTTCAGAAACCATTATGTGAAGGAATTTGATGGTGATGTTATGGTGATGTTACGATACTTGTGTGGTGCAAGATCCCAAAAGCATGTATCGTAAATTAGGTGTCATGACAGGTAATGTATAATTATCATAGCAGAGATGAGTTGGGAGAATTTTTACACATAGATTCTGGTGGGATTTGCATCAGACAAAACAGACTGGATTCTGGCAAGCAACAAATACCTTCAGCAGAAATAACCAGTCAGGATTTCAGTGGAAGTCAGGGGGAGATGATGCTATTTTGCAGATGTCTGGAGGCACTCTGACCTCCAAAATCATTCTACCATCCCTATGCAGATTAAGAAACTGAGTAAATAAGTCCACTAAAGAGTGTCATTGATGCCCCTGGGTTTCACCTGTTGCATAAAGTGTACCACCTTGCAAAGAAAGGCTGTTGGTATCTGGCCCATTGTAAGCAGAAAATGTATTTTAACATAGAAATTTACTGTAGTAATTGTTTCCAACCCATGTAGCTCCCAGAGAGTTTTGAATGTGCATTTGTACCCATGAGATTGCTGACTGTGCAGCTGGTGAGGGACTGTCTCCAGACTCTTTCTCCTCCCAGGTGGCATGGAGGCACTGTATGATGTTCAGATCTGCCAAAAAAACCTGTCTCACTCTTCACCAATCAGCCATAAGAGAAGATATTACATCGCTGCTGAAGAAGTGGTCTGGAATTATGGACCTGACGGTTATGATAAATTCACTGGGCAGGGTTTGAACGCCACTGGCAGGTAAGGTTTCTTGTCAACTCCCATTGTGCTTGAATTTCAGGAGTCTGTGTGACACTGCCCCAGTGATTCACATGGGCTAGGTCCTGCACTGTCATTAATTTTAATTGAAAGGAGCAGGGAGGAATGGATTTAAACAGCCATGTCAGGAAGCTAGATGCATTAGTGCGACGCTTCAAGATGCCTTCTGGAAGCACTTACCTTACTCCATTAAATCCATGGGGAAAGTGAGGCATGCCAAGTTCAATGCAGTTAATGACCCTTCTTTGAGACTCTTCATGCAGCTTTCACATTTACAATCAGTGCAGTTCAGAGGTGCCACAGTAGCAGAATTTCCCCCCATGACATTACTGATGGAGACAAATTGCATTATAGTGTCTCTCAGAAAAGGAAGCAAGGATTAGACACACATTGTGCACAGTTCTTGCCCTGAGGTAAGTTGACATAGATATCTCCCTAAATAAATCAGGATTAAACATATTAAACATAAAATTCTAATGTACAATGAATTCTCATTTGTTGGCTGATTCAAACCAATAATATCTTTCTTGTTGTGCTAGAAAAATGTATGCAGATTAGTAACTTCGGGGGGGTCATTTCTCCTGTGCCTGGAGTAATAACTTTATCTGAAATGAAGGTTCTGCTTGAACCTTCTATTATTTAACCAGTCCGATTTGCTAATTCCACAGTGAATCTGCAACATATTTCACACAAGGGACTGACAGAATAGGAGGGCAATACTGGAAAGTTCGCTATGTGGGATATACTGATGCAACGTTCAGTAAGAAGACTTGGTCAGAGGACATGAAGCACCTGGGAATACTTGGTACAGTGAATATTTTCCCCTCCTGTCATTACATCAGGTTTGAATGTAGAACCATCTGTGGAATGTAGGACTGAGAGGGGAATTTAGCGCACGCAGCTCTCTCTTCTTTTGGTGTAAATACGTTGGAGAGCAGTCCTTCTCATGTGTCCTTCCTCTGTGTTTTAAGGCCCTGTTATAAAAGCTGAAGTGGGAGATACGGTGCTGGTTACTTTTGCCAACAAAGCCAGAAGAAGCTATAGCATCATGGCCCATGGTGTAAGCTTCAGCAAGCTGTCAGAAGGCGCTCCCTACTTAGATGGTAAGTTTTGGCTGCACTACTGTATTGTCACATCCATGATACTTGAGTCCAAAAATATACTGCTGAGCTCTGCAGGTTTGCCCTTTTGTGGATGCTAAGGCACAGAAAGGATGATTTGATTAGTTTGTATCTACGCTTCATGTCACAATCAATGGGACTCCTCAGTCTGCAAACGTGATGGTTCTTCTCCTTGGATATGTGCCAGACAAGGTATCTCAAACTAGCTGAGGTCTGTGTTGAACAAATGTCACGAACACAATTCAATTTCTATTAGTTCTAATCTAATATTGCACCACTGCAGGGAGTGTATCTCCTCTGGACACACTCCAGAATTATGACTCTTAGGACCTGGCATGATGACCCTGCTGAGTCTTTGGCTGTATCTGTACACATGGTCTCAGCTGCATCACTCCCAATTCTCTAATCCAGGCTGGACATTGCCCTTACTTTACTGTCAGGTCAGTTTCAAAGGCAGTTTTTATCTGATTGCCTTGGAACATGAAACAGTGATAATCCTTATTAATTCTCATAAATAAATAAATGCTGAAGTGGAGCATTTATGAAATTCTTCCTCTCATTTCGTGCAAGAACAGCATCTTATCGTCTAAGTTTAACTGTTGAATGTTAAATATCAAGTTGAATTGGTAGGCACCTTTTACAGTCAGTGACAAGACAACCCTCTGGAGATGTAATTCTGTCTCCACCAACCACAAAAGTCTAGAGTTTGAGTTAGGGACTAAGCTTGAGATGGCCCAATTGCAGTGAGATGAGCCCCATTCATAGCATCTAAAGAGATAATGCTGTGGTCTCCAAAAAAAGTTTTTGCTGCATTTTCAGCCCTGAAAAGAAATGTAGTTTTCTTGTTGCCTAAATTGCTTTATTTCCACTACAATACATCAAAAGAAACTCATGGGATATAATCCCTTTTTTGAAAATGGTGCTGAGAGAGAATTAGGTCAATATGTGAAACTCATCATACAATAAAATCAATGCAAAAGGTTTTATTAAATTGTTGTCTCTTGTTGCTGACCTTGCAACTCAACAAATTCACCAGGAGGCAGAACACAAAAAACCAGCTTGCTTGACTTCAGGCTTGAACTTATCTGCACAGATCCAAATGCCACCCATGTCAGAGACAGTTCTCCAATGGAAGTGCAGCTTCCTGCTTGCAGAGCTGTTGTGCTTTCATTTAACAGACCCTGGTAATAGTGCCCTTCAGCACTGCACCCTTTAGTGTGTAGCAAAATCAACCCAAAACCCACAATCCAGCAGCCATGTGAGCTAGCACATCTCTGGGTCTTTGGAGAGAAACCTGACTCCAAATCCATCAATAATCTTTCTGCCCCTTCTTCTCTCCTTTTAACTCCTGTGCCATGGATTTCTATTACATCTATCTACAAGTGCATACATCCAGAAATCCTGTGGGTATGCATCCTGAGGCTGCAGGTTTATGCTGAGGGTAAATAATTTTTCAGAGGTTGTGGACTGTCTAAGTGCAGCTTACTCATGTGAAAACACTTTAAATAAAAATACTTAAATCTAGAGATGTCTGCAGATATATGTTTTTTTCAGTGCTCTCAAGAAATACCCTTGAATGTTGCATTTGACACTTGTCAGTTTCAGGGGGCTTTTGACTCCAAAATCAAGGCTTGCCTCATTGAGGACTGTTGCAGGATGAATCCAGTAGTATTGGATACTCTGCTTTCTATTGCAGTTTGCAGCAAATAGCTGTGCTGAGATGTAATACTGCTATTTGCACTTGTGTCTAAGCTTCTAAGATTTCCTTGGAGTACTAGAGACTGACTGTGCTGGGAAAATATAGACAGTGGATGCTTAAGTGTCAAAGAAAATCTAAATCCACCCTTTGAATGGCAGGAGACAATGGCCCAAATCCTTTAAAAGTAGTCTTCAACAAAGAACAATATCATCCACTCTCTGGAGGTGCTGACAAAGGCTGCTGTGCATCACTACAAAATAAAAAAGAAACAATTACCAGGATCAGATTTGTTTTGAATTTCTAAAGAGCCACATCTCCAGCTCCAGCTCCACTCACTGATGTAATTGATGTGTTGGCACTTAATGAAAAGCAGAGTCTGAGTTTGTGCCACAGATAAATTCCATGATAGGGCAGGGAAGCTACAAACATTAGAGAAAGCCATTTAAGCATCAGGATGAGCTCTGCATGTCTTGTCTGATTGAACCCAGATAATCCAATGTAGCATTGGAAGGTGTCTGAGTGGAGCAGCTTAAACTTGTTCTGTGGGGAATGGGCTTGGCTGTCTCTGTTGCACGGGACTCGGATGAGACATTCCCATGGCATAACTGCTCAAGCTATGGGATAGAGCTTGAGCTGTGGTGGCAACGGGGAGCTTCTCCACTGAAATCAGTGGCTATGCCTGACTTATATCCAACTCTTGTAGCCAGAAGACAAAGCCTTCCTGTAATCTTGGTACATCTCAACTTTCTCTCTACAGGCTACCTGAAGCCAGGAGCCCATGTCAAGCCAGGTGAAACCTTCACGTACAAATGGAGGGTGCCTGAAAACGGAGGTCCAGCAGAGAATGACCCCCCATGCCTGACCTACCTGTACTATTCAGCCACCGATGCTGTCAAGGACACCAACTCTGGCCTCGTGGGACCTTTGCTGGTCTGTCGGAAGAACACCCTGAATCACGACGGGACACAGGTGCCCAACGTGAATATCTGCCTGTCCCTAAGAGCAGGGTGGTGCACTGGGGGTCCCCACACAAGCAATTTGCCCAGTTCCCAGCTCAGTTTACAGAGGTTAAATAAATGTCACTCCTGGGGGTAAAAGCTGATCTAAGGGAATGGTTAAGAGACAAAATCGTCATTTCCTAATATCCTGGCGCTTCCTTAGCTTTTCAGTCTTTTCCATGCTAATAATAACTTTTCACACCACATAATGGACACTTTATTTATCCTTCTGGCTGATTAAAAGGTGCCGATTATGGTCTCTATGCAGACTTAGTAAGAATGTGGCTTCAGGGAAAAGAAAGCTTTGTTATAAAAACTTATTCATTTTTATTGAATAGACTTTTTTTTTTTTTTTAATGTCTTGTTTTCCTTCTTGTCCACAGAAAGGAATAGACAGAGAATTTTACCTCCTCTTTTCAATCTTTGATGAGAATGACAGCTGGTATCTGAAAAAGAATATTGAAGCATTTACTGGAGACCCTTCAAAAGTAGATGAAAATGATGCTGATTTCATGGAATCCAACAAAATGCATGGTATAAAATATCTAATATCTATTAATGATACCTTTTATTCAGTCATATTAGGAAGATGAGTTGGCAGGTTTTATCATCCTTCAGATCTCTCTGCACTGCAATGGAGAGTGAGCTGTAAAGCTGTCAGTCAGCTCCTGGTGCCCTTGGAGTGCACATTAAAACCCCAGTCACAGTGGCAATGAATGCATCCATCTACCAACTACATCTGGAAAAAGGGAACAGAGCATTGGTTTAAGATAGAATACTTAGTTCTATAAAAAGGCACAGTGCCAGAGACAGGCATCAGCTGCAGAAGAAGTCAATGTTCACTAGTGTTTTAAATTTCACTGCTGCCCTTGGCACTGACTCAGTCAGTAAAGTCTACCTGCCCTGCTCTGCCACCTCCCACTAGGGCAGTGACCACATCTGGAGAGGAGATGTAAAGACTAGGGGAATGGCCAAAAATATTGTACAACATCATTTCTGGATGCAAGTATCTGACCTCAGCATGGATCTCCTCCAAGGTATCCCTGGGATTACAGACTTGAGCAAATAACATAACCTATCTTTGCTTTAGATATATTGTTAGAGAGCTCTGAGGCTTTCTGGACCTATTTTATTCTTCTGCTATGAAATGGATCTCATACTGAAGTTTTGATCTTTTATGCCATCTTTCATGTTATCTTTCACACATTGATCACAGAGAAAATTTGAGGATTAAGGAGTTTAGCCTCATAACACCCTTGTAAAAGAAAGATACACATTTAGGAAGTAAAAGTGGAAATCAAAGGTCAAAATCACATAAAAAAAGCTCCCCCAGAACTGAATTTGTAACTCAGACTCGTTATGGCCCCCTCCATAGCCTTAATGACCTGGTTATCTACTCTGCAGGCTGAAAGGAGGTACCAAATTTGTACACTTAGCTGATGTCTGGGAGGTACAATGAGGAGCTCGGAGGAGGAGTGCTACGTCACTGCAAAGGGCTATTACAAGATTTTACGGGCTGAAACCAAAGAGTAGAAGTTCTGAGTTCATAGGAATAGCACTTAGATGTTAATTTGGTGTCCTCCAATGCTACCTTTGCTTCACAAAATGCCCCTTCAGTGACTTGCTGAGATGTGAGTCTCTGGCCAGGCAGATGGCAGGAGGCTCTGTGATGCATTTCTGTCGACCTGATGCTGACCAGGATTTTTTCTTCTCTTCCAGCTGTCAACGGCTACCTGTATGGCAATCTGCCAGGCCTGACCATGTGCAAGAATGACAAGGTCTCCTGGCACCTCATTGGGCTGGGCAGTCACTATGACATGCATGGGGTTCATTTTCAAGGAAACACCATTGACTTGAGAGGGACGACACGGGATGGGCTGGCCTTGTTTCCTCATTTATCAGGGACAGCACTAATGCAGCCAGACCGTGTGGGTATGTACATGGACTGATTTTGGTTTTGTGGCACTTGCAGGCACCAGTCAGCCAAAATAACAGACAGTGAGATGCTCTGCCCTGCACAAGGAGGCTGAAGGCATGGAGAGAGACCCTGGGGACTCAGCATAGCTGAGAATTCAGGCTGAATTACTTTTCTGGGAAGGTGTATAAATCAAATATGCATACTCACCATTGACCAGAAGCTTTAATGACCTGGGGATGGGCAGAGCAGTAGGCAGAGAGATAGCTAATAGGTTGCTCACAGAATTTTATAATTCTCCCAGCAGTCTTTTCTAGAGAAGCAAATTCACTGCCATGTGGATAGTCAGCATCATTGAAGGTATTTTAGGACTTCAACAAAAGCTTTTCAATAATAGTCAGTCTTTAGGAGTTTCTTCAGAAGCTTATACATTAAAGGTACTTTTAAATCTCATGGGTAATCCAGTGATTCATACTTCAAACTAGGAGAGTATGAGTTGTTTTCTGGAGACACCAAATAATCTTCATAATATAGAATACAATGTTACTTTACATTGGTGCAACTCTGTTTAAATTAATAGAGTCATCAGGGTTGTACAAGACCATGCTAAGGGCCATCCATGCCAGGAAGCCTGATGGAAATGTATATTGGAGTTGTGTATGTGCCAGGTGAAACCTCTTTTGCAGATGACTGTAAGACAACTAAAATTTTTCTTACACAAATCCAAAACATTTCCTTCATCTGGCAGGAAAGTGCACTGTAGGACTCACACAAAACAATTATTTGAAGAGATTGTTAACTTTTGGCTAACCTTCTATTGGCAATAAGGGAAATTGAGAATGAATTACCAGATCTTTAAAATCACCAATGCATGTGATTTTTTTTTTTTTTAGTTGCATGTTATTTCATGTTTTTCATCACTTTTGCCTCTGAAGCACAGGAAATGGACTGAGATCTAGTCTGGACAGATGCTTCTAATTTTGGTTCTATCACTGACTCACATACAAAGCAGCTGTGAAAGTGCTTTCCTCCTTCACCCAGTGCGAGCAGGTGGAGCTGTACAGGACAACATCACAGTCAGCTTCTGCTTGAGTAAATGGGGAGAAGAGAAGGAGATTATAAATATTAAAATCTGCCCATGAACATGCCAAAATGTGCTCCCACAATCTGACCACCAGAGCTACCAAAAAAAGCCAACAAAATGGCCCATGGTGGTTTGGCCTTTCATGAAGGCAGTGCAAAGTGTCAGAAAGTTACACTTTACATTAACTGTGCATATAGATAAATGGTTATAATCAGGCATTCCTGTACAGTGGGTCTGTGTCTTCATTGTAGAGCCCTTCATTTGTCTGAGTACACCAGACAAACTGCAGGGGCTCAGTGGAGAGTATCTTGCACTGAATGCTGGTACAGTGGCTCTGTGCTCAGGGACAAGGAACCAGTATCTCTGAAACACACCCCTTGTTTCTCCATGCCTTTACTGAGTTTTGTAATGAATGCTTCCTCCTACATCTTCTTGTGTTCCTCATGGGCATCTCTGCAGCATGGGCTCTCTGGCAAGCTTATTCCTGCTGCCAGACAGCTAAGTGCTTTTCAGAGTTTCCGTGGCCAAGCTAATCTAACTAACAGTTAGAAGTAATTTATTGTGATTTTTGAGCAAAGATAGAGCAGGCTAGTTTTTCCTATAGAGCAAAAGAGGGTCAAGTCTTGCTGGGTCCTGCACTTGGTTCACAATAACCCCATTCAATGGCAAAGACTGCAGGCAGAGTGTCTGGAAAACTCAGCAGAAAAGGCCCTGGGGATGCTGGTCTATAGCAGCTGAACATGATCCAGCAGTGCCCAGGTGGCCAAGAAGGCCGATGGCATCCTGGCCTGGATCAGCAGTGGTGTGGCCAGCAGGAGCAGGGCAGTGACCGTCCCCCTGGACTCGGCACTGCTGAGGCCACACCTCAAATACTGTGCTCAGTTCTGGGCCCCTCAGTGCAAGAAAGACATTGAGGGGCTGGAACATGTCCAGAGAAGGGCAGTGGAGCTGGGGAAGGCTCTGGGGCACAAGTCTGGTGAGAAATGGCTGAGGGAGGGTTTAACCTGGAGAAAAGGAGGCTCAGGGGGGATGTTCTCATTCCCTATAACTACCCTGGTGTTAGTTTCCTCTCCCAAGAAGTAACAAGTGACAGGAAAAGAGGAAATAACCTCAGGTTGCATCAGGGAGTTTTAGTTCATTGGAACAGACTGCCCAGGAAGTGGTGGAGTCACCACCCCTGGGTGTGTTTAAAAAATTTTGGATATGGCATTTAGGGGCATGGTTTAGTGGGAGATTTGGAAGTGCTGGATTAATGGCTGGCTTGATAATCTTGGAGGTCTTTTCCAGCCTAGAATATTTTATCATTCTATTTAAATATCCTCTTGCTTGGCTTTCCATACAGCACCAGAGATGAGGATTGTCTGAGGACAGATCAGAGGTGTACACAGGACCTAATTTGCCAAGCTGCTTGTTATGTTTTCTAATTGCTTAAATGTCATGTCCTTTTCTTTCCAGGCACATTCAAAGTGGTTTGCAGGACTTTTGATCACTTTGTTGGTGGGATGAAACATCTCTACGAGGTCAGCAGCTGCCGCAACCCCAGCCAAGCCCAGCAGCAGCATGGATCCATGAGGCTCTACTATATTGCTGCAGAGGAAGTCGAGTGGGATTATGCCTCAAATAAGAGCTCAGCACCCAAGATTTACAACATCAGCAGCTATGAGGAAAGGTACCCAACCCAAAAAACAGTTGTGGGCACAGGACACTCTTAAAGTGGAGGGGAAACTTTGAAGCACCATTTCATGATGCCAGCCTTGCATTTTTTAGGAGGAATTCTTTGCCAAACTTAATATGAGAAAACATATTTGCAAAGTCACTGCCTCTCAGACTAGACTAGTTCATGGGCACCAGTTTCAGATGCTTTCATTTCAGAGTGTCTCATAATGCTGTTGAATTCAAGAAGGCTTCCAAGTTTGTGTTCCAGTCCTGGCTCAACCTTACAGTGATGCCCACCAACCCCCTCCTCTCCCTTATTCTCCTCAGCCTTGCCATCCCAGAGTTCTGGTTTTCATACAGGAGAAAGTCAGGCATCTGTTCCAGAGCTCCTGTAGGAAATGCAGATGCATGAAAGGGGTGCTGAGCCTGTTTTCCTGCAGCATGGTAGCCCCTAGATGCCCTGAAAAGATCAGAGCATAAGTAACCCTGCAAGTGAATCACTGTAGTGTGTTAAGAAACAAAAAACTTGTGAAAAAACACACACATTCCAGATCATGTTGCATAGACTGGTCTCTGAGGACACTTTGGTGAAAGCAAAAAGGAACACATGTCAAAAATAAATCTTAGAAAAGCATCTAGGAAACTGCTCCATGTAGAGAGGAAGAGGAGTCTGTAAAAAATACATGTACCTGAAGAGCCACAGGTGATGATGTGAGTTTAAAGAAAACATAAACTCCAGTACTGTCAAAGGCTGCTGTTGCACATATAGCTCACTACACAGTAAGCAGCGTCCCTGGGGCAGTTTTTTTGTTTTATTTAGCATATTGTGATCCAGTCTTGCAACTCCCCTGCCAGGGGCACCTTGGAGATGAGCTACCAGGAGACAGCTGCTCCCAGAAGAGAGGGTGAACACTCAGCTGCACAGCGGGTTGTGAGTGTCCTCTGCCGGCAAGTCAGCCCTCTGGGATCCCATGGGAGCAGCAACAAGCTGAGGGTAAACCTGGAAAGCATCCTCTTCCAGGTGCAGAAGGGAAAATAGATTTCTCCCTTTATCATCACATGCTGGGAAAGCATCCAACCTGTGCAGTAAAGCAGCTCCCTCTTATCTCAAATGCTGGCATTCGTTTTCAAAGGTCAAGTTCTGTTTATCATCTTCCCCTGGCTGACTAATCTCCAAGATAGCAAAAGCAGCCATCATGATAAGAGGATTCAGGTTTCCTGGGACAGGCAGTATCTTTTATTGGAGTGAACGGTGCAGCTGGAGATGGCAGCTGAAACCACTCTCGTCTCACACTTTACCTCAGCTCTGACACCTCTGGTGAAGGATTTGTGTTCCCAAAATTCTTGAAGAGTGCAAATTATCCTCAGCTTTACCTGTTTGAAGAGGGTATGAATTCAGTGAGAATTATCAGCCTTGCTGATTGCTATTTAAAACCTCTTGCAGCTCTCAGGGCCTTCACATCCATCAGCACGTTGGACGAAGCTGTATGTTCTCATTAAACCTACTGTGAATAACACAACAGTTACCAGCTTTCAGATGTGTACACTTTAGTGCTTTTATTGTCTTTTCATTTTGCAGCTATGGGCATGTTTTTCTGAGCCAAGCAGAGGACCTGATCGGTTCAAAATACAAGAAGGTGGTTTACAGGGAGTACACAAGTGGCAACTTCACACAGCGCAAAGTGAGGACAGAAGAGGAGGAACACTTGGAAATCCTGGGCAAGTAACTCTCATGCCTCACAGACCAAGCCTGTGGTCAGCAAGAGGATTGCTTTCCAAAAACTAAGATGTTTTCTAGCTTTTTAAAGATGGAAAATGAGGAACACTGATGCCTATTTCAGGTATCAGTGATTTTACACACTATTTTTGTAATTTATGTAACTGCTGAGTGTAAAGATCCTTTCCAAGTTAAAGAATTCATTCTTGAACATCAATAAGAGTGTCCTAAGGAGTGTTACAATGGCAGTTCCAGGATTCACCTTAGCTTCAGAGCTTGTAACATGGGAGAGATTCTTGTAAACAGATTAAGACAATATTAAGGAGATAGATTTGTGTTTTTACTTGGGCAAGGCATAATTTTACCCATCAAAAACTAATCATCAGCTCATTTTTTTTATGGGGTGAAAAGCGGGCAACAACTGGTCTTGAAATAGTCATAGAATCATAGAATATCTTGAGTTGGAAGATCACTGAAATCCAACTCCTGGCCCTGAACAAGATCATTCCATGTTCCTGAGAGTAAACACTTCCTGAACTCTGCCAGGATGGTGCTGTGAACACTTCCCTGGGGAGCCTGTTCCAGTGCCTAACCACTGTCAGGGTGAAGAATCTTTTCCTGATATTGAGGCTTGAAACTAAGCCTCCCCAATACAATTTCATGTTGTTCCCTTGGGATAACCTTCTATATTCCCATGTAATATATTCCCATTTCCTTTTCTGAAGGACAAGAGTTTAAAAACAAAACAACAACACACAAAAAGGCAAAAATTCAGGAATTACCAGCTTGAGAAATAAAATTTTGAAAGATTGAAAATATCCTCAGGAATTTTCCTTAAAAAACAAAGTTCCTGTCCAAAGACCTGTCTTCAGAGAGAACAGTTCTCTTAATTGACTGAAAAGAGATTATTTATACATATGGAGCTTTTAATCAGCTGAGATAAAACAATTTTGATGACTTTCCTGTTAGAATAGAAAAGCCACAGGATTTTGATAGAGACCTTGGCTCTACTCCTAGGCCAGGCTACTGAAAGTTTGTTGAATTCAGAAAAGCAGCATTAATCACTTGCATCTTCTGTTTGAATTTAGGGCCATTACTCCATGCTGAGGTCGGTGACTCCGTCCTGATTGTATTTAAGAACAAAGCCAGCAGGCCTTACTCGATAAGTGCACATGGTATAGAAGAAGTGGGTTGTGAAGAACAGCCTGAGACACCAATTACCCTCCCTGGTAAGGCTCCCTTTTTTTTCCCCCTGCCTTCTTTCCTTTGAGTTACAAAGGCTGTATATAAAAGCATTTTAGCACATGAAGGATAACCCTGCTTTCAAAACTTGGCCACAGCTATATGTTCTCCCAGGCATAATATGCTCGATGTTTATTCAGCTACAATTCTGAGTTTTTATTCATGTAAGTTCTTCATCAAGTGCACATGTTTGGGCAGAGAATGAGCCTCCATTCCTATCAGGGGTAGAAACAGGAATGCAATATCTCTGGGCAAACTCCAGAAGAGAAAGAAGCAGGCCCATAATCGTGACAGGAGAAATGTGAGCCAGTGCTGCATTTGTCTCCAGACTGACACTCTAAATATATTTTCAAAACTTTTAAATTCAGAGGTAAGAATTTCAGATGTTAATATTAACTTTGCTCTCTCAAGCTACACAGAATTGGTATTTGCATTCAGAGTCATGCATAAAATGTAAAATGTGGCTGTCATGTCACTTTGGAAAAGTGTACCAAACATGCCTCAGTTTCTTGTGAGGAAAACAGTGGAAAATAGCTTTTCATATAGAAAAATGCTGGTTAAACTTTATGAATGTCAATTTTTTTTTTTTGGATTTATGTTCTAGTAGGAAGTCAAACCCAGGCATTGCAGTCAATCCAAAGCGTACACACCTTGGCTTTTCCAACACCCATGCAACTTTTTCCATAGTATTTGTGAACTTCAGTGTGAAAATAAATGAAAAGAAAATTTGATGTAATAAAGCTCTCTGCAAGCTGAAATTTCTTTCCTGTGAGCAGCTGTGTCAGTACAGTACAAACACCCAGACACTCACGTCTAAATATGAGCCAGCATCTGCCTTGCTGGAGTTTGATGAATGTATACCTGAGGCTGATACATGGGCGAGGGGGAAAAAAGAGGAACTGATTTATATACAATTCCCTTGTTTTGTTATTTGCTCCATGATGTTGTTGATGCTGTTAGGCTGGTGGTGTAGGTGTAACAACAGGAACACTACTGTCATGTCTCCTGCGTCCACATGGGAGCAGGCTTGGGATGAATGAGATGAGGGATGGTGTTTGAGAGTATGCCAAAAGCATTCTTCAGCAAGATCTACGGACAGACTTATCCTTAGAGAGTTTGGAAAAAGCAGTTAACATAGAAAACAAATCACTGAAAACAAGAAAAATTTCTGTGCACCTCAGTCCCCACCACCATCATCTGGAAATCCTCACCATCTGTCTTCCTAGGCCAGGCTGAACTGCTTACCCCAAACTTGCCAAAGACTGTCTAATTCTATTAAATCCTAAATCACTCAGACAGATTTGCATCCTGACAAACTACTCCTGGGAGCACTGCCAGGTCATAAAGAAACTGTGTGGGGCATGGTAAATAGATGCAGAGAACATCACCATAGCAGCCTATGCAAAACCAGCTCTTATCTGCCACAGCTTTGTTCTTTCCCTGTCCATTCTTCCACTTACTCAGAGGAAAAAAAGGGAGAAAACATCCCTTTTCCTCGTGTTTTTTGCTCTTTTCAGGGGTTATGCCTTATTTGCACTTCAAAGATGGGTCTTCAATGCCTTCTGAAGTGTGTCAGCTTTTAAGTAGTGTGGAAATTTTTTTCCATCTACAGCCTCCAAACATCCTGAGGTGAGGAGGAAAAGACAAAGAAGGAGTGGAGGACCATGACCAGCCTCCCTTCTCAGATCATGCTCTCTAAAAAGAGGCGATGGCATGTAGGTTAGATATAGGTGGATGACAAACACTTCCCTGGCCTATGTCTCCATGACATGGACTTATTGTCTCCATGACATGGTGCTGATCCTGTAAGAGTAAATGATAATGCAATACTTAAATGAGACCCATCTCATATTGTAAGAGAGTTGGGAGTCAGCATTTTTTTTTTTTTGTAGTTACTGCTGTACAATAAAGCACACTGTTGCATGATGCATGAACAGTGACACAAAACTTTTGTTTTCAACACTTCCCAACCCTTTAAGCTTGAAATTTGTCCTTGCCTAGATGCCCACAGCTATTGGCAGCTGTTGGGTTGTAGCTGTACTAAAATCATGGTTCTGTGATTTCCTGTTTTTCACCTGATTCACAGCATGTCCCACGATGCTCTTGGCTGTTGTCACCCTGGAAGACTTTTGGGACAGAGATTTCTTGGTTCAGCATTTCTCCATCACTTAAAAGGACAAGGCGTTGACCACATCTTGGTCTCCTACCCTTTCCTGCAGTACCAGTAAAAAAACGAAGCAGGGAAACACACCATAGGCAGTTCACCTGAACACAGATGTTTGTGTTCAGTGTGGAGAAATGATCCTTACCCAAACAGATAATTTCCTCATCCATTTGTTGTCACTTTTTTAAAATCAGAGGTCAGGGAATTTCTGCTCAGGGAGGATGTGGCAGAGATGATGACATTTGGGATGGGACAGACATTCTCTGGTAACTGCTGTGGAGCAGGGGTTTATCTAGAAGAGGAAAGAACCCCCCATGCTGCTCAAAGACATCAAGTTGATGCATATTCAGCTCTCCTATCTGGGCCCCCAGCTGACACATGTCTGTATCATCCTCTGCAAAATCCCAGTGGCAGCTGCCACTTCTTTTTGCCCTTTTCAATTGAGAAGGTCCAAGAAACATTCTCTGAGACTCAATGCCTCAACTGACCTTCAGATCAGCAGCCAACATCATTGAATTACTACAAGTTTTGCCAAGGGGAAAGATGAAGAGTCCTATCTGTAAACTTCCTTCTGTAGCATGCCACTTTCGTCAGTATCATTTGCAGCTCTTGTTTTCCAAAGCAATCTGCCTTCATTTACACCACTATAACCTCAATGACCTCCTGGAAGGCAAAATCATATCCCTATCCCATTGCTGCATGCTTCCACAAGTAGTTTTGATGCAGACAGTTTTTTGATGAGGAGGGTAGGAGGTCTGAGTTAGATACTGTTCAAAGCCTCTAATACTTAGCTGCTTAAGGTAAAACTGTTCTCTCTCTGTTTCAGGGGAAATAAATACCTACAGGTGGAACGTCCCGGAACGATCTGGTCCTGGCAAAACAGATCCAAATTGTATCACTTGGGTTTATTATTCAACAGCAAATTTTGTTAAGGTAACCAAGAAATGGTCATTAAAGCTTGCATTGCTTTGGCTGACACGTTGTGCCTTGTGTAATGTTCCTGAAAGGAATCTGCTTCTCAGCTGGGAGAGGGCCACAGGCTAGAGAAACCATTTACTGAGCTGGATGCTTTGTCCTCTTTACTAACAGTTGCACACTCCCGGGTAATTTAATCTACAGAAATCCTAAGGCATACACCACAGTAATGTGATTTCCTCCTTAAAGAACTGAAGAGTTGAAGGGATTTGGGGTAAAGACAAAACATTACCCAAAATCACAGAATCACAGAATGAGTAAGGTTGAAAGGGACCACTGGAGACCATTGCTTGGGTAAATTACCAGAAAAAGAAGATTTTAATCAGACAGATTTTTTCCTTGTCTGCTAGGAAAAAGCAATTTAATCTTCAGTTAATCTGCATCTATTTCATAACTGGATGAACTTACAATCTGTAATGCATATATTTATTTTATTTCAGGACACATACAGTGGTCTGATTGGGCCTCTTGTAGTTTGCAGAAAAGGAACTTTAGATGAAAGAGGTCTAAGGAAAGACATCGACCGTGAATTTACTCTTCTGTTTATGGTGTTCGATGAAGATGAATCCTGGTATTTGAAAGAAAATATTGAAACATACCTTCATAAGAATCCTGATGATTTTAATTCCACTGAGAACTTTGTAGAAGGCAACAGCAAGCACGGTATGTAGGACTCAACAGCAGCAGCCAAGAGGAAAGAGGTTTACTTTTCACAGTCCTTTTATGAAGACATTGGACTTAGCCTGCAGTTACCCAACCACGTGACACCTTCATAAACTGCAATAAACTGGAAACAAAAAGATCTCATAAGGCCCAGCCAAGATATTTTTCTTACAAGATAGTTTACTCTTACATTCTTGGGAAGAGGCTACACTGCCAGAATTCTCTTGTCATTTGGGAGCTGTGTTCCTCCAAGGCTTGTTTTTTAGGAGCATAGTTTAAAACTGTGGCTGTATTTGCAGCCAGTCCAGGAACTGGGCAGAATAGAATGGATTGAGACACACACAGCCCTGGCAAAGCAAACTCTTCTTTCTACAGCTGGTACCCATTTTAGGCAACAATTATATTCCCCCCTTTTCCATGTAGCTTCTCAGCATAAATCCAGTTTGCTCAGGAGTTCAATCTCAACCAGCAAAAAACAGTTTGATGCTCTGTAAGACAGAAAAATGTTTGCTGACGTATACTCACACAATTTGGAAACTGAAACAAAAGCATGACTGTCTCCCTGCAGTGGCAGTGGTCATTATGGACAGCAATTGTCCTGACCACACATGCCTGTCCCCTCTCTGCTTGAGCACTCCTTCTCTGAAAGTGCACAGGGTGCCTAAAGTAGAGGTTATAATCACCCACACCATGGCCAGTTATTAATATTCCTGTATTGTCATTCTTCCAGCAATCAATGGGAAGATTTACAACAGTCTCTTGGGTCTAACGATGAATGAAGGAGATAGGACAAACTGGTATTTGATAGGAATGGGCAATGAAGTGGATATCCACACAGTTCACTTCCATGCACAGACCTTCATCTTCAAGGTGGGTAAAATAAATCAAAGTAAAACTTTTGTAGTGTGATGGGAAATGTATGAGAAAAATAAACAAAACAATTCCATATTTCCAGCCGGGTTTTGTCACTTGGGCACCCTGGGCTGCTGCTGAGGTTGGTGGGGGTTTTGCATTTGAAGGAAATACGAAATGAATGAGATCCTTGCAAACATATTACTCTAATAGAGGACATGCTTAGGTGAATTAAAATATGTAATTACTATAGGTGTAAGATACAGGGAGGAAATTAGAGTTACACCGGGTTAGAGTATGGTTTTATGGTGTGACAGTTTGCTACTAGCAGGACTACCTGAAAAATCTGTCTTTCAAAGAAACACCTTTGCTCAATCAACAGCTGGAATTGTCAGGAGGGGTCTGCTGTTGTTATATAATGGATTAAATGAGAGATGTCCACAGACCTCAGTTTCTCTGGATGCTGCTCACTAGAAATGTACAAGAAGCATTTGATCTACCGTACGGAACTGGAAGTCTAACTGGAGTATTTCAGTGCCTGTGGGGGAGTATTTGAGGCATGACTCTCACAATTCTGGTTTTGCTTTGCCACAGACAGATAAGGACCACAGAGGAGACGTGTATGACCTTTTCCCTGGAACTTTCCAGACAGTTGAACTTGTAGCAGAAAACCCTGGAACGTGGCTTCTGCACTGTCATGTGGCCGATCACATCCATGCTGGCATGGAGACAACCTACACCATCAATAAATCAGGTGCAGTGTCAGAAACATCCTAGGACTCAGAGGTGGTATTGCAGCACAATTAGATGGAAGGCAGGGATGAAAGGAAGAGAACCCACCTATGCACTGGTGTGAAGCACCTGCACTGCCATGGCCAGTTAGCAGTGATAGAAGACAGGACAAACACCCCTAGTGACATGGCAAAGACAGCAATCTTTGGTGCACTTCACTGCAATTTGAAAGCAGTCAGTGCTTCACAAGTACCCTTCTGAGACAGTGGCAGCCTAGGGACCATTTGTCATTTAAAGGTGGTGCAGAAAACATCTGCAAAGCTGTTTTTCAGCCTTTTTCGCCACACTGTGCAGGAGGGTCGGCAGGCTGGCATGGTGCTGGTTCCTTCCTGTGACTTCTGATGACTCGCAGAGCTGTTTGGGTTCCTCCCTGCACAGCCAGACACCAGCTAGGGTAAAAGGAGCTCCAGAAAATGGTTGTTCATCTTGTCCAAGATATAGGTGATCTCTTGACTCAGAAAAGTTGGAAAACTTCTTGAGTGGTGCTTGTCTCTTCCAACACATGTGAGTGAAGCCAAAAGTTTTGTGATCCTCTCCACATCACATAACTTCACTAAACATCTGGATCCAGCATCTCCCACCTAGGTCCCCACTGTGCTGGTTAAGCTCATCTATAAGAGGTGAAAAAGTGCCAGTAGGCATATCTCATACCTATAACCCTGTAGCAGAATGATGACAAACGTAGATGACAAATGTAGCCAAAATACTCCTTCCTTGGATATGATGAATTTATTTGATTCCACATATTCATATAGGCTGTGAGACTTCAAATTAACTGAATAATGGAATGATTTGGGTTGGAAGAGGCCTTAAAGATCATCTAGTTCCAACCCCTCTGGCATGGGCAGGGACACCTTCCACTAGACCAGGTTGTTCAAGGCCTCATCCAACCTGGCCTTAAACAGTGCCAGGGATGGATGGATCCACAGCTTCTCTGGGCAACATGTGCCAATGCCTCACCACCCTCATCATAAAAAATGTGCTCCTTATAGCCCATCTAAATCTACCCCTTTTCAGTTTAAAAGATACTCCTTGTGCTATCACTACAGTAAGTAGTGGAGTAACAGAGATGCCTGCAGAGAAGGGGAATGTTGCCCATGGAGCTGCCCAGAGGAAGAATTAGATCATCACAGCTGTTCTGTTCAGATCAACAAGATAGAAATAGTGCCATAAAGTCAACTCTAGTTTTTCAAAAGAGAAAAAAATATTTAAGGCTTTCAACTTAACTATGGGGTTTTTTTCTGTCTGAGAAGAGAGACGAGAGTGGGAAGTTCCTTCAGAAGGAGGACACACAACTGGAGCATACAATATGACAAATGCAACAAATGGAACCACTGCAAAGGGTAAGGATGTTTTAAAATGCCATTTAAAACTCTTTAGATTCATGCACAGATTTCTCATTAACAACTCTCTTTTAACAGATTATGACAACAAAGTGGGCAATTTTTTTGGCAAAACTTTGAGTCCTGGAGAAGCCAGCCTGATACTTGCAGCTTTTTTTTGCATTGGACTTGTTCTACTGTCAACAGCATTAATCTTCTTCTGCTTCATCACCCACCAAGGAAATAGAATCCATTACACAGCTCTGCATGATAAGAGTGCATTTCTGGCAGATTCCCTGTAAATCCCCACTTTTAATATTGCTCACAGGGAATCACTGGATTTCACAACATAGAAACAGAAAGCCATTAAGGTTGGAAAATACCTCTAAGATCACTGAGTCCAACCATTAACCTAATACTGCCAGGCAACATGCTGCTAATAAAACTGGAGCAGGGCGTATGCTGACAGTCCTACCTCATGGCCAATGCTCACAAGAGTGAACATGAGCTGTAGGGCTCAGCTCCAAGAGCCATGTACCACCCATCACCACTTCCACTCCTCTGGAGTTGAGCAGAGCAGCACACCTCTTGGCATCCACAGGGTTTTCACGGGAGTGAGGCAGAATGACATCCATGTGCTCTGTGCAGAAACACAGGGTTCACACTAGGAAATAAACACCACCAGGGACTGGCTTAAGTTGTCAGCTTCTGAAGGAGCAGGTGCTAATCTCCAACTCCCTGCAGTTTCCCAAAGTCTGGCTCAATTAATTCACTGCCATTGAAAAGTGATTGCCCTGTTTTTTTCCCCTGTTAAATGAGGAAAGTGTGCATGGGGACAGATTTCTGAAGACCTACAAAATTTTTAGCACCTGATGGATTGGGCAGTGCCCCTGCTGTTAGTTTCTAACAGCTTTTATTTATCTCTAAAAATCTAGCCCTGAACAACCTCTAAGAGATTAATTGACTTTGTAAATGCTGCTTGTTATGGTCCTGATTCTGTATCTCTTCTTTGCATTGAGCAACACCTCTCTCCTCACCTGTAACGAAGCCATCAGGAGGATGATCTTTGTGTTCTGTGAGGCAGACAGACAGAATCAGGACATTTTTAGTGATACTTGAATGTTTATAGTTCATTTTCTGTTAGGTTGTGTTCGTTCTTGCCTGCTCATGCCTGCTATAGCTCTTGCAGAGGAATTCCAGAAAAACACCTTTGTAAAACTGTTTACACAAATTTGATTTTGAGTGTAAATTCAAGTTGCTGTTTCGGTTTTTTTAATTTTTTTTTTCCACTTCTGTACTTTAAAGTATGTTCAAAGGTAGGAAATTTTACTGTGCAGCACTCTTACTGTAGCTTAAATGTGTCCTGCATTGATGTCCAGTCAAACAACATGTTGAAGGTTCTTGGATGTTTCTCAGTAATTTCTTTGTTTTCCTCAGTCATTTGAAAGCACACACATGAAGTAGAAAGACAGAACTGAGCCCTTATAAAATTTCCTTCTCAAAATCTCCCATTTGAGCTGGTAAAAACAAATTCTCTGAACCCTTTCATCTTCCTGTCCTGTAAACATTAAAATTTGGGCCTCCTGTTCTGTGCAAAAATACTGCCTGTGCAAAACTTTCATTATCTGTGTACATACAAAATTAAAGCCTTTCACTTAAAATGCACTATTAAGAAAGGAAATTATTTAGTACTTCACTTCTAGGGTAGCTAATGCACCTGATGTATTAGAAACAGAGTTATAAGTTTCTTTTGACTGTAGAAACTAGTTTGCCAAAGTGATTACATTGATAATAAAAAAAATCCTGCTATTTGTATGAACCTTCTGGCAAGTTCATTTCCTCTGTCTGGCTTCTCAGCTGGACAGTGGCTGTGAAACCAGAATGAAGGCTCCAAAGGGCCCCAGGACATCACTGCTGCCGGACCAGGTGACACAGCCTGCCACAGGGATCATGAAAAGTCACAAAAGCATAAAGCAATGAGTTTATCACTGCCTGCCTGGTGCAGGCAGCCTAGTACCAGCTGTGTCCTGACACCTGTGTTGAACTACAGCATCTGTGTTGGGATGAAGCACCAGCAGGAATATAGTTAAGCACCAAAATGAACAGAAGATCAAGTCACCAAGGCAGGGATGTTCTCCATGGAGTGCTACAGGCCCTCCTAGTATGAAAAAATCTGGATTATAAACTGGGGTAATAGTTGGGAATTGTCATAAATACAAAAGCTTGAAAGGTGACAAATACAAGATCAATCTTTAAAAACTTTCCAGAGGACTAAACAACTCTGTCAGCCATACAACAGGAGCTGGCTGAAACTGTTGTAAAAACAAAACCAGGAGAGTGTCCAAAGGAGCAGAAGACAACATGGAAGAATTCATACTTTTTTATTTTCTTTTTTATTTTTTTTCCCCAAAAGAAAATTGTGCCTTAGGAAGGTTTTTGAAGGACTTGGTGCATAGGTAAGAAACGTGGATGAATATAACCTGCTTACATTTCCATAAGATCTTTGAGAAGGTCTTCAGTTAAAGCTTCTTAAGGAAATGAAATCACCATGGGATGAGGAGACTGTGGAGGTTAAGAAACTGGTTAAAAGACAGTGAAAAGGGGTCAGATTTCACACTGAAAGTCACTCATGGGGTGCTACATGACTTGTGGGACATGCTTGTCCTTGCTCTTCACTATTTTATCTAAGTATTGTGGAAAAGAGCAGACAAGTTGAGTGACAATCTTAAGCACATGTAGCATGAAAAATAAGTGAAAAAAAGGACAAAATTTAGTACTGATACAGTTACAGTAGTACATGTGGAAAAAAGCAATCCTAACCTTATGCCTATACTGTCTAAGCATCTCTGAAATGGGATCTTATTTGTAATACTTTAATGACAGCATTAGCTCTGGTGTCATTTGGTGGGCAGAAAGGCAATTAAATATTAGGAATCAGTACAAATTAAGAATAGAGCAAAACAGAAGACCACTTAGTCCCATTACATAAATGTCTGGGGCATCTCCATCTTTTATACAGCATGAGTCAAATCTCCTGGCCTCATCTGGCAAAGCAACACAAGACCAGCACAAAAAGAACAAGAAAGGGAATCAATATTGTAGAACAGTTTCCATATGAGGAATGATTTCCTTGGCTTATGACTTGGGAAAAATAGGAAGAACAATTGAAAGCAGATAGGATAGCAGTTTTATAAAGAAGAATTTGAGTGGAGAAGGGAATAGTTTGTCCTTTTTGTAGAAAGCAATGAACTGGGGGAGTGTTACATGAAAGCATAGCATAGGAGGTGGCTCTTCATGGGGTGGACATGTGACTTCTGTGACTTTTGGGCTGAGGATACTCCAAGATCACAGAGGATACTCAAGCTACAGGAAAAGTAGAGGGGAAGATAAATTAAGGGTTATTGAAGGTGAAGGCACTCCAGTGACTCCCCCAAAAAACTGGCCTGAAAAGCAGTGATCAAACATTTTGGGTGGAGAAAATGCCACAGTACATGGTGCTAGGTAGGTTAGGGGCTTGGAGCATCTGTCACACTGTGGTGGGGAGATGAGTGCTGAGACAGCTGGGGCTCCTCAGCCTGGAGAAAGTGCCTCAGGGCCTCTCCACAGTGTGTGCAAACAGCTGATGGAAGAGTAGCATGGACAGAGTCGGGTTCTTGTCAGTGCCTGGTGAGAGGACCTGAGCTGATAAGCACAAGCTTGACACAAGAAGTCTCCATTAGAACACTGTACCCGGGTTGAGGCAACCACAGACATGAGTACAGAGTGGGAGAACCCAGGGAGAGCCCCCTGTCATTGGGGGTTTCTGTGGATGAGAAGCTGGACATGAACAAACTGTGCTCAGAGTGCAGAAAGCTAACCTCATCATGGGCTGCATCACAAAGAGTGCAGCCAGCAGGCCAAGGGAAGTGATTCTGCCCCTCTGCTTTGCTCTGTTGACACCTCACCTGGAGTGCTGTGTCCAGCTCTGGGACCCCCAGCACAAGAAAGACATGGACATGCTACAGCACATCCAGAGGAGGACAAAAAGATGCTCCATGCAGGAGCTGGAGCAGCTCTCCCAGAAGACAGACTGAGAGAGTTGTTATTGCTCAGTCCAGAGAAGAAAAGGCTCTAGACAGATCTCACTGTAGCCTTCTAGTACCTAAGGGGGCTTATAAAAAAGAGGGAGAATGACACTTTATAAGGACATGCAGCGATAGGAGAAAGGGGAGTGGCTTTAAACTGAACGAGGGTGGGTTTAGAATAGATTTTATGAAGAAATTCTTTATTGTGAGGATGGTGGCACAGGCGGCAGACACAGGTTGCCCAGAGTGGATGCCCCATCCCTGGTGGCATTTAGGGCTCTGGTCTAGTGGAAAGTGTTCCTACCCACAGCAGGGGGCTGGGACTAGATGATCTTTTAAGTAAGTTCCTTCCAAGCCAAGCCGTTCAGCGATTCCGTGACCCCCAGGGCGCCGGGCAGTGCCGCAGAGCCTCCTCCGAGCTGCAGGACTCCGCTCCGCGCCCCCCGGCCCTGGCCGGGCCGCGCTGTG
>NC_031768.1:77595914-77660117 GCF_001522545.3 Parus major | reverse complement strand
GAGCCGAGCCAAGCCGAGCCGAGCCGAGCCGAGCCGAGCCGAGCCCGCCATGGCCATCGCGCACATCGCCACCGAGTACGTCTTCTCCGACTTCCTGCTGAAGGAGCCGCCGGACACGCGCTACAAGGGGCTGCGCCTGGAGCTGGCGCTCGACAAGATCGTCACCTGCATCGTCGTGGGGCTGCCGCTGCTCCTCATCTCCCTCGCCTTCGCCCAGGAGGTCTCCACGGGTAAGTCCGGCAGCCCCCGTTTGCCGGCTCCCGGCGCCTCCCGCGGCGGACAAAGGGCTCGGCGGGGCGGGGGGCGGCGGAGCGGAGCTCCGGGCGGGAACGCAGCGCTCGGTGGAGCTCAGCCGCCGGCAGGGTTCCCGCTCGGGGCAGGGCAGAGGGCGCCTTTAGGCCGCGGGAAGGAAAGCTGCCTTCCCGGAAAGCAGCCGTCCCGGAGAGCATCCCTGGCAGCGGGCTCATCCAGGTGTGCTGGGCTTCCCGGCCGGGCCTCCCCGCGCTTCCCCGTGCCCCGCTGGGACGTGGCCTGGCCGCTGCCGCTCTCTCAGCACCTCCCGAGCCTTGTCAGCCCAGCCGACGCATCTTCTCCCGTGGGGGTGATGGGGGAGCGCTGAAGCCGTGCCGCCCTTTGTTTCCCGGCGCAGCCCAGACTGGAGCAGCCAGCCGGGATGTGCCCCGGGATGTGCCCGTCTGTTGCCGCTCCCGGCGCTCGGCCTGTTCGGCAGGAGGATTTCGGGGTCTCATCCTCAGCAGCTGCCAGGGACAGGTGCCACGGAGAAGAGCTCAGAGCTCTGCCTTTGCGCTCGGCGGGGTCGCTCACAGGACGAG
The DNA here is from genome assembly GCF_001522545.3 of Parus major. Lineage (NCBI taxonomy): Eukaryota > Metazoa > Chordata > Aves > Passeriformes > Paridae > Parus > Parus major. The sequence goes on along the minus strand of NC_031768.1, from coordinate 77,659,284 downwards.
CAGTGCCAGAGCTCTCTGAAGCTTTCCGCTGCTCCTCCGCCCTCCTGCAGCTGTTACAGTTCCGTTTTCAATTTCTGCTGTGACTCGGTAGATGAAACTATGCTTTACGGGTAAAGGGACAAGTTTCCTAATTATTTTACTATCTTTTTATTTACCCACCTCCCCAAGTTGCAGAGGTGATCATGCAGCAGCCCTTAGCGTGAGGACTGGAACTAAATGATTTTTAAGGACTACTTCAACCCAGATCTTCCTATGGTTTGCTAAGAGTAGCACTATATGAATGAAGATTTCACAGGTGAATAAGCAAGACTATCCATTTTGTGACAAGGATGAAGCACAGGATTTCCAGCCTTTCAAAGAGAGTTCTATTTACTTGATGTACCTATTTATTGGCATTCAGTGTTATATATCTGATCTCCATTTTCTACGAAGAGATCTACTCTCTAGATCTGTCTACAACTTGACTTGATTGAATCAAGTGAATGTCAGGAGAGCAGAAGCTGAAATGGGACTTTGAATGAGTGGTGAAACTGTGCAGAGCCATCATGAATAGCATTTGTCAGATACCGGATTGCTTGAGAGATAAGATGCCCCAGATCGCTGTATTTACAAACAGCTGCACACCTATTGCCCTAGGTGTGTGTTTGACCCAGATCACTGTGGTCTGCAATAATTGCACAGGGGAGTCCAGACTGGGAATGCTGAGACCAGCTCTGAGCCCATGGCAGCTCTGTTCATCCAGAAGCTGGATGGGTACATCCATATTTCTGTACTCTAACCTGCTTCTTTCTGTTTTAGATCTGCTACTCATATATTTCTTTCTCTTAAAGTGACAAAATAGAGGGTTTGCATTTCCATACAGTAGTTTGTATATGGGCCCCTTGATTCTTTCTACTTCTCCTCTAGAAGTGCTGCATCCAGTTTGGAACAGTGCCTGAGTTTCTTTAATTTCTTTTATTTTACTCCCTTACACCAAGATTAAACAAACAGTTAAACTGCAAAGTTTGGTAAAGTGTGACTTTCTTTCAGATGACTTAAGTTCACATCTTTCAATTATTTCAATATTAAAACTATTTCAAATTGGATCTATGAGTGCAGTAGATTCATAAAACAAGAACAGAAACGTGGGCTGCATCTTGCTAGTGTTTCTTTTTGTTTATAATCCTGAGAACCTGTTAGAAGAAAACATCGGGTTGAAAACTGAGCTTTCTTAGTTGAAAAATAAATATGCAAATAAATATGACAAGTACTTATTATTGTTGTTTCCGGGCATGGGTGAAACTGCACCACGTGGTGTCCATACAGAAAGTGATAGTAAGTCAGCCATGCTGTGGCAGCTCTCACCTATTTCTCACACAATCCTTGCAGCTCAACAGGCTGGCTGCTTATGGGACAGCCCAGAACTGCTTCTGTTAAGGCATTTGCGGGAACACTGAGGATTTTAGGGGCTGGAAATGCCTGGTTGTCTGTGCTGTGGTGTTCAGCCAGCAAAAAAATAGACAGCAAGGTTTATTTTCAAACACTTTGTGATATAATCATGCTCTGAAAAAGCTCAGGAGTGCTAAACTCCTAAAACTTTTTCCCTAAAAGGGAAAATGTCAGGGTCCATTTTTAGGTCTGAAAAAGAACAGCTCAGAGGTGGAAAGTGCTTGGTGGAAATACCTGTCTCAGAGTACAAAAACTGAACACCCTTTCCAAAAATGAATGCTCAGCTCCTATTTCTATTGGGATAATTGCATTCTTCCTACCTTGGGTTCTCTTGGCACCTCATCCTGTCACCTTCCCTTCCTGCTCTGCTTTCCTGCTCCGTTGCAGTGTGGTGTCAGACACCTGCAATTTTCCTCCTACATGCGGTTGCTCTTAATTGTGCAAAGTTATTAAAATGTTTACAAAGGCTATGCAAGTTTTCTGAAGCCGCTAAGTAACTTTTCAAAAACCAACTTTTGATGGGAGTTTTAGGAAATAAATGAGATTCTGCGTGAATCACAGAGAGAATGCAGGAGGCGTGGAAAACCCAACTGCAGCACCCAGCCAGCGAGCAGTGCTGAAACTCTGGGGTTAGTGCCTGCACCCCACTTGGGCATTCTTCAGGGGCAGGAGGAGAACTAACCTGAGTTTACTCTTGGCTATATTTTAGAAACCCATGGTTGTTGCAATTGTAGTTTTGTGAAGATTTTAAGCTGGTTCTAGTAGTAGTTAAGCAATGATTCAGCTATTGTCTGCTATCCCTGGGAATCTTTGCTGCTTGAAATCCTGCACCTGTTACCTCTTTGCAACTGGACTAAAATTGTTTTATACAATTTTACATAATTTCATGCAATTTTATACTGGGAATGGAAAAATAAAAATAATGATGGAATTGTGAGGATTGTGTTGTACATATATATTCCTTACATGTGGCTTGATATTATTTCCTTATATTATTTGTCAGTTCTTGGGTAAATTATACTAGAGGTTGTCATGTAGTATGGTAACAGAAACCATCTAAATATAGCTAAACCACCAATTCTTAAAAAGGGAAAAAAACCAAAACAAACCCTGAAAGATGGGGCACCCTCAACAGTGTATGAACCAGGAATGAGTAGAATTTTATCTGTGTCATTTTTAGTTAGAATAGCTCTGAGTCAGGATTAAGATTCCAGTTTCTGAACTCAGATTGTGTGTATTGTAAGATGTGCTTTCTTACTGTAAACAGCTTGGCTGAAAACATAGGTATTTATTCCCAAGGTGCTACTTGGAGCAGGATGCCGCAACCCTAGGCAGGTACAGTCAGATGAGCAGAGAGGAAATCAAAACAAGCTGCTTCATTTTGCCTCTGCCAAAATTCAGCTTAGTTCTGGAAAAAGTATCAGTGGCTGTCTTGGGTTGCAGCTGAAAGAAAAGCAGATGTGAGAGCTGTCCACTCAACATCAAATATTTTTATCTTTTTCTGTGGGAAGGCAACTGTGAACTGCTCATCTGTGCTTGTCACCAAATGATGTTTGACCTCCTGCATGCAACAGCTTCCAGGCACAGCTGTGCAATGGGCAGCCTGTAGTGGCTGCATTCACTGCAGCCTCATGTGGGAGCTGGTGACAGGAAAGGGGCACAAGAAGGGAGCAAGGGAGTGGAGAAGAACAGAGCATTGGGGAACACAGCAGCCCTTACTACATGTTTGGTTTGGGTGTTGGTTGTGCATGTCTCATACGTAGCTGGGATGAAGTAATCCACGTCTTTTAGCATCTCTATTTTATCATATAAGAAAACACCTTGTAAACCTTTCCAGGATACTGAAACCATCACATGTTGAGTAAAGACAGCTGAGAAACTTGGTTATAATCATAATGAAGGCTTGGGCAGTGCTGCTGGCTCATCAGTTGTGGCAGGATGCTGGGCTAGGAAGTATCTAACCATGGGCCAACCCACAGCATCCGCATGAATCTGTCAAAATGGAGATTTCCTGCACTAAAACCATTTCCCACTGGTGCTCTCTGGTGCATCTTGCCATGCTGGAGGGTGCTCAGTGGTGGGAAGGTGGAGCTTTTCCTTACGCTCTGCACACCACAGCATTAATGTACCCATTGACCACTTTGTACTTGCCCAGTGGTCACAATCCTTACTTGCCCTGCTCGTTTTCCACATAATTTATGGGCACCTTTTTTCACTCCGTTTGTTTTTTTAGTTTCCATGGTTGCAGTTGGCTGCCTGTGGGATTGGAGGTGCTTTGGCTGGCAGAAAACACAGTGAAGGGTGTTAGTGGGGAACTCTGGGTGCTGCATCCCAAAAGCTTTAGTGGGAGCCATGATGGCATCAGTGCCCCTTGCTGCATATCCAGCTGGGCCTGTATCTCTCTATATAAGTTAGTCATATGGCTGAAGAAGTCATGAGAATAAAATGTATAGAAAATGGAGAAAAAAAAAACCAATTGTGAGACTAAATCACAACAAATACACTGGAACAACAGCCTTAACTCTTGAATTGGGCTCCTTTCCTCTCTTTCTACCTCCTGTCTGGTGCTTCCTGCTGATGTCCCTCTCCCTTCATGTTCACAAGTTCCTGGGGAGGCTTTTAGAAAATAATCCTATCTTGTGACTTCTTAAAGGCTGCCGGCTAAAGTTGGGTTGGGTGTAATTAACCAAAGACTGTTACTATGGCAGCTGCTGGCTGAGAGCTGAAAAACCCCTCCCAGTGCTGCTGTAGCAGGCTGTATGCTGATAGTTGACATTTGCACACCTTGCATTTAATTCAGCAGGGTGCTGTGAGACCCAGGGCGTTGATAAAGAACTGAGACAGTAAGTGTGTGAGTAGCCTCAGCCTAGGCTGAGAGCTGTCAGTGGAGGTGCAGATCCCAGCAGGATACACTCTGCTGCTCTTTGGTGTGTAAGGAGCCCTCAGGAGAGAGCAGAAGTTCCAGTGTCAGGCACGGGCCTGCCTGGGCAGCCAGGACAAACTTGTAAAAACATTTGCTTTAATGTCAAGTTCTAAACTGTCATTGGGTGAGCATCTTCAGCTGTTGGTAAGATTTTTTGTCTGTTTAATTTCTATAGGGCCAGCTTTACATTTCCTGTGGAAATGACGGTAAGCTGCTTTAGCTGCCAGAGTAAATGTAAAAAGAATCTCTGGTGTTGCCTGAGATTTGGGTTATCACCTATGTTGGCAGGGAAGCTAGATGGTCATTGCTGCTGTTTTGTAATGCTTCTCCTTGAGAAGAATGAAAACCTCTTTTGTTTTCCTTAAATCTCAGTGGTGGAAATATAAGTCACAATTCCTTTTCCCCATGAATTAAAACAGTTGCTTACCACTCCAAAGGCTATGCTTGATGAATTCCCATCTCTTTTCCCACTGCATGATTTTGAGACTTCTCTGAGGGGTAACTTGCAGCTCTAAAGAGAGCGAAATATACTTGCTAATTCCTCTGCCCCACTTCGCTTAAACATTGTATCACCTGAGCTTTACATTCTACTAGTACTCCATGACCAAAATACCTCCGGGAAAAGGTTCTTTTCTCCAGTGCCCTCATTTGCTCCACACTTCCTTCTTCAACAGATTCTGTTTCACCCAACCTTCCACTTTGGGCATTCCTTCATTCCTGCATGCTCTTAATCCATGTGTGCACACCTGTACACCCACACGTGCATTTGTTTCTTCTTTGGTATGCAATGGGATTCCTTTTTTCATTCTTAAAAATATTTTTTAATGTTGGTGTGGAGGATGTGCATTGCATGGTGCCTGAGAGTCTGTACATTGTCTATGTGTGCCTTGATTTTCTTGTTTAAATTATTCTTTAGTGGCTACTAAGGAGCATAATTCTTGATAGATGAAATCAGATTTTTGGGCATCATGGGAAGTTCATTTTGCCTTGTGGAAACTTACAGTAATAATTACTGGCCAGGTTTTGCTTCAAGCATATGCAAATCTTTTTGCAGTAACTGCAGTGTATTATAATCCAAATAATTACTTACTGAAGGTTTAATCCTGTCAACTGTAATCATTTGATCCTGGTTCAAGAAAAATAGTTAAGCCTATGATCAGCATTGATTCTTGAAAGTCCTGTCTGTTAGTTGCAGTTTCTTAATTAGATGTGTAAATCAGCAGAGAGATTTTGAGCCACTGAAGAGGAAACCAGTCTGGCTTGCTGGCTTTACCCTCTCTTTTGTAAGGGCTGCAGCCAGAGGGTGCTGATCCCTGAGCTCATCCTGCCTTGGACCCAGCAAAGCAGTCCAGTACTGAACAGGGATTCTCAATTCAATTTGAGATTTCCTTGGGGTTCTGAGCATTTTTTCTCATACACAGATTTCCTGCAGAAGCTGCAGAAGAGCCAGCTGCAGGGGAAAAAAAGGGTATTCCTGGTACAAATGTGGATGCAATAGCTGGAAGTTTGTTGGCAAAGCACCCATGAAGACGTGCCACAGCTGGGTGGGGTGGCAGCTCGTCCTTGCCATGCACTGGCTGCAGTGACTCAGGCTTGTACTCTGCACTCAGTTGCAAGCCTGCAAGTAATATCCTGCTGCCAGCAGCCAGCTCCATCTGGTAATCTCAGCACTCTTGGAAAAGTGTCATTTCATCATATGTGGCTGCACACTTGTTGCTGCCTTCGTTTTCTGCAGCTCTTTTGGGTGGTCTGTCTTTAGGACAGCCATCATCAATGGCATTTTTTTATCCTCATTTGTTTGCAAAAGTAAAAGTCAAATCCCTATTGCTCCCTCTCCAAAGCTAATTTAGTATCAAGAAATGATTACCAAAAAAGTGCATTGCCAAGTGTAATGATAAATTGGCCAAAGACTGTTGTGACAACTGCTTAACAGTCATTTGTTATTCCTCATCCTTCTTGCTGTATGTTTTGTCTCTCTGTTTTTATGGGCTTGTTTGCTGCTTTTCTGTTTCCCACGCTATTACTTGCAGGAGCAAAGGACAGGAATGGTTTCATGTCACCAAGACATGAGGCTGTTCCTGTGATAGCAGAGGACTATTAGCCTCTCCTAAGCTAGCCCTGTGCACAGCTGTGTGCACAGCGGGTCTGTGGAAGGCATGTAGCCCTGTGCCAAATTTCTCTAAAAGAAACTACAGATTTTATTTTCAACTTCCTCCAGAATAGTCCAACATAAAGTAAATTCTCTATATAGTGCTATTACTCCTTTGTAGGAGGGAAGGAAGGAAGGAAGGAAAAAAAGATGGACAATAGTGACCATTTTCTGAGGCATGAAATGGTCTGTGTTTTGTATGGATGGTGCACAAAAACATCTTCTCTGTCCAAGTCCTAACTACTGCACAGTTGTAATTTGAATTAGCAAGTGTTTACAAAGAAGACTGCAGTCAGGTAGTTAAAAACCAGTACAACAGCTGGAGTTTCCCCCTGCTTGAGGCTGAGCTCTATCTGCTTGGCTCCCAAGTCAGGTTCCCAGTGTCCCTGCTGAAACTGGGGATTGTGAGTGATAGTCACTGCTCTGCTGCAGCACTGGTGACACTGTAGCTATTCTGGTATGAAGTTGTGCACATGACATTTTGGAGAAGGAGGCTGGCTTCCTTTTTCATCACTAGTTTTGGAGAAGGGGCCTGCCTGCCATTTTCCTCACCCTTTCCTTTTAAACACTCCATCACTTTAAGTGGTGTTCCACCCGTTAATGAGAATGAACACATGGAGTGTGTTTCTTTTTGTGGATACACAAACATGAATAAGACAAAGGATCTTTCTGGACTCTCCACTGCTCTTCTTTTGAAAGGGTCACTTGTTTGCTACTCCACACTGGGCACAGCCACCAGCAGCAGATTGGTTAAATGATGAGAATAGGGCATGAATGGTCCCTATCCAGTGGAGAGAAGACATTAAATGCCTACTTTTTTCTTTGCTTTCTTTCTCCCCACCCCCTTTTTTATTTTTCCTTCAAAGTATTATTTCTTGTGTTTCCACAAGTAATGGAAATCATCTGGAAAACAAAAACTCCCCAGGCTTTGGGGGAGTGCAAGTGCTTGTCTGGTGCCAACTTTGCTAAATCACATGAGCTCTGCTCTGATAAACAGCAGCTTGTTTTCCATAAGGGAGATTTGTGACAGGTCAAACCATGATGATCAAACCATGTCTTTATGATACTACAGCCCTAAAAATAATTACAATAGTGACCCATATGAAATGGCTTTTATTCATAAAGTTCTTTGACTATGCTACATTGTAAAGAGGCTGTACAAGTTACAAGGAGAATGCAGTTGGCTCCTTTTCCGAAAGAAGTCCTTATTCTCTGAAAACTAAACTAGCAAAAAGGCACAATAAATGATACAGTCTTACATACTTACTCCCATAAAGCACACAGCAATGCCATTAGCATAGCTTAGATGAATATGTTAAGGGGAAAAAAACATGGCAATATTTTTCCCCATTGGTCTTTTGACATTGGCAAAAATGTTGGAAGTGTTGCTCTTAGAAGAAATGTTCATGGGAGAGCCGTGTCCATTCTGTGTAGTTATTTGGTGAAATGACTGTCCTGTTGGAACATTTGTGAAAGTCTGGTGGAAATGTATGTGTATTGGGGGGGTTGCTTTCACTATCAAAGCTTCAGAAAGAAAGTTGAACCCCTTCATCCTGTTTTACTGGAGGTACCTGAGGAGCCACTGATGCTCCATGTCCCAAAACCACTCTTCCTGGATGAGGTATGCTATGGGAGGAGTCACTTGGTGCTTGTGACTAGCCAGAGCAGAATTTGACCCTAAGGCTGCCCAATAGCTGCTCTTGCTGTCAAGGTCTTGATCTTAATTTGAAGTTCCTGAGCAGCTGGAGAGGTCCTGGGAGTAAATGGGAATGACAGTGTTATGCAAAATCTTGAACAAAGCACGTTGCTGCACTGATGAGGAGGGGCCTGACATCCTTTGGAGGTGTCTGGGGCCACAATTTCTCTGCCAAAAATTGCAGGAGGAAATCCTTGTTTTCACAGATATAACTTGGACCCCTCCAAATAATTTGCAGTCTCAGAGGCAGAAGTGACAGCATGCCAGGAATACCTGCCCTTTCATCATTGCAAGGACTGCCAGGCTGCAAGAATGGTGTTTGAGGTCTTGTTACAGCAGACATGTGAGCTGTAGGTTGTGCTTTTGGGAAGTTGTGGCACGATGGAATGTATTGGCATTTGTTGCCTCAGGCCTGATCTGGTCACATCTGTTAGTTCCTGTTTGGCCAACCTGAGTTAAGTGCAAGTGAGAAAACAAAAAACTTACAGAAATAGGCCTAAAAGATAGGTGTTTTAATGTGCTGTCTCAACCCTTAGGAGACATCCTTAGATGGATCCCTGTGGGAGTTAGAGCCTTTGGGTGCAGTGGGAACTCGGGACCCTCCTCCCCGCAGAACTGCTGTGCTTTGTCTGATCACTTAACCTGATATCTCTGGATACCATAACATCTTAAATGTGTGCTTTTCTTCCTGAACTTGTTTTCTTCTTTCTTTCTTTTTTTTTTTTTTTTTTTTTAATCTTTTCAGGTTGCAATAACTTTTGCTTTGTTTTCCCAGGTGCTCAAATAAGCTGTTTTGCACCCAGCTCTTTCTCCTGGCGACAAGCTGCTTATGTGGACTCCTACTGCTGGGCAGCTGTGCAGCAGAAGCAACCATCCCACAACAACTTAGAAAACATACCCCTGTGGCTGCATAAAGTATGTATAGGTCTCCATCTCCTGGCAAAGTTATTCCCACATAGAAATCTACTTTTGCCTCACTTTTCTTGTTTCTCTGCTCTGTTGTAGTCCTTGCCTGTGACTTGACTCTCTATTTTTAGAATGTTTTCTTTCTCTTACTTCCAAAGAGGGTAGTACTAGAGAAGGTATTTTCTGCTTTTAAATAAAGGGTCACCAGTTATCTGACACAAGAGTAATGTTAGTGTTGCTGTGTTGCCCTGGAGTGAATGCTTCATTTTTTTTTCACCTGGCTTTAGCCAGAAACCATTTTAAAACTGGAATACAGGACACAACAACTGCCTTAATGCTTGTATCAAAAGCTTATCAAAAAAACTTATCAAAAGTTTTAGGAAAACAAGATAATAAAAATGTTTTATATTTTTATTGTGTCACTCTTGGCCAGTTGTGCATGGAGAGAGTCTTGTGGCAGATAGACATTTTGTGAGAGATGAAATTAATCAGTGGTACCAACATGTTTAACCCCTGTCTTCAGCATGCTCTTCTGCATGTCTCCAGGCAAACCATGAGCTTGCTTTCATTGCTTCAGGTAAGGCAGCATCATATAAAGCACAGAAAGAGATTTATTTTATGGGTTAGAAGTGCAGTAAGTTTTAAGATACTTGAGCTGGCTCAAAGCAGTTAGCTGAGGTTTGGCAGGAGTCACACACTGAGTTAATGCCATGCCAGTGCCTGGAGGTGACTCAGCTCAAGAGGCAGCTTTGGCCTGCTTGAGCAGTGCTGATGCCAAAGTAAGAAATGCTTGTTGGGCTTTGCAAATTTGTGTTCTGCCTTCCTCAGCTCTTTTATTACTTGCCCCATCAAATAAACCCCTGGCACCTAGGAGCAAAGGAGAACCTGGTGGTGGAGGGAGCTCAGGTATGAGACCTTGCAGCACCTGTATTTCTGGCTTTTGGTTCTGTATGCTGAGCCTCAGATTTTATTATACAGTCATCAGGTGGTGTAATCTCTGAGAGACTGACTACTCAAGGCTGTCTCTGATTTGTTTGCTGGCTCAAATCATTAATTGAGGATTTACTGTTGGCCTCTCCAGTTACCTCCACTGATAATCCTGACCCAACAGGCATGTGTTTCATGAATATTAAAGCCAGACTTGTTTGTTGCTAGCCTGAATTCTTCCTTGCATGGTTAGGACTCCATTTCAGCCAGATCTTCTACAGCTGCCAGTCAAAGCTGCTGGGACATCTCACAGTGCTGGAAACTCCATCTGCAGACCTGGATATTTTGCTGCCCCTTTCTCCTGAGGGAACGAGCTCTTTTTACCCAAATTTGTCATGTTGAATTTCATGTGATAGTCACCTGCTGATAGCACTGAGTCCAGTTGTTTGCCAGCCACGAATAGCTTAAGCACTCATACTTTTATGATGCAACCCATGTCAATTTGCTGACTTGTGATGTATCAGAAATTGCTGCAGTTCCTCCATGATGTGTATGGTATGTGATGTTTCCTTGTAAATATCCTGCAGACTGTCTGCAGGAAGTGCATCTGCACAGCTGAGCCAGGGGCTGTAGCAGAGGCTGGTGACTCATCTTCCTAGATCCATGGATAGCCACCCACCCTTCTGATCCAAACACTGGGAGCTGCAGATGCTCTTTGGAGGTCATTATCTAATATACTTCTGGTTGTTCATCAGCCTCCATGTTTTACAAGTTTACAGGGAGTGGCGTTACAGCTGTTTAACAGTGAACTTTGGTTCCCACTCAGGTACCTGGAGGCTGTTCCTTGCATCCAGGGCCAACAGCTGCTGAGTGGCTTGGGATCACTTCTGCAGGAAGACTTGGGTTCTCCCCCAAACCCTGCACTGCAAAGTATGCACAAGCTCATTGCTCTGCAGATTTTGGCTAGATAAATAATTTTTGAAATGGCTGGAGCAGAACCTTTTGGGGGCACAGTGATGTTAAGGAGAAAAAGGAGACTTCCTATGCTCAGGTTAGTGGAGACCTGACTCTGTGGTGCAAGGACAGAAGGACAGCAGGATTCATTAAGCCCAGTTCTTCTTACAGCAGCACTTAAAACTTTTTTCCTGCTTTCTGGGAAGCAGAGCTTTTATTTTTTAGGGCATCTCAGGTTCTTTCCAAAACCCTGACTCATTAGTATCTCACTGTACTGGCATGCTGGAAGGCTCCATAAAAAACACTTAAGGAGGCATTATATTAAGGTTTTTGGGGAGTAAGATTGTAGGCCCCATTACTGATTCAAATGGATGGATTTCCTTCTGGCATGCTCTCTGTCAGAGGTACTGCCTCCTGGGGCAGTGCTCAGTGTGGTACAGAGAGGATGTAGGAGCAGGTAGCTCTTTTGAGAGGAAGCCAACTTGTAGTAACCTGTGCTGCTTTTCTTCTCAGCATCTGGTTGCTCTGGAGGATTATCAAACCCAGGTTGCATTACAGAAAATCTGAAACCTTACCATCTCCCTCGTATTTCAAGTTCAAGTTTCCTCTGGGATTTTTTGTTTTCTGAACAGTAAAATGTAAGTTTCAGTTCTGGGCATTCCCCAGAGGTTAGCACCTTTACTGGTTGTCCTTTCTACTCTAGGAGATCTCTCCTAGGGGTTGAAACTATCAGTTTGGAAACTGCAAAGGAGCATACCGTAAACTTCTAGGTTCCTTGACTCTTTAGTGGTCATTGTGCTCCTACAGGGTGTCCAGGACCTCTCTCCCTGTAGAGCAGGAGGTCTGAAATTTCCAGTGATCCTGGAAGCTCTTCACACTGGATAACCCTTAGCAGGAAGCAAAATGAGTTGTGTACTAAAGTGCACAATTCAATGACCAAAATACCTGCAGATAGATAACTGTAAAAAAGAGACTGTGGGTAGGTCCTGCCTGCTTTCTTAGTTTAATGCTAAGATTTCCTCTTCTTTGTCAGTGAAAGAGCTGTCAAAATGATCATAATCATAATCATCAAAATGGTTGAGTCCTCTGACAAGAGTCCTCTTCAGGTTTGTCACTGATGAAACTTACTCTGGTCAGGCGTCACTATTTCATTGCCTCTGTTTTCTTACGGGATTTTTCCCTTTGGGTTTAATTCCCTTAGGAGGTTTCTTGTGTCTGGCTGAAGTGTCAGAACAGAGATGTTGGTTTCTAGAGGTGAGTGGTGAAGACACACAGTCAGTGGTGATGGGGGATGGGGGAGTTTTGTATTTGCCTGCCCTGTGCAGATAAACATGAACACTCCACCTGAGAAGTTACTTTGGGAAAACTTGTCTTGATCCTTAATTGGAAGGAGAAGAGAAGCTTTTGGCCATTGTGTGTGGGAGTCCTTACAATCTAGTGGAGAAGGAGAGGAGGAGACTACACTGTGAAGCCTTTTTAATCCATAGTGCACAGAGAAATTTATAAAAATTCAAGCAGAACAGTGAGCATCATCTTACTGGCTCTTGATAGCAACCAAGCAAGTTGAGGGGTGGGTGAACACTTAGTGATGACCACTTTATAGCCCTGAAATTTGGATTGCTAGGATGGAGCTGCCTATGATCAAGAGTCTTGTAGGGATTTTTTAAAATTACTGTATTTTCTAGTCTGCTATTAAATGGGGAGAAGCAAAGAAGAGGTAAAGGGTTGTTGAGAACAAGTGGATTTGTACTTGTATGAAATGCAGGCAAACAATTCATCTGACTGAAAGAAGAGATCTTCACATGTGGCACAGCCAGGAGAGGTCAGTTGTCTGGTTTAGGTATTTCAAAGTGGTTTGGGACCTGCTGAGAGCATTGCATACAGAGAGTGAGTCTGCAGTCTTTGTATGCTTGAAATAAAATTATGTGAAAACCCTCACTTTTTGTAAAGGGAGTAAGATTTATCATGGACCCTTGAGTTGTTCTTTGAGTCACTTGTCTGTGAATACACCAAAACAAACCTTGGGGTTATTCATTATATTGACGGTACCGTTTGGTTGTGATTTTTGCATGGTTCTAGTTACTCATTGTTTGTACAGTTTCTTAATTGACAGAGGGTTCTTCTTGTTTCACCTGTAAACCCTTCCCAGAGACAGATTAAGGGCTGTCAGAGCAAAGAAACCCATGTGCAGATGCTTTTATAAATAATTCTTTGAAAGTGTAGTGCTAGAGCTACTTCAGTCTGTTGCAGATGGAGTCATCCACTCGTAAGAGGGAAGCAATAATGTGTTGATATAGAATAATGAGTTAATACAGTTCAATGGTAAATGTGACAGTGGTTTATCAGGATTCAGTGAGAAGATACACTTCATTATTTAGTGCATGGAGGATAGAATGAGAATTGTTAGGGAGATGCTCCTGTTGAGTCATGAGGTTCAGAAGGGACTCCTTTGTAAACTTCTCCGAGGGGAGTTCAGGTGTGGCTAGGTTCAAACTTAGTCGCAGACTTCTCAACAGTTTATGTCTAAAGGATTATACGTGCACTGTCAATCATTTGTATCACTTAGCTAAGATTTCAAGCATGCTATTAATCATCTACAGACACTGTGTTACAGCAAGGAATTTCTCAGCCTTGAGGAGTAACCTTGAGAGGTATCCCTGCTGCAGGGGAGAACCTGGCACGCAGTCTGTTGCCATGCAGGAAAGCTTCACAGGCCCTGGGCTGCCCACTGCTTAAGGAATGAGATGACTGACTTGCTGTACAGCAGCAAGAGGTCTGGGTCCCTGTTCCAGGCAGCCCTTGATTACCACGTTGCCATCTGTCCCCCAAAGTCCAGAACCAACTGGATACCACAGCCATCACAGCCTCCACTGATGATCATGGCTTGAGCTAATTGAAACTGGGGAAGTACAGTTTTGAAGCTATATCAAAACAGAAAGTATGTAGTAGGCAGGATAAGGGTCACACAGGGTTTGAGATTCACTTGTAGTTTTGGCGACAAGATAGGATCTCATTTAGAATGATCAGTCTAATTTATAGCTGTTTCTGCTGAACACCAATGAGACACCTCCCATTGCTGCAAACAGGAATAGGGTCAGATCCAGAGGGAGTTTCATGTCTTTTCTTCTGGAAATGTGTAATTACTGTCATTAGCCTGTTTGAGGATTAGTGCCTTTGCTTGGGCTCTTCCAAAATTGGAACTGAAGAGGGAGACATCTCACCATGTTCATGTATTTTAATGTCAAATGAGTGAAGGCACTTCAGTGCTTCATTCTTTTAATTGTCTGCCAGTTAATTTTCTCAAAGCTGTTACCCTCACCTGTGCAGCTAAAGGTTTGTGCTATTTTACTTAAAGTTATTCTTTGAACATGGTCAGGTAGGTGGAGGTCAGAATGCTTTCAGTCACTTGTATTGTGTTTGCCCAGAGAAAACAGGGGCTGAAGGTACAGTAAAATTAGAAAGCTGTTGTTTTCTAAGTACCATTAAAATTATTTTCATCTTCTTCCAGCCTTTTTTATCCAGACTCTGGCAAACTTTCTGTAGATTAGGTGCTTGAAAATGCCTTTTGCATCACTCCACTAATTCCAGCTGTATTTTTTTGGCATGATAAAAGCATATTTGAGGTTATAAATCAGTTATTTTAAATGGCTTTTTAACTTATTTGCTGTGTGTTTCTTTCATCTTAGCAGAGTTGAAGCTGGTGATGACAGACTATTTTGTGCTTTAATCTGATTTTATCTTTCACCTTTGGGAGAGTGTGACGCTTCTGCATCTTCAAAACACATTTTTGTGATTCCAGCACCTTGTGTGCTTCTGCAAATGGACTGCTCAAATGCCTCTTCTTCTCTACCCATGCACATGTCCTTGCTGAACTGTAGCTGAGTACTAAGAAATCTACTTAAACAACCTGGAATGTGCACAGGGCTCCAAGGCTTGTCAAGTGACATGACCTGCAGCAGTATAGGGGCAGCCTCTTGGCTTCCAAGTGCTCTGCTTCCTTGGAAACCTGCTGTCCTCCTTAGTGTGCCATCAGACTAAGGGCCAAGCAAGGCAGGAGAACCTGCTTCTGTCACCCTTGGATTTCAGGAGCTCAGCAATACGTGGCAGAAAACATACAGGTCACTGCAGTTTGCATCCCTGCTGCACACACCACTCGTTTTGTCACTCTCATACTGAATATGTTGAAAAAGAGCTTGATATCTACCCAGCAAAGGAAAAAAACTACTGAGTTTTACTTCTGGGCCAGTATCTTTCTCTGGCATACCTTTGACTATACTCTTCTTGGGATCAGTCACACTTCCTTCTACTTCAATGCTACAAACTACCCAAGGCTGAAGTGGCATTTCCTCCTTGTGTATTCAGTGCCTTGAGAGCAAATAAACCATAAAACCATAAATGAAAGGTGGATGGCACATGGTTGTACACAAATAGCACAGAGTCCTCTTCTTAAGATGGGAAGTCATTATGTTTGACTGTCAAATGTAGTCAGATGAGCTGGACAACCCAAGTCTGTTGCTCTGAAACCTAGGACTCATGCCAGATGACTTTTTATTTTCACTTCTGTCTGTCATTCAAGATCATAAATTTTAATGATTCAAAGAAATTTGCTGGTTAGCTAAGCCTTCTGTTAAAAAATAGAACAAGTATATCTTTCATTTTCAAAAAGCCAGGATCTGAGTTTGTGCCTCAAGTGCTGTGGAAGTGATGACACATACAGACTTCTGTTTGCAAACAGAAAGAGATTCACTAATGATCATGTTGCTGCTCTGGTTTTGAGACTCTTCAGAAAAGAGTTGCATGGAGTTTACTTATGCTGCCATAAGTTGCAGCTTTTGGAGCAATGAGAGCCTGGTGAGAGGAAGCCCAGCAAATGCATAGCAAATGTGCCTTTTCCCCAGCAGTGTGGTGCTTCTGTGTGGGGAGGCAGTGGTGAAGGAGTTGGGGAGGTGCAAGGAAAGAAGGCAGAGGCTGTGTTTTTTTAAGACAACAGCCTAATGTGCTACACAAGTGCAGAATTCTTATAAAGGAAGAAGTGGAGACTGGAACAATGGAGGTTTGGGGCTGTAGTTTGAATGTGAAAACTATCTTGCCTCTTATCACATGTCACCACAGGACTCGGAATGAAGAGATCTCTAGGATTATGTGGGATACTGCTGATGGCATTTCCAATTTTGAGGGTCAGAAAGGGAGTTAATAAATCTTCTTATGCCTGTAAAATTTGAAATGAGTGAGTACTAAAGCCAAGTGGTGTAAACCAATGTAAGGCATTTAGGTTGCTCCCTACTAAATCAGATGTGTCTTTGTTGTTTCTTTCCCCACCTGGCACCAGTGGAAGGTGGCTCAGAGGTGTGTGACACAGGTGTAAGTGAAGTCAAACAGGCATTGCAGCTATGCAGGCAATCTTAAGCATCTGTTAAGACCTATGGAAAATGTGTTGCAGCATCTTACAGGAGCTTAGATAAGATGGTTTAAAGACATATCATTTCTATTTCTACATAATACAGAGGACTGATAGAGCCTGGGCGTGAAACCATGAAGTTTTGGGTAAACTGAGGCATCAGGACTCAGACCTGGTGGCCTTGTCCCCAGTGATAAATAAGAGACCAATTTCTTATGCTGTTGATGAGATGTCCAAAATACACTGGACGTGCCAGAGCTTTACATCTCAATTGGAGAGTCTGCACCTGGCAGAAGGAAGATGATCTGATGTTGTCTGTTGTGTGCAAAGAGGAGGGAGAGGCAGTAGTGAGGGCAGAGCTCTGCACAGTTTTTATGGGCTGCTGTGGGTAGGGGAAGTCAGTCATTTAAGTTCTAATACATCATATGCATTCCCACTGCCACTAATAACACATGATTTTGCTTTAAAGGTAGGTGATATTAGAAGTAATTTTCCTGAATAAAATGTTCCATAACATCAAATTACTTACTTTGTGCATGCAGAGTTTTAATCTCTCTTGATTAATGCAAACACAAGTTAACAAAGTTATATTAGGTCCAGATTTTCATCTTGTTAAATACCTACAAATGTACGTGTAGCTTTTCTACTTGCAGTGATTAATGACTTCAGTTCAAGCTTCCTCTAAAAATCTTCACTGGCTTTGCCAATAAATGTGCATGGGCACATGGCTGTAACACTTGTGATGACTTAAATCTGTTTCATATTTGTTCAACTAATTAAAAGTTCCTTATGAACTGATGCTGGATTTGTGTTAAGTGTGCTTGCTACCAAAAGCTGAATGTAATGAATTATAGGTTGGCCAAATTTGCAGTACATTTCATTAACAAACTGTTTGTCTAACCAGGTCTTACATCTGTAAGGGTAATGTTATGTATAATTTTATACTTCAGATATAATATCAGAATCATAGAAAACACCATCTTTCCTGCAGCTGGAAGGAATTAGGGTTAAAATTGCATGACAAAAACTACTTGTTGATGAATAGAAGAAAGATGGAAAATCTTCAGACTTGTATTTTATACCTGCTTCAGCCCTTTCCCTAAGCAGTTTTGACCATGTAAGGGCTGACTCCTCAGTGCTGCATTAACACTGGACCATTCTGATGCTGTGTGTTGGTTTCCATTTAGGTGTCACCTGAAAATATTTAAATACCCTGAAGTATTACAGCCACATTTGCAATCTTTACAGTCCCTGGATGTCATGCACTCCGAACAGATGTGTGTTTGCAGGCAGAGGCAGAGCTGTAGAAGTTCTGTTCATTAACCTTCTGACAGCTAATGAAAAGCAGGAGAGCTTTTGCTGGTGTTTGGAGTGTTTTAGTTGCTGTGAACAGTGGGGACACATCAGGGAGGGAGAGTTAGGTTATGCTATCTTTTTCTTTCAGTCAGCCCCTCTGATAGCTGCTTTCCTTTGCTATTTGTTTTTCCCTAGGTTAATTCTGTCTTTGTCAATGTCAGCTCCAGCAGTTTGAATATGCAGTGGATTGAAAATGTTTTCAGGATCATGGCACCTTTATTCTGCATGCTTTTTTTTTCCATTCAGTGGGGGGAAGCTCTAAGCAGCAGTTACTGGAGCTATCTGAAAAGAGATTTTGCTTCCCTGTCCCAAATCACAAAATTGGGTTTTAGTAGAAGGATTTAAATAAAATTATAGGGATTTAATAGACCTCTAGGAAATCTAAAGCTTATGGGGAATGATGATGACTGGCTGACTTACTACTTATGGAGGTGAAGCCTAATCAGGGTTTTTTTCTCCCTGCAGTTCTTCCCATACATCCTTCTGCTTGTTGCTATCCTGCTGTATCTACCATGTTTGTTCTGGCGCTTCACTGCAGCACCTCACCTTTCCTCAGACCTGAAATTTATTATGGAGGAACTTGACAAAGCCTACAACAGGGCAATCAAAGCTGCTAATAGCATTCGAAGTGGAGACCCCAGGGATCCTGCTGACTTGATTCCAGCTGCTAATGAGAACTTGACACAGAGGTAAGATGTTGGCTCTTGGCTTTCTCTGCTCTTTTCTTCAAGTTTGTAACAGATGTGATGTCTGTACTCAATTGGAAATGTTTTGCAAAGGTTTGAAAGGTGACCTGACACAATTTTCAGTTTGGTTAAAAAAAAGAAGGTATCTGAAATTATTACTTTGGCACTTGGAGATGGAGCTTATAATTTTCTTTTTTCAAAGAAAACATGTAATGAGCTCTTCAGATTGCTTATTACCTGAGATGTTCTGATTTCTTTAGTTGCAGTAGGTGTTAAGTAGTTTTGCCCACCACAGTGTAAGAAAAGAGATACTTCAGTCCTCAGTTCTGTATTCTTGACAGTCACTTGAACACTTGTCAAGTTACTTGTCATCTCCTGTTCTTTAAGATATATCTTCTGATCAAAAAAAATTATTAGAAATTATTAGAAAACCCAAACATTAAAACCCACAAAAGCGAACCCCTCCCCTTTTGATCAAATTGGTGCAGTGTTCCAACCAGATCCAGTTCCTGCTTCCTTCTAGGTCAGGGTACCTGTTTCTCTCTGTATGTGGGAGTAGAAGTGGGGACTTGGGTCTCTCCTTTGAAATGTGGAGTTAGGTCTTGACAAATAAAAAGCCTTCTAGTGTTCTATTATTCAACAAGTGCTCGGAGAGTCTGCTTTTCCACATGGATTTGCTTGCTGCACCTGTTTTGTACTTGAACAAAAATATTTTGTTGCTATGAGTGTGTCTGCTTTTTTTCTATTTCCAGTGTTTGAACTGTTTGTTTCTTAAGCAACTTTTCTGTATTAGAATGTTATTTTTCATTTATCTGTTATTTTATTGGTTTTCTATTAACTTCAATAAAACTACCTTTGATTTACCTCAATAAGAGGATGTGGACATGTTGGAGTGGGTCAGGAGGAGGATTATCAAGATGATTAGAGGGAGGGAATACCTCTCCTACAGATACAGGCTGGGAAACTGGGGTTGTTCAGCCTGAAGAGAAGGTTCCAGGGAGACTTTATAGCAACTTTGAGTACCTAAAGGAGATATTCAAAAAACTAGAGAGGGTGTTTTTAGAGGGGCATGTAGTGGCAGCACAAGGAGGAGTGGCTTTAAACTGAAAGACAGTAGGTTTAGATTAGGCATGATGAAAAATTTCTTTCCTCTTAGGATGGTGAGGTTGGCACAGATTGCCCAGGGAAGTTGTGTATGCCCCATGTCTCAAAGTGGTCAAGGGCCAGGTTAAATGGGGCTTTGAGCAACCTGGGCTAGTGGAAGGTGTCCCTGTCCATGGTGGAGCATGGGGATTGGCTGGAAGTAGATGATGTTTAAAGGACCCTTCTAATGCAAACCACATTGTGATTCTATGATTTTAAGAAGGTTTCCAGTCTTTTATCTCTCTTAGAGTACTAGGTTTTGTTGATATTTGAGTTAGGCGAATGCTACAGCATCTGATCTATATGATTTGATTTTTTTTTTCTCTCTTTTTCAGTTTGTGGGAAATATCTGAAAGCTACTTTAAATACCCAATTGTGGAGCAGTACCTGAAGACAAAAAAGAATTCCAAGTGCTTAATAATTAAATACATTATGTGCCGTTTGCTCACACTAGTAATTACTTTTGTTGCATGCCTCTATCTGGGCTACTACATTAGTCTCTCCTCTTTGAGTGATGAGTTTCTCTGCACTATCAAAACTGGGATCCTAAAGAATGACACAACTGTTCCAGAAGTGGTTCAGTGCAAGCTTATTACTGTTGGTGTCTTCAAGGTGCTCAGCTATATTAACCTGATAGTCTATCTGATGGTGATGCCACTGGTAGTGTATGCAATGTTTGTTCCATGGAGGTGGAATTCAGGTATCCTCAAAGTGTATGAAATCTTGCCAACTTTTGACGTTCTGAAACTTAAGTCAAATCATTTTGATGACTTAAGTCTTTACCTCCTCTTTCTTGAGGAAAATGTGAGTGAACTTAAGTCATTTAAATGCCTTAAAGTGCTGGAGAACATTGCAGTTTCTGAGAAGTTTGATGTCATGCAGCTTTTGGTAAACCTTGGTACTATTAAGACTGATACCATAGATGGGAAGCCGGGGACCGCTGAGTTGGAGAAGCCTGAAGAAACAGCTACAGAAGAGCTGGGAAAAGATGCAACAGAGTTACAAGGTAAGCTTATCTAGATGTGTATTCCTACCGAAAACTAATATTCTGTAAGATAATGGACCTGCCTAGTCCTTGCTGTGTTGCCTGCTGTAACCTCAGAAGACTCTGGTGGTGTAAGTCTGTGGCACAGCTAAACTCTGAAATTTTTGTTAGGTTGGTGGTCCTTGCTGACATCTCTGCTCTGGCACTAAGAGGTTCCAGATGTTTGAGCTTTAACTGCTTAAGACCCCCCTGCACAGTAGGAGAGCTCTAGGGTAGATTGCACTTGAAGCAGCTCCAGTGAGAAAGCTGGTGGTTTCAAGACTTTTTTCAGAAATTATCTCCAAAGTGTAGTAACTGCTGCTTCTGCTTCTATTCAGGCTTTGGCAGAAGTCTTGGGTGAATATAAAAATAAGTCTGATGCTCAGAAAAGCTGCTGGCAGAGGAACAGAAAATGACAAAAGAAGGGAAGTGGGACTGGGTCAGTGAACACGCTCCTGTTCCCGCTTTCATAGAGAACAAGGAAGATTGACTGTAAAGAGATTTTTATCAGAATGGTCTGAGACAATCTGTATTGGTGCAACAGTTCTCTGGATTTCCCATGAGTCTGCAGACATGGTCGGCTTAGTAATCACTCATAGAGGATAGAGTCTAGGCTCCTGTCCTGAAAAACATGGCATATCTTAATTGTGAAACCAGTTCCTTCCTCAAGTGCAGGATTAGAGAAGCCAAATATCTAGGGAGAGGTATAAACCAGAAGTGATGATGCTTTAAAACATTTAGAAGATTACCTGAGAACATGAGCACAATGCTAAGGGAAAGTTAAAGAGCTGATTCAGAGGTAGGAAAAGAAGAAATTGATTTTCTCTTCAGAAAGCTATGCCCTGTATTCAATAAAAAAGAAAGCATCAGTACCCAGGGGTTAGCTGTTCCTCTGTACTTGGGTCATGTGGTTGTGGTAGACTGAAATTTGGAGAAGTCAACTTATGCAACAGAATTCAGAACAAAACAAGCAGAATTATTTTTGAACCAGAAGAAGCCCTTTTGGTAGCCAGCTCTTGTGCAGCAGCTTGGGGAGTAATTTTGACGGCATATAGTTTTCCTCTCAAATTTGTCTATTTTTGAAATGACAGGTGGGTTTAGAAGTAAAATATAAGAGCCTGAGGTGGAGATCTGGGCTGAAGGAGCTGAAAAGGTTAATAGAAAATCTGACTAATTTTTATCTGAAAGCAGAATTTTTGAGATTGTTTTCATCTCACAAAAACACTTCAAAGATTTATTTTTGTCCAGATCAGAGCAAAGTCTTTGTGCTTGAAGCTCTGTTAAAAAGCATTGCAGAAAGAAGCTGCTGTGCTTTTGACCAGCTCAGGCTGGTGCAGCCCCTCTCTGCCTGCCTGGGGAGAGCTGCAGGCTCTACCACCCATCAGCAAAGCTTTTCCCACAGCTCATCATCTTTTCCTCTGTCCCCTGTGGCGTCAGGATGTTTTAATTAGGGGCTGTGTTAACAAGGCAGCGGTAGGAGAGCCATGTGCAGGGCAGCCCGGTGCTGGGTGTGGGGACAGCACAGGACAGCTGGCAGCGCAGCACCGGCGTTCTGCTGACACCAGAAGGTGTCGAGTGGTCTGATGGCCCTTTCTCTTCTAAACTTTACCTTCTCTTCAGTTCTGACAGAGCGTGATGCAAGTGGCAGTGTGAACACGAGAGAAGACAAGAGACTTCGCCAAAGACTTATAGACTCTTCCTGCTGATGGTTCCCAGCTGCAGGAGCCAGGAGCCTGTTCTGTGGGAAGGTTCTTCCTCTGCCTCCGCTGTGCTCAGCACAAGCTGCTGCTCTTTGAATGCAACGTTCTCAATCACCTGAGAGCTCCCCAGAGGCCAAACTGGTTTACAGACTATTTGTTATATAATAATCAGGACTCATGTGCCTGAAAAAGCATGTTGTACACTTCCGCTATTTATTAATAAAAAATCAAACCACACACAAGGAGGAGCAAGAACAAAACAGTTCTGTCATGACTAGCAAGTGATGTGCATTGAATACAGTTGAAGCTGGCAGCTCGCTCCATGCTGGACAGGGGTGGGAATCATAACCCTGCAGGTAGCAAAAATATATGGCCACATTGCATTGTGAAGTGTTGCTCTGCAGCAGTGGCCATCTCAGTTGTGGGATTTAAGTAAGGTAACTTTGGGATCTCTGACCTGGAAAAGGCGGGGCCGGGGATGGGGTTTTGTAATGACTCTGGTTAATCTGTCCCAGATGGTGGCTGCCAGTGATGCTGGCTGTGTCTTCATGGGAAAAATAGAGGTTGCTCTCTTCACTCTGAGATGTCTCGGTTAGTCATCCCAACATTCATGTCTGCAATTAAGTACTTGACAGTGGTGGAAAAGAAACTACAGACAGTTCCAGTGTTAAGAAGGTACTGTAAATCTTAGGGAATTTTGAATTTTCTATGTATTAATAAATTAATGTCTTAACACTTTTTTTACAAAATGTAATGATGTGTAAGCTAAGTGTTGGTTTCATTTCTATCTCTCAGTTGTTTTGATAGTAGTGTCTAACAAATCTGCCTTGGAGTTTTGGACTGAGGATCAGTGAAGTCTATTTTTGTAATGGTTTGTCAAAGTTGTTTTGTAGTGTTTTTATATGTAGAATTTTTCTCAACATCTTTGTAGTTTCAAATACAATAATAGTTGTGCTGTTTTCCAAACCACACTTGAAAAGACAAACTAACTTGTATTGAAGTAGCACCCAGATGCCTCAGCAGAGCCAAGCACCCGACAGCCAAAGTGAAGTAGATGTAAATACTATGAAAGGTTGTTCTCCCCAGCACACATTGTGACTATATTTTAATTAAAGATGTTGAAGTGTATTGGAACAGACAAAATAAGGGGAAGTTTGTTACTGGAACATTTGGGGAGAGTAGAATTCAGCTTTAATGTTGTCCCTTCTGCCGAAGACCTCAGCCTTCACTGAGTATTAAAAAGACCTTTTGTCTTGAAATATTAGATGCAAGGTGAGGTGGATGGGGGGTGAAGCACCACAGTGGCAGTGTATATCTTTCGCAAATGTGATATACTGATTTATCTTTCTGTATGGTCCATGTAAGTGAAATGACTTACCTGTCACCTCTTCCAAGTCGGCTTTTGGAACAAAGGAGGACTTCTTTTATGGCTAGGTAGGACTTCCAGTTTCCAGTTCCTTAGTGCCACACAATTTTGTGTTCTCGTCTGCTAGCATTCTCCATATGGTTGTGGACGAGGGACAGAGAGGAGTAATTTGTGTTACCATATTTGCACAGAACTCTTTATGTGCTGCAGCAAATTTCAGAGATTGTGCCCATACTTGAATCCAGCAGCTGCTGTTGAACAAGCAGATCTGAAAACGCTGCTGTGCTACACTTAGGGCTAGTATTACAAGAAGTCTTCAGTTTTCTTACAGCTTTTGACTAAGGCAAGCCTAATTTTAAAAGAAGCCTTTAAAGCCATAGTTTTATGCTACCTCTGCAGAGGAGAGCAGCACAGCTGCAGTCCTAATGTCTGTTGTATTACCAGCATGAAACAGGGCTTATGTTGGACCCTGGTGGTCCACACTGCTGAATTTTACTGCCATACTTCTGCTACCAAGCCTACGATCCTTTTGACTTTTCCTAGATTCTGTCTGGCTGTGCTGATGTGTTGCTGATGGTCCTTTGTATGTAGGCAGTGCAGGTGCACATTGTGCATTGTATGTCTTAGACATGGAGCTATAGTGCAATACTAAGGTTTTGTGAAGTGGATGTATTTGAACTGTTTAATGTAAGTAGAGTTCTCAGTCTTTAAAAATTCAAAGCTCCTGAAAGCCACATGTTCATGTTTCGTGTTGGATATGTACCTAACTTTTTACTAATTTCCCTTTTTGTATTTAAAAATACAATTTACTGCAGTGAATCTGTTGTTGTCTTCTGAAGTGTTTAATAAAATGCCTATCAATCCTCCCTGATTATTAAAATAAAACAAATTTTTTGAACTACAACAGCATTGGTGTCCAAAGGGTCCAGGAACAGTCACACGTTGCCATAATGCAAATACATGTGGTCTGATGCTAAACACTGAGAAAACATTTTGGACAGTTGCTATAATTCTGCTCTTTTAATTTTTGTTTTCATAAAGTTGTCAGAGCAACATGAATTGGCTCAAAATCTGTTTAACCTTGAAAAACTGTTCAGAAAATGTCAGCGCATGACAAATAGCATGTCCCCTATGTAATTTACTATCTACAAATTGCCCATGGTCTCAGCACATACTTTTCAGCTGTATCTCCCTCTTTTAAGATGCGTTTCTGAACTGCCTAGCTCAGTTCTACTTATGTTTTAGTGGCACTGCTCCTGCTGTGTTTTGCCATTTTCAAAAGATGGTCTGAATTCCAATTTATGCCTTATGGAAAACAGTCCATCTTCAGCTTCTTCATCACTACACTCTAGATACAGCTACATCCATCTGTTCTCCTTCAAATATTCCAGAAAGTAAAATGACAATGTCACGGTTCAAGTTTGGTCCATGCCATTCCCTCTTGCCCCTTTTCTCTCCACCACTTGAGTATTAATAATCCTCTAAATGCAGGACAGTTGCAGCTAGTTCCTCTGCACACTCTTTTCCTTACAGTGGCTCATGTGAGAGTTAAAACTTGTGGTTTAAACTGCAGAGAGCAAGTAAAAATGTTTATTCCATTAGCAAATGGTGTGGCTCTAAAAGCAGCTGTACCCTGCTGTTTTTCTCCCTCTGGGTGTTGTCATTAACTTTTAGAATAAAGATTTTTGTTTTTCTTTGTCCATTTCTTTTTCCTTATTGGGAACAGTGGATGTTTTAGTAGCAGCTTTGATGACCAGTTTAGTGCCTAAGCCATTAACAAAGTTCAGTGCCTAACTCCATTAACAAAGAATGTTGTGACTGCACATTGTGAACAGAAAGACAGACCTTGGGTTGTGAGTGGTTTTCTGAAGATGCAGATGGTGAGAGGGATTTAACCCCCAGCAAGCACAAGTGAGTTTGTCATGGAAGGGGGGAGGAATCAAAGCTATGTCATTGGAATAAACTTTTCTAGAAGTCTTCTTTGAGCACCACTTTGCACAGACCACATGAGAATGGCACAAATGAAGACCTAGCTGTAGGTTTGGGGCAGTTTGTGTGTTTCTGGCATGCAGGCTGTGTGGCCAGAAGCTGCAGAAGAGTGCTGCCTTCATAATGGAATATTTGACTTAATATACTAAATTACTAGTGTAATGCTAAAAAGTAATTACTCCTATTAAACATTTAAAAAGTATATTTCTCAAGGGACACAATGTAATGAAAATATTATGACTTTATATCATTAAGTATTCAAACATCTATTTGGTTCATGTCATGTTATCAATCTTCCCCTGAAGGACTGCAACAAAGAGCTCATAACATTGTTTAATCTTTTTAGGTAGTAAAATTTGCATCTTCTTTTTTGTTTATTCAGATTCTTTGATGTGAGTCATCTCAAACTTTTTATAATCTTTGAGATTAACCAAACAACTTAATGCAAACAACATTCCTGGCCTATGAATGAACTCCCACCCAACCCAGGGGCTGCTGAGTTAGTCCCCTTAAGTGAGATTCTTGCTTCCCCACAGAGTCCAGGGAAAGTGTTAGGTGCCTGTGGAGGTATTTGAATGGGTAAGCAGTCCAGGGATGAAAAACAGCCTGGGCTCACTCGGCTTGTGCTACCTTTGAATTGCTTTAGCTCTTGTGTTATACAAACTTCATGTACCTAAACCAACAGCAGTGAAATTTCCCAACCAGTAACAAAAGAACCGGGGGCTTTGCTTGCTTTTTCCCTCTTATTTGAGTTCAGGTGGGATGAGAAAAATATGCACAAAAGAAAGCCCCTCTGCTGGGAATGTGAGCTGCAGGATGAGAAACAGAGCCTAAGGCTAGTGTCGGCTTGTCTTGGAATGTGGTTGCACTGCTGAACAGGAATGCCAGGGAGAAAGCTCAAGGGTTTGGTCCTTGCTGTCCCCCTTGTTCAAGTGTCAGATCCTTCCTGACCTCTGTCTCAGGACTTCAAGACAAATTATGGGCAAATAGTTCACTTCTGGAGCAACTTCCATAAATCACTAGAGATGAGACCATAACAGTTTGCTTGTCACCACCCTACATGTCCCTCCAACATATCCCACCAAGTTTTGTACCTTCAGAGGCTGATGACGTGCTTTTAGAACATCTGATACATGTCCTTAGCTTCATATTATTAAAAACTGGTGACCTCTGACATGCCTGTCACATCATAGTGTTTTTAACTGAAAAAAAGCCTACTAAAAAATATAATTATGTCTTAAAATCTTTATATCCCTATGACCTTAGGGGATAAAACTCAAACACTAAGCAGACCACCATACATCTGGCCTGCTCTCAATGGACCTAACCCTACATGTTGTGGAAATAACTGTGCTGACACCTTAGAGCCAAGAAACATTTGTTAGATCTTCAGATATTTATTTGGTGTCCTGAATTCATCTGGGATACAGTTACTTTTTTCTTAGCAGCTGGCACAATGCTGTGTTTTGGACTCAGTACGAAAATAATATTGATAACACAGTGATGTTTTGGTTGTTGCTGATCAGTGCTTACCCTCAGCCAAGCACTTTTCAGTTTCCCAAGCTCTGCCAAGGAGCAGGTGCACAGCAAGCTGGCAGGAGACATGAACAGCTAACTCAAAGTGGCCAGAGAGATAATCCACACTCAGTTTATAAACTGTGGCGGTTGGGCAGGAGGTGCTGATTTGTTTTGTAAATAAAGGCAGTTTTTTTCTTGGCCAGGACATTGTGATGATGGCAGGGTTCACCTCCACCTCTATCATTAAATGGCTTTGAGCCTAAGGCAAGAGGTAGGAAGTTTAATCACACCAGGACTCAGAAATCTTTTCAAACTTGCAAGCCAGAGGACAGGCTATGGGGGACATTGTACCCAGAAGAAAAAAGGATATGCCAAAGAATTTCCCTATTTCTTTAATGCCTGTCGAGATCTTCTCCCAAGCCAACTGTGCCACCCTCAGGAAGGAGCAGGGGCTGCCCTCCTGTTGGTCTGTGCAGGATGGGGAGAGCAGAGGAGGATCCCATCATCATTCTCCTTCGGTGGCACAAGGAAGATCAGTAATAATAAAAATATTCAATAAGAGAGCAAACCACCAGCCACCAGCACTGGGCACCGAGGCCGTGGAAGGCGCAGCACTCCCAGCCAAGCCTCCCAGAGCTGTTAGGTGGTGAAGGCACCGCAAAGGTGCCTTTGTGGGTGCAGAAGGCTTCAACACAAGGCTGGCAGACTGCATCAGCAAGGACCTGTCTTCGCTCTCACCAGCACTCAAGAGCTTTATGAATAAGGCAGATGTGAATAATAGTTAGTCTCCTGGGAAACTGCTGTTCTAAAGCTCTCTCTGTGCATCCATATGCAATTTCTGGGTCGGTTTACTTAGAGGACAAAGATCCTTGGAGCTCTTGAAACAACTAAGTACACACAGGGGTCATGGCACAGTGCTGTACAGGTGTATCTGCTCACATCCAAGAACTCTACAGCTTCATCCAGCTATTGCTAAGCCCAGCATAAGCTCCCTACTCAGTAGCTTCAGTGCACAATTGTAGCCTGAAATTTGGAGCAAGCAGAAAAGTCTGTAGCTGGCAATGATGTCACGGTCTTGCAGAGCGAATCATTAATGACTTCTATGCAGTTCATAGCAAGACTGTTTTGATCATGATCTACCCAAACTGCATCAAAATACATCTTGAAGTTTCACGTTCAGTACTCAAGTATTTAAGACTCTCCATAATAAAATATTCATAAGATATCCTGAATTGGAAGGGACCCCTCAGGATCATTCTGGCCCTGCCCAGGACACCCCAAGAATCACACTATGAGCCTCAGAGTGTTGTCCAAATGCTCCTTGAACTCTGTCAGGCTTGGTGCTGTGACCACTGCCTTGGGGAGCCTGTTCCAGTGCCCAGCCATGCTCTGGGTGAAGAACCTTTTCCTAATATCCATCATAAACTACCCCAGATTCAGCTTAATGCCATTCCCTCATGTCCTATCACTGGTCACCAGAGAGAAGGGATCAGTGCCTGCCAGAGACAAAAACCATGTTTGTAACAGCTAGTGGTGCCTAATTAATATATTAATTAAAGAAATTAGAGGTTTATGGTTCTCAGAAAACTGTGGTTTTGAAGTCTCTGGAATCTCCCAGCACTTTTACTATAAGAAGCGTGGAAGTAAATAGAGATAGCTAAAACCCTGATAGCCTTTGAAAATGCCAGAGAGACAATGGAATTAGTATTCCTGAAGCTAAAGGAGGCTGATATATTTTAAGCAGCTGCCTTTTTGTCTCCATCAGCTGAGAGGGGAAATTCATCCCTGACTGACAGGAGAAGAGGTGGGTTGCCCTGCAGTCAGAAACAGCATCAGCCAAAGCTGAGTTTCCTTTCTTCAGTGCAGGAGAAATTTGTCATCTTTTCCTTGCGTGATCCCAGTGTACTTAGAAGAATTGTCATCCTTTTATGTATAAAGGAAGAAGTGGTTTCAAGGATTTGTTTTCCCCTGAGTGCTATTCAGAGTAGCATAAGCTGAAAAATACATTGTGGCACTGTCTTTGTTCCCTTGCAAGGTCTTTCTATCATTTTACACAGAGAAAATGAATAAAACACCAGGAATGTTTTTAGAAACTGAGAACTAATATGAATGAATTACTAGAACTTGCAAGTTAATTTTCTTAGGCTTGTTACAATATTTTTCTAGGAAATAGAAAAATAAGAAAGCAGTATTGTTAATACAAATAACAATTCACTTTTGAGGAGAAAAACCCAAAACACACTAAACCATAGACGTTGTAGAGAAAACCATCCAAAGTTTTGGAGATGCCTGCATTAACTTTACCTTTGTAACCCTAATTGAGTTCCTTTATTCATGTGTCAGATATTGTATTCTCTAAATGCAGTTAATTTTCCTGTAAAACTCTTGTTCTTGGGCTATGCAGATCTCCTGCAATGAACAGCTGTTCAGCTGTGCAACATCTCCCAAATTCAAAAGATATCAAAAACCCCAGCTACAGGAGGCAAACACAAACCAAATGGAAAATTAAACTCCATCCTGTACACATTGTGTCTCATTTTATCAGCACTCAGATTCTCCCTTCTCACCCACCAAGATGGCATCTGAATGCAGTTTATGCACCAGTGGTTGCACTAGGATTTTAAAAGAACCCTCTGGTCTGCAAGAGAGATGGGGTAGGATGAAACCCATGGAGCCTGGATGCCCAGGTTAAATCGCCCAGAGTGTAATATTTTTGGAGTATTTTGCATCATACTGCACTTTGTATGAACCCCACCGATTTCAGCAGCACTGGTGAATGCCAAATGTCTATCCAGAATCCCAAATCAGACATGAAGGAAATGAAAAATAGCTAATTATTAGAAATTACACTGTACCACGTTAAGCACATTGTAGCACACACAGTGTATGATACACAGTTTCCAAGGACACCATTTCTAGGGCTTTAACCGTATCCAAGTGTCGTGGTTTGTGACACCATGACACCAAGTCTCTCTGAGACTTGTACCTCTGCTGGCCACTAGCCACCTGTTCATTCCTGGACAGGCTCCTAAAGTTCACTGTCCAATCTGTCTCTACTTTTCCTTTTATCCAGTCCATCCCTCCTGTCCCTTCAAATTAAATCAAACAGCTTCAACTTCCTGCATTCCCCCCCGCTCCTTGTGCCCAGATTCAGGACTGAGCAGAGCTCGGAGGAGAAAGGTTTGCCATGCAGTGCAGGGGTGCAGGATCCAGACCTGTAAATGCAGGAGCCCTGCTCAGACCCACCAGCAGCATTTGAATGGGCATTTGGGGATTTTGTCTACTGGAGTTCCAGCAATGTTCTTCATGTACAGCAGGATGACGACTGCACTCAAAAATGGTGACTCTTAAGATGGTTCCTTCAGCTTCAGAAAGAAATCCTGAGGTACTCAGCATTCTCAGAGATTTATTTGCTAGTAAGTGCTGTATTCTGCTGCCACTGGAATGGGAGCATGGATCACAAGCTCTGCACACTTGGGAAATTAGAATAGAATAGAATAGAATAGAATAGAATAGAATAGAATAGAATAGAATAGAATAGAATAGAATAGAATAGAATAGAATAGAATAGAATNGAATAGAATAGAATAGAATAGAATAGAATAGAATAGAATAGAATAGAATAGAATAGAATAGAATAGAATAGAATAGAATAGAATAGAATAGAATAAGTTCATTTGGAAGGGACATACCATGATCATCTAGTTCAACTCCCTGAAAAATTCAGGGCTGATGTTGCAAATGTTGAGGGAAGAAATGGGAGGAGGAAAGATTTGACTGCAGATCAGTGATACAAAATGTTCTGACTCCAGGAGCATTGATAAAGGGAAGTGAAATAGCACTGGATTCACAGTGAGAGACTTATGAGAGACTTGTGGAAGGGCAAGTTAACTGCAAGGAGTGGTAGATATTTCAGTCTCTTTAAGTACTGAGGTGTGAAAACACTGCACAAGGCATAAAATTATTTCAGAACTGTAAGTTTATTACAG
The DNA here is from genome assembly GCF_001522545.3 of Parus major. NCBI lineage: Eukaryota > Metazoa > Chordata > Aves > Passeriformes > Paridae > Parus > Parus major. The sequence goes on along the minus strand of NC_031768.1, from coordinate 77,628,132 downwards.
GACATTGAGAAAAACAGCCTCACCTTTTTTTTTTTTTCCCATTTATAATAAGATTTTTCTCACTTCACTGCTTAATGCTGCAAATTAAATGTGGAATGGGGCACCCTGGTGTGATGTTCAAGCTAATTTCCACAGCACAGGGTATTGTTCTTCTGTGCAATATAAGGTACAGTTCTTGGAATACCATTTTTATTCAATCCCATATTTTCTTCTGCTAAGAACATTAAGTTCTGAAATCTACTTCAGACACTTACATTCTTGAATTTTCTTAGCCACTCCAAATAGGACACATCTCAACTATCCTTAAATGCACCAAAATTGTACAATCACCAGAGGATAAGTTGCAGACAAATGTTCTACTTTTATTACTCGCTATCAGAGATATCAACCCTTCTCCCAAAGCAGTTCATTTATGAACTGATTTTAGAAAGCTCCCTTCTTAGTTGGAATGAAATGTCCCAAATGTCTGAAGTGACAAGTACACAGGGGCTTTACAGGGTAAGAGAGCAACATTCAAAGGCAAGTTAAAAAGCCAAACTCTGTGATCCTTTAGCTGCAACTTGACAATGACACAAAGGTATTTTGATTAAAGGTTCTAGTCCAATTCCACAATAGAACTTAATTATCCATTCCCCAACTGTGAATGTTATGTCCAACTTTTTGTATGCTTTTTTGGGTTTAGTTATCTATTTGAAGAAAAAGCCATCTACTTATTTGAAGAATAGGCATCCACTTTTCTTCAAACCTATTTTAGAAAAAGTGCCTGTGATGTAAGAGACTCCTATTTATCACTGTCTCTCATATCCTCCATTTCTCTAAGTGTCTTTGTAACAACAACAACAACAACAAAATATATAATAGATTTCTTCATTCATTCTGAACACCTCTTGACTTTTCAGACCCCAGTTCAGAAAAAATGCTTTCCTACCTCATTGCATTGGATCTCAGCAGCATAAAGGTCTGCATCTCAACCATTTCCATGTTGCTACAAGGAGACTCAGAAAAGGGGAAAGGAGAGCTGATGTGATGAGACTGTTAAGTACCACCAAAACACACCCACAGCCAGTCCTGGCTCTAAAAAAGGCTTAGTCATGCAGGTAACAGCAACAGACATGCAGAGAATCCCATCCTGCAAGCCAGCCCAAAATTGACAAAGACAGAAGTTCCTTCCTGGGGAGAGTTTACTTTCTCCCCTCTAGGGTCTCCACACCATTGTCATCAGCCAGCATCAAACATGCAGATCTTTCATACTGCCTCCTGTAGAACGTCCTTCTTGGTTTTATCACCTGCTGTGTGATAGGGCTGCACATCTTCCCACCATTTCAGCTCTTGTGCAGTCCAAGGTCACTGTTTAGCCCACAGCTACTATCGGCTCAACCGCAGAAATGTCTGTCTTTCCTGACTGGATGGCAGAGGATGGTGGAAGGGCACGGGAGGCCTGCAACCTCTTGAAGTTGCTGTTTTCTGGCCAAGCCAGTCGGTAGGATGGGACTGTGGAGGGAAGCCTCTGTTCCGTGGGCCTGTGGGGTTTTCTGCACATGTTGAGCAAAGCCTTCAGTTCTGTTCGGAAGCTGTCATTGAGCCAGCAGTAGATGAAGGGGTTGTAGCAGGTGCTGCTCATTGCAAACCAGTGGAAGGCGAAGTACAGGGCATTGTTGGTGTGGATGGTCTGGCTGGAGAGGAGGACAACGTAGCAATTCAAGGGGAACCAGCAAACCGCAAAGAGGATGACAACGAGCATCAGCATCTTGATGGTCTTCTTATTCTTTTTGCGCAGGACGACGTACTGCTCGGTGGTGACGTCCCCGATGACATTGCGCAGCCAGAGTTTCTTTGCCACTGTCACGTAGGCAGCAGAGATGATCAGAAGGGGCAGGACATAGAGCAGAATGAAGGTTGTTAAATCCAGGTACTTCCAAAAGAGTTCAGCAGGCTCAGGGAAATCTGGCAGACACAGGCAGCGGGTAACATCCTCACTGCAAATGGAGAGATGGACAGGATGAGAGGCACGTATGGCCAGGCACGGCGGGATAACTGCCTCACAAACAAGGAGGCACTTGGGAGAGGGCTCCTGCCATAGGGCCTGAAAGCAAACACTCTGTTTATCTCACAAATGTCACAGCTGAGCAGAGTTCTGCTTCTCAAGGATCTGAGCCATGGAACAGCCAGTGAGCAATGTGGTGATAATTTCTTATGGGTATTCATGACCTTATGATAATTTTATGAATTTCATCAATTACAAAATTTCCAGCTGCACATAAGCAGGGTTTTATTTTCTGTCCTTTGGCAAGTAGGAACACAGTCTCTGCGCATATTAAGGACCTTTCCCTCATTAAAGCACTTTCCAAATACTAAGGCTCTTGGCAGCTGAGGCAGATTTATCTACTTTCCTAGGGCTAAAGAGTAGATTAAAACCGGCAGGGTTTTAGTGGGTTTTTGGTTTATTGATTGGTTGGTCAGTCAGTTGGTTGGTTGGGGTTTTTTGTTTTCCATTTCTGGTCTGCCCAAACAGGTCAGATTGGTATATGGCATAAAATGTCAGTGTATAGAAGTAAAGGGTCAAGCCAGATCCTCTAACTTCTTAACCTGTTTTCTGTGATTAGTGGGACAGAATAAAGATAAAATATTTAAAAATAAAAAGGGCAGGATATCAGGCATTGCAAAAGGAATTGAATGAAAATTGTAGTTTAGATTCATATTTGGCTGACCTTGACATATGCTCAAGGCTTTCAGTAGAATATACCAAAGTATGACTGCTCAGAGTTTGGCCTGCAGGGAGACTGTGGAGGAAAGCAAAGCACACCCTTACCTGTATTCAAAGGTAAAGAGCTTTTGGTAGATAGCATGTGGAAGGGAAAAACAAGTTGCCATGATCCAGATTACAGAGATGTAGATAACACCTTTTCCAGTAGATATGCGAGGTTTCAGGGGGTGCATTATAACCTGTGTAAAATAAACCAAAATCAAGGCTTATTACATTTCTGGAAAAAAAAAATTATACTTTTTTTTTTTTTTTTTATACAATCTTCCAGCCTTAAATTTATTCCTTAATGTGGTAATTTAGCATGCAAGCAGTACAGTCTTCACCCAGCTCCCCATGACTGTAAGCTGTACATGAAAACCTGAATTGTAACGCCATGAAATATGGTTCAAGTCAGATCCTAGTCCTACCCTCAAATTTCAGTACTTTCATCTAGGTGGGAAAAACTGTGTTCCAGGAGGTATTAACACATCTTCATTACCAGGTTCAATTTCCTTAAGAGAAAAAAAAAAAAAAAAAAAAAAAAAAAAAAAAAGAGGAAAAAAAAGTCTCAAACTCTTCAGTATCAGTGACCCTCCATGGAATGCTTCTGATAGTCAGTGCATTTTCTGGAAACAGTCTTTCTAGCAGAAAATGCCAACTGTAAACAGTTTTGTGTGCTTGTTGGGTGACTCCAAGCTGATAACACCCAGCTGTCCCCAGTTTTGAGCCCATTATTGACAGCAAGCCACAGCTCTGCTTGTGAAAAACACCAGTGTGCTACAGTCAGATCTCCAGTACTCAGGGTAACAGGAGGTGGGACATCCCAGAACATCAGGAGATAGAGCTGAGAAAGTTAACTGGAATGTCCTTTACAACCCTGGTGCTGGACAAGCCACCCCAAAGGAGAGCTGTCCACATGAATTCCTACCAGGATCTTGATCTTTCTCCTTGCTACAGCTACTGGACTATTGACTGCATAAAAGCTCCCTTTACTCATCTGGAGAGATAGCAAGGTGATGGATACCTCCTGCCTTGCTGTGGGTTTGAAGCTAATCTGACAGCAAGAACTGTCCCCCTTCCCTGTCAACTCCTCATGAATCTTATGATACTCTGGGGGCTGAAAGGGAAAGGACATCATAGTTTCCCAGTTTACTTGTGCCCTCTCAAGCTTTCCATCTCTCTGCTTCTGAGGTCTCACCTGGTGCCTGTCCACAGCAATGGCTGTAAGGGTCAAGGCAGAGACATGGAGGGAGCAGTACTGTGCAAACCTGCTGACGTGGCACATCCCCTTCCCAAAGATCCAGGTACTGTTCACAAAACGAGCCTAAAAAAGAAGACCATTAGTTTTGTGCACCCACAACTGCTTATAGGTACAAAATTCCTTCTGCTGTGTAAAAGAGATTTATGAGAAAGGAGTTTCTTTGTATAATTGTATAATTTTCTGGCTTCAGAACCCTGAAGAGGTAGATAAATGCTGCTCAGCAGCCTGGCAAAAGCTTCCAGAACAATACAGCCGTGCAGTACCAAAGATGTTTGTTCTATTTACAGTGTGTCCTTCTGCAGCTGCACTATTGAGTCAATACATTTTCTCTTCCTTTTAATCCCTCCTTATGGGATTGGGCTGACCTGTCTTATTTCAAAACAGCTTGTTAAATGATGCTAAGCATTTATTTTTTTCAAGTGGTTTATAGCATTGCTTTCAAAATACTTTAGAAAAGAGAAGGAAAAAAAAAAAAAGATCAGAGGCTACAAAATACTAAGCAATCACTGCAAGGTTATTATTGCTCAAATACTATCATGGCCACATTTAACAAATAGGTAATTTCCGATCTTCAGCTAGATAACAGGGGTCAGAGAAGAAAAATACGTCTGGAGTTTTCCAAAGGCAACTCCAATGGCTGTAATTTGGAGTGGACAGGCATCTGCAGAAGATCCACACACTGCCTATAGCAGTAAAAGCAGTAAAGCAGGAAAAGCCACCACAGCACCTTTATGGCACTGTAGAGGCCCAGAGAACTTGACTTTAGTCATGGGGTGGATTGTGGCGGTGCATTCCCCCCCTGCCAGGCCGCACCATGTCTGAGGAGGGCTGAGGTGCCTCCTTTCCCTCAGGGGTGGGGGGTCCCAGGCATCTCTGCCCCCTCTTACCAGCGTGAAGGGAGTGTTGAGGAGCGTGATCATGATATCAGCCACGGCCAGGTTCACAATGAACAAGCTGGTGGCGGAGTGTACGCGCTTCGTCTTGATGACAACGTGACAGACCAGGACATTGCCGAAGAGGGAGAAGACGATGATGAAGGAGTACGCTGCGATGAGCAGGGCTTTCACCGTGGTGCTCTGCGACTCCGCTCCGTAGCGGCTCCTGTCCACAAAGCTCTGCCAGTCGGCCAGGCTGTCATTATCCCAGGGAAAGAAAGCCGACACGTTCGGGACTACAAAAGTCTTCTCCAGGCTCCCATTGAGGGGCGACTTTCCTGGGGTCACAAAGGCGTTAACCAAGGGAAGGGTGAGCCAGACAAAAGAGGATAGCATCTCTGGAACGCTCTGCCCCTCCAGTTGTGGAAGAGTTCATTTGCGAGAGCAGAACTCGCTCCGTGTGCCGGGAGAGCCGCTCCCGCCTCGCTCAGCCCCGGCGCGCTCGGGGGCTGCACACGGGCAGCAGGAGCGGGGAGATGCTCCTGCCTCCCGCGATGTGCTTCCCTCCCGCTCCCCTCGCCGCTACTTTAGCTCCTTCAGCCAGCTTTATATCCCCAGGCGAGCTCCGAGCCGGGATCTCCTGCAGTCATTGGGCTGCGTGACATAATTTGTGCTCTGACGTGCTGCTTTTCCACGCAGTTGCGCTCCCGGGCGCTACTCCGAGGTAAGTACATCTGTGAGAAAGGCAAAACCACTCTCTTCAGATGTCAGAATCCACATTCTTTACCAGCAGACCAGCTCAAGCAAATTCTGTGCTGCTTATACACCAGCAGTGTGTGTGCCAGCTCTGCTCTCTCCCAGGACATGTCAAATCTGAGCTGTTTTACAGGTCTGGCAGGCAAGTTTCAGCTTGTTTCCTAGCATAATATAGAATAGAATAGAATAGAATAGAATAGAATAGAATAGAATAGAATAGAATAGAATAGAATAGAATAGAATAGAATAGAATAGAATAGAATNTAGAATAGAATAGAATAGAATAGAATAGAATAGAATAGAATAGAATAGAATAGAATAGAATAGAATAGAATAGAATAGAATAGAATAGAATAGAATGTAACATATGAACTGTAAATAACAAGTTTCCTTATTGTACCTAAAGTACTTTTCCAAAGACTTTTTTCCTCTCAGAGAGACATGGAATACTCAGGTTTTCCCTTGGCAGGTATTTCCTCTCAGCCAAAGGAATAAAAGTCTGATGTGAAACTGCTTTCTAGGGTTTGTAGAAATATATTTAGTTTCAAAGATGTGCTGATACAGGACAGAGAACAGGAACAGTCCCAGCCCATTGAGTCCAGTAATCCAAAGCAAAAGGCAGCTGTGTGCTGGCTCCAAGCACTGATGAGATGGCAGCACGTGTGTTCCCTCTGCCTTCCCCACAAAACACAGCAGGAAACAGAAAATCAGGACCAGGAGAACCAGACCCACAAATCATAATTTGGGTGGCTGAAGGAATACACAGAAAGATGTGCCACATCCAAAGTGCACATGTACAGTGCTGCACCTCTGCTGAGGACAGATCTGCTTGGATGGTGTCAACTTACCCCAGCCAGAGCTGGTTTTTATATGTAAAAGGCTCTATTTAACCATTAATTAAATGACCATTATCTGAAAAGCTTGTATCATAAGCTGGTCACTCACTGGGGAAAATAACTTTTCTGAAAGATGTTTGTGCCTGCCTCAGTGAACTGCTCAGGCTGCTTTCTCTTCACCACCCCTCAGGAGTTGGACACAGTAGGACAAGAAGAATGGACAGCCCGCAGTGCTACTCTGCACGCTGCTGCCAGTCTGTTTCTTCCACAAAATTGTCCAATTTGAGCTCTTATTCTTGTCTCAGAGAAAGCTTTTCAGTGACCTGCTGGAGCTGCTAAGGTGGCAGTCACACCTGACCATGCAGAGAGAAGAAATGTCCCACTTAGAAGTGCTGTCAGGAAAGCAATCTCAAATAAAGGCCCAAGAAAACAGTAGAAAGTAGAACAGAGCAGCATTCTCATAGGTTTGGGATGAGAACAGAGGGGTCAGTGGCATATGTCCCCCTGCTTGCTATGCTGCTCCAGCAGCTCCTCAGTCCCCCTCCTTTCCAGCAGTGCATAAGGGCATTCCGTCTTCTGCCAAACACCAGCTCTTGCTTCACATCTATTACATCCTGTTCTCCTGTACTATCATCTCTATTCCAGCAAAAATTATCAGCTTTATTTATGCTCCTTGATCTAATTCTTAATTTCTAGCAGGGAACCCTTGCATCTGTAGCTAGAGCTGCCATTGACTTTGAGGACCAAGTGCAGCCAGGAGAGCAGGACGTCTTCTTACCTCCTAAGCCAGGCGGCTGGTAGGCTGGGAATCCTTCCCCTGCTCAGCTCAAGCTCACCCTCCTCTGAGCTGCAGCCTGTGTCTTGTGATCCAGAGGAGGTGCTCCAACTACAGACTGGGCAGGCACACACAGAATACCCACAAAGGCTCATGGAAAAGCCCAGTGGAAGCTCTCTGTGTCAGGTGTCTCTCAGGTTACTGATGGGTCTTTCGCTGCTTCACAACACCTTTCTGCTTCAGTCTGTACTTAAAACATGCTCCAGTATGAGCTGTTGAAGCAGCTCACCTATGTTTGGTTGTTATTAGAGAACAGGCTAAAGCAGATTTGCAGCTTGGTACCTGCTCCTGGCAATTTCACCTTTGCTCAACAATCCCCAGCACTCCAACAGTAAAACGAGCAGCTGCACAGGAATGTCAGGATTTGGCACGTTGAATGTGCTTTTTATAAAAGGTACCTGTGGACTGATGCAATTTCTGAATTGAAAAATAATGTTTGAAATAAACCTATATAGATGGACTATGAATACTGGTAATTAAAAAAGGCATCAAAAATACCTGTGCAAGAGTATTCTTAACAAAATTATAACAAATTAGAAAACTGGTCTGGGTGGGAATAAAAGATTATTAGTAGAATATAAAAAAAGTCAGCTAGACACGCCAAAAAGTTTGGAAGCATTTAAAAAGTGAAATGCCTTTTTTTTTCTTTTTAAATACACAGCATATTGTGCTTTTCTCCCTGCTCCTTCAAACAATCTTTTACTACCATGGCTTTAATGAATTTTTGAGCTTTCCTGGGGCAAGAGAATTGAAGTTACATGGGTGAGAATTGATTTTTCAAAAACTATCCAGTGTGACCTCTGAGAAATCATGTTGATTTTCAGAGCATCCTACCCTCTTGTATAACCAATCACATTAATGTTTAGGACAAGTGCCTCTTTACAGTACAGTCTTTCTCCACACACCAGCTACACATTTTCCCCTGAAGACTGCTATGTTTATCTTCCATAGATAAAACACAAAGCCACTGTGAATTTGACAGCTGACTGAAGAAAAAAAGAGAAAAGGGAGAAAGAGCTTTTGATATGATTCCTATTATTCATTCATTCCTATTATTCATTATACACTCAGCTAAAATCTTTTCCTAAGATGTGTGTAACATCAAAATACAGAGTCCTCTTTCCTACTTCTTGAATTACAGAGCTGAATTCATACTATTAAGTTTAATAGCAGTGCAATACTGGGTTTAGGTTCTCTTGGTAGAGTTGAAATCAATAAGACATTTTACAGCTTCAATACTGAAAATTGCATTCTTGTGTCCAACTATGACTCTGAATTCAGAGTTTTAAACTGTATCCACAGCAAATTCCAAGTACAATTCCACTGAGCCGAGACTGTGTCCATATTCACACCTGCAGACTACTATAAATTTACTTCTCTGTAAAATTCAAACCAAAGAGATGGAGTTTTCTATAAAAGATATAACTGTAATTTTTATTATCTTCCCAAAAAGAACAGTTTCAGAGTTTTAGAAAGAACTAACACTTTCAGGCAGCACTTTAAGAGTATGAGGCCTTCTAGCCTAGTGCATTGAGCATCATAACAGACATTATACCAAATTTGGTGCCGCTGAAAGAAAAAACAACCCAAACCAAACCATTTCACAGAAGTGAAAACGGAAGACAAGCCATCATTTACACAGAAATATCACATAGAGGAAGTCTTGCAAACTGCTTTCCATTTTCTTCACAAACTTCCACAGACTCTCTTGCATAGTGAGCCAGAAATCACTTAGTTCTTCTTGATGTTGCAGGGCTCATGAATGGATCATCCTGCAATTTGCAAAGAGATACAAATTACTAAAACTAGCAGGCATTCCAAGTCATAAAAAAGCAGTCATCTTTAGATTAAACTAGAAAGCCTGGCCATACAATTCCATGTTTTCTGACAGATCTGGTTTTGTTCGTTTTGATATGAAAGAGGTCATTTATTGACTTAAAAGTCCATGTGATGTATGTGCAGAGAAAGAAGTTTATGTCAATATGACCAGAAGAGCTACTTTGAAATAAGGAACAAACTATATTTCAGTTGTAAATGAGCAGCACACACCTCAGTAAGATTATGTCTGTATACACATTACACATCATCATTTACTGATATTTGTAAATGATGATGTGCATCAAAATGAATCAAAACTACTGTCTCTTTCTGCATATTCAAGCAAACATGTAGGTTTTTATTTCAGGTATGAGAAGATACAGCATAGTGGGGAGAAGGGACAAGAACATAGTATTTTCTCTGAAGTGGCCATCATCTGACACTGTTAAGGAATGGATTCTGACCAAGCATGACAGACTGAAAACAAACTGCATGACACAATATAGTGTCTTCTATTCAGTACAAAACTGTGTAAAAAGATCTACTTTTTCAATTGTAGAAAAAAACATTTCCTAGCAGTTCAAAGATATATGGCAAGGACAGACATATTAGACCTGAAGGCAGTGTTTTAAATTTTTTAAAAAATGTACTTAGATAATTTGCAACAATAAAATGTCCTGGAAAAGAGCTGTTTCTAAATGCAAAAAAAAGGAAAAAAAAATCTTCCTTTTTACAAGAATAAAATATATAAGTAAATGAAATGATATAGCTAAGTACTAGAAGAGATTGTAATTGCTTTCTTTCCCAGGCAGTTCCAGGTCCACATTTCAGTAATGACAATTCACTGATTAAAAATTAAAGGGAAAAAAGGATTGGGTATTTTTCTGAGGTCTCTTCTAATATTATCTAATAATTATGCAGGTAGTCTAATCAATGTTGGTTGCAATAATCTGTCCCTGTTAGTGAAAAAATCAATTCAATTTCACTCTGAAATGCATTACTCAAATAGCTGTAAAACTGAGCTATAGAAACTTACATGAAATAAAACAAAAAAATAGTACTATATACTGTTGGAGTCAGAGGCAAAGAGAATATTCCTGTATCTGTGCTGACAGGCTCTGACACTCAAGAGAACACTGTGTTTGACCTGAGGCCATGGAAAAGGCTTCCAAAATTAACAGACAGAACTGAGAATGTGAATGTGTAAGTTAGAGGGTTTGAGCTATGTTAGTGAATAAGAGACAACATGGAGGACTTAGGGCATTGTCCCTTTCTCCTTCTTCTTTTTTTCTTCTACGGTTTTTGGGATTAAGGGATCATTCCCCATTTAATTAAGGGATTGGATGGGAGAATCTGCACTGTGGGACACAGGTGTCTAGTTACTGGGTTATTAATAAGTTACTTGGCATTTCATTATTGGGCACATTGACACTTAAAAGACCTTGAAGAGATACTTCTCTAGCCATTTTGCACCTTGTTAGCCTGGTATATATAGCTCCTCACTGTCTGCAAACATGTAATATAGAGAAGGAAGAATAAACATCCTAAGCCCAAACACGAAAACAGTTTCTCTCTCGTTAATCTTGGTCCCAGGGAAAAGAACTGAACCACCAGTGTCACCCCAACAATATGCCATACCTCATCTGACTCAAAATCAACTCCTCTAGATGCTTGGCTTTGTGAACCTCTTTTACTAAGTGAAGATACAGCTGGCAACCTTGAAACATACAAACAAAAAAGAGAAAAAAAATTGTATCAGCATGTTCTCAGTCACCAGACATTCCAAAAACTTCCCCTTTGAGTTGGACCACCAATACACAAAGTAAAGATAAACAGACATAACAATAAGTAAAACAATACAAATTCTTAAAATAACATATTAACAATAAAGCTCTGATCAAGTTTACCTCTATCAGTAATCTAATTTTTTCTCTTACAGAAAGATAACCCATATTAACAAGTAAAAGATTACATAAATTCTCTAAGCAGCGTTATGACTTTCCTAAAAATCTGGTAGTCAATCAGATCCTTGGACTCCACTGATTGCCATTCAAAAATAAGGCCCATATTGCATTAATGAAGCAAACATACTGACCTTTGATTTACTTTGGAAGAAGAAGGAACAAAAGAAGTATCTTCTGGATCAGAATCAACATCTATAATATCCTGAAAAAAAAAAAAAAAGTATAAAGTTTTTCCACAGAATTTTCCTTACAGAGAGAGTGCATAATGTGTAAGTACAATAGCACAGAACTTTTGTTTTTTTCCCAACTATAGACCTATTAAGTTAGAATAATATACACTTGAGAGGGCTCTAGGCTAGAACTGCACAAATTTGCAAACATGGCACAAGTTTATTCTTCACATCTTTGACCTGGCAGAACCTACCAAAGCACTCATGTATATACACCCCATGTATATACTATGGTATATACTAGACTATGGTCACAAATATGGCTCTTCTCAAGACAAACACCATAGCAGAAAAGGATATAAGAGGTCTACAGATTAACAAGCAGAAACTTAATGCTGGGACTGATATCTTGGGAACATTTGCTGATTTAGGCTAATGTTTTGACTGTGTATGTATTTTTCAAATCAACAGTAAAAGACAGCACAATTTCAATCATACAACAAACAAGGTGTTTACCTCAGAGTAAGACTGGAATGAATTTAAAGAGTGGTCTCTTTTCGAAGACTTAAAGGCTGGAATAAAACATATGTAACACTTTTAAAATGCTCACACAATTAAATGTAAACAACATTATATAGTTCATTTTATTTAAGATCTGACTAGCATGCATTTATATTGCAAACACCCTGTAAAACAAACAAACCAACCAACCCCAAACATAAACTGAGTCTGTCAGCCTTTGCTAGCGCTTCCCAGTCTGGTTGAAAAACCATCAGTAACATCAGTTAAGAGGACATGAAAAATACTACTGTAACTGAAATTCCTAACAGGTTCAATATGAACACATCTGCTAAAATTCATTTCTCTGCAATATTTTGGGTCATTTTCTGACCAATTTAAAATTAAGGTAATTTGCTGATTAATTTAAAATTCAGTCTTGAATACCTTGGAGTATTTCGTGGGGGGTTTATGTATAGATTAGTGAGGGGTATTTTTTTCTTTAATTCTCAGATTACCTATGCTGTTTCCTCAGAGCCTTTCCTCTACAGCAAGGAACAGCTACTGTCTCATACGGAGCTGGCTTAAAGATAAAGTTTTCTTCCCTAGTAAAAACTGGCATTTCCAAAACTCGCCACAATGTAAGGCTAAATAGATTTGCATTAAAGCTTGCTAAGTTGTAAACATCAGTCAAATTTAACTTTTTATCCCCTGAAGAACATTCTGCCTAAAATGTTAAGTCTCATTCTTTCTATGCTTATTCCTTAAGAAACTGTGTTATGTAATATGTTTCCTATTTGCAGCTCTAGCTAGAAGTTCCTAACACATTCCATTTTACCCCATGACAGAAAAATATCACTCTTATTTTTTCCTTTTCTTTTTTCTTTCTGTCATCACTGTAAGATATTCTATTTCATTAGTGCTGAAAGAATCTCTCACAGCTGAAATGGACTAATAGAATAAAAGGCAATTAAAGCAATTCATAAGTAAAGAAACACCTTCACTACAACTTAAGAGAGCAGATTAGAGTGACAGATGGGTCACAGGCCTACCATCCATGATAGACATATTCTTGCTAGGCATAGATACAGGCTTGTAGGATCTGCTGCCAGAAGCTGACTCTTGGCTAGTGGTTCCTGTAGAGATAACAAACAAAATACAAATCTGTTCAGCAGTAATTTCTTTTCCTCTTTAGTCTGTCATTACTGAGTGGGAAGTCACTTAAAAAATCTACAATCCTCTTTACTCCACACTTTCTCCTTGAATTAAAGCCCTCCTTACATGCAGAACTGCTCTGTGTCAAGTGTTCAAAGGTCCACAGACACAACCTCTTAACACACAGAGCTCTGCTCTGATGGGATCACAACAGTGCTGGAGCACAGGCTCACAGACCTAGTTGAAAAGCACTAACCAAATCATACCCAAGATGACAGCCTTTGTTTCAACTCAACCTGCTCTCAGACATTTGGGCACATTACTGAGACAACTTGAAGAAGTTTTATATATATATATATATATATATATATATATATATATATATATATATATATTTATTTATTTATTTATTTTTATTTTTATATATTTATATATATATTTATATATATATATATATACACACACACACATACACTGAAAGTACATCTACAATGGAAGTACGATTACCACTGTAAAGTGTACAATCACACTCAGTCCAGGAGCTATTTAACTCTTTTTGCTTAAGATATACTCCCCATTTTTTCAGTCAATAGAAACATTGAAGTCTCTTGTAAACTACATCAGGATAGAAACAATCTGTATCTCCTCATTACACTGATCAAATTCATTACATTTAGCAGTAACAAAGGTCTCTTTATGCACTTCATTATACAAACCTTCCCAATAATGCATCTTTTAGGAGTATACTATGTTTCCACAGCTGGGAAGAAAGATATTTTTCTTTTAATCACAGTGAAAAAGTCACAACCTAAGCCTTGGATGGCAATCAACTGTATGTAATAGGATACCATATGCATTTGAGAAGAGTTTTTTTTCCAGTAGGAGTTCTTAAGCACCAAATTTCCACTTGATGAAAGCACCAGAAGTCAGTCACCTTTTAAACAATGAATTGCAGTACAAAGACTGCAAAGTTTTTCTTACCTCTTCCTCTTCGAGACGAACCTCTTGCTGTTGAATTTTGTCCTCTTGCACCTCTTGCTCTACCTCTTGCTCGACCTCTTCCTCGGCTCAGTGTTGAAGAAAGGCCATCACCTGGACTAACAGATTCCATATCCATGGAATCTTCATCACTGGAGGCTGAGACCAGAACTTCATCCTGAGACCGGTGGGCTCTGGCCCTGATCATTGCCTGAAATTGAACAGTAATTACAGAAAAAAGAATCTTAAATCATGAAACATACCATTATTAAATCCTAGTTATGTACAATACATATGTTATATAACTATAAAAAAATGTGTAATTCTAAACCATTGAAGCTTAGGACTGGTTAACAAGTCCAGTGTTATGGAAGGTGAGGACACGTGTGAAAATAATTTGCTTATTTAATTAGATGTGTACATACAAAGTAGTTAGCTAAGATCTCAGAATGGAGCTTGCTAGTGCAACACATTGTCGGTGAAGTTTGGTGAACAGCTCAGGTCATCCTTTATCAGCTACATATATCTGCTCAGAGGAAGCACCCTATGGGCTCCAGTGACTTGAACTTCATTGATGACAGTGGGTGCTTAAGACAACTAGCTCAGGTGCTGATATCCCAGATTAGCTAAACTGAATCTCACCCCAGCTGCCCCTTATCTTAAAAGTTCATTCCAGTCCCACATAATTTGCAGAGAGAAAGGAGCACCCATGCTAGCAGTAGTTGGCAATTTTCTTTGGAAATACATATGCAATTGATAATGAGTACGTGGGAGACCTGAGATATAAGATTGCTGATAAGGACACAGTACCTAAAGGTTCACTGATACGCTCCATTTGCTCCAGTAATACCACCCAATATAGTCCATCCACGTGTCCACTGGTGATGAGATCAAAAAGAGCTTAAGCTGGAAGATCTTTAGCAAGTCACCTACTTGGTCTAACCTCAGTTAAAAGCAAGAAATAATGAACATTCAGGTTCACAAATTTGTAGAAGAAAAGACACCTCAAAAGCCAAACTGAGCAGTAGCTTAGGCACATATTATCCTAAGATTTAAACCACACTTATTTTAAAGGCAGACAGGCACTTTTTGGCATGGACAATGCTGAAGTATTGCTGAAGCATTGCTAAATGACTGCATTTATATGCAGAAGTCACCACTCCATTTTTCAGCCTACATTCAAAATTCAGAGTAATTACCTCACGGACTTCCTTATCCTCTTCTTCAGTATTCTTTTTTCTACTTTCCCTGAATTTTCGCACCTGAATAAAAAAAACCAGTTCCTGTCAAAATAACAGTTCATATAATGCAATAATCAAAATACAGAAAGTGCAAAGCTTTAACCACTGAATCATTAAGTCAAGCTCATGTGAGAAGTGAAGAGTCCAGGAATAACTGAACAGTTTGTTTAGGGGCCTCTCGTCGTTTAAGAATATATGGTTTAAGAATATAACGTTCTGTTAATAACTGGAGCTACATCACTGGGGAAGAAGAAAGCTTTGGACAGGATGAAGGAGATACTGTGTTTAAGAGGAGTGTATAGTAATTTTGACAATAAGGGACACTGAAATATGAATAACTGTAAAAAGAGGTAGAGATGAAGAAGCAAGACAGAAAATAACTATGATGAGAAGAGACAACGTTTATGGTCTCTTTCAACCCTTCATGAATTAAAGCAATCAGTAAGAAAACAGGTACGTGCAACCTTCCTTCCCCATCAAATTATTCTTTAAACAGTGCACAGATAAGCTGCAGAATAACTTCTTCTACAATGTTCAATATTATAGCTGAATACATGGGCTCATGGAAGCTCAACAAGTTGACAAAAATGTCTTTCAAAGGTTGCTCAGTACACATAAACCAGGCCTGTCTCTGGGATACCCCGAGCTGCAAGCAGTTAGAAGCAAGTAGAGCACCTGAAGGTAAAGTTCCTTTATGGCCTGTCCTAAGCCAATATGAAAAAGTTATGAAGAGATTATATCTACCATCTTTCTCACAATAGTGGTAAATATGATGTTCTACATGTATTAGATTTTTTCTATGAACATGTGTGCAACCCCATTTTCAGTACAAGTTTTGAAATCATGTATTTGAAACTTCATCATAAATTAATTATTAATTTATTAATTGCAGAAAATGACTGGAGGCAAGTGTTGCAGATACTCCACACACAGGCAAATTTATTAAACCATGTTTGAGCACTGATTTTGCTACTGTCTTGACCTCTCTTGGGGAATCAACATTAACAGAACATTACCTCCTCATCTATTTTTCCTTCCTCTGCATCAGTGTGACGCTCCTTGAGAAACCTCTGCGTTTTTTCTAGTTGAAATTTCACCAGCTCTTCTATGGCATCTTTTTCCTCTTTGTCCACAAACTCTTGCACTGCTTCTCCCATTCCTCTTTCAGTTAGAAGTGAAAGCTGTACTTTCTTTAGAATTGGGAAAAATAATTTGTTAAGAAGCATCTGCCATTAGAGAAAGTAAACAATATTCCAGCTGTTTCAGATAAATATTACATTAAGTTGGTTGCAAAAACAGTAATGTGCACTGAGTATTTAAAACAGAGAAAAGCACAGCAATAAGCAAATGTTACTTGTCATAAACCAGTTACAACTCTCTTGCTACTAGCATGTCATACCAGCTTTACAGAGTATTTTTCAAACTAGTCAAAGCAAAAGGAACAGTAAAGAAACCACAATGCTAGTAATATCTAAAATAAAAACTTCCAGGAAATAATGCTGCCCAGAGGAATGAACTTTCTAGCTATTATAAAATAAAATGTTTAAATAAATTAAGTATAACAAAGGAACATGATTAATGCTGTCCCAATACTGACACCTAGCATGTGTCTAAGGTTAGGCAGGATGATGTAGTTTGAAGGATCTTTACCTCAAGAATTCTTGCTCCAAAGACTTTCTACAACTGAAATAGCTTCTGCAAGTTATGCTTGATAACCATATCAAGCATTTGTGCACCTGGCTCACTGATTATTGTTTTATCTCTTAAATGATACTCCACTGGTGTTGGGAAAGGGAAATAAACTAGATTTAACAACAGGGTGGGAAGAAAGCAAATTATCAGGGATCTTCCTTCTCCCTGCTCTGTGAAAACCAAAGTGCATTACATCTGAGAACACAAATATACTGGAAAGTAACAAGTGACTCTAAGTCAGCTGTAATAGTAAATGCTACAGTCTCATACTGGCCCTAGAGTAAATTAAAGTAGCTCTTCACATTTTCCTACTGTACTTGAGTACATGACACATCACTTGCACACTGCAAGTTCACATGAAGAGCTATCATGCTCTCAAACGTGTGTGTTCACATACCTACACAACCTATACGCAACAGTTACTCTAAGACACACACTTCATGTGGTAATTCTCAGACAGTTTTATGGGAAATAAATTCATTTCTTGGTGAATGTCAGAGTCTTTTCAGGGCACACTACTTCCATTAAGAAAGGAAAAAAAAAAAAAAAGAAAAAATATCATATGACATTAAAAATAGGAATTATAAAAGGTAGAAAAATACCTTCTCTGCTGTCTGGAAATACTGCTTTACAAGGTCTTCCACCCTCAGTGCTGTTCCCTCAGCAGGTCTGCCAACCAGTTTTCCAAAATTAAGATCAATGTCTAGAACAGAAAAGCACGGTGTCATCATCCATAGTTACAGCTTTTAACTATTACCATCCCACTGACAGCAGATAAAAAGGTTAATGCAGGCCTCCTAAGAATTGTGGTCACTTTTATATGTAAAGATTTTTGTTCTTTTTAGAATTATACATTGGAAATATGGTGAAACATATTAATTGTGCAGACAACTCCACCTCTAGCAGATACAAAGAGTTCTAACTAACAAATGTCTGGAATTATATGTTGAACACTGTGTTCTGAAGGTTATTATGTAATTGAACTTTAGAAGATCACAAATGGAAGAAAATCATCAAAGCACAAGAGTTTTTCATAAGTAACCCATTTACTAGAAAAGAGAATTTCCTCCACAGCATGCTGACTGATTTTCAATAGAAAATGCTCATAGTTCATTCCCCCTTCTCAGGCAGCAAGATAGGAATGGCAGAAGGATGAGAGGGATAATCATCCTAGGTTAGCACATACCGCACAAATAACAAAGTGACTATAGACTGAATTCCTGAAGTCTTAACATCATCTGTACTGAACCACGATGTGCACATGTAATGAAAACACTGAGTGCTTCATTAGCCACTTCCTTTGTATTAGAGGCTGTCTAATAAAGCAATGCAAAAGCCATGGCAGTACTTTTATATTCCCTTCCTGAAGCTGACATGCCCTTTAAGTAGGAAAAGTAAATTAGTGAAGCATAGTGGCAGAAGTGGTAGCTACTGTGTAGTCTGAAAATGTTAATGAGATTACACAACTATAAAAAGGAAACCAAAGCAAAATAAACCAAGATAAATACAGCATAATTTTTAAAATGCCTCACTAAAAGCAGTTTTTATTCATGAAACAATGTTTTGAACTTTATAGAACTGATAGTGCTCATAAAAACTGTCACTGGAACTGGACAATGCACTAATGCAAACTAGCAGGAGTTTTTTAGCACATCATGTTCCTGTACAAGCCGAATGTTCATTAGCTATGTTCCTACAAGCTGAATGTTCATCAGCAACTATTACAAATCCAGTATTTGGACAACATCTATTAACCATTTATTAAAAATTCTAGGCAACAGTGAGAAATGCTGCAACAGTAACAGCTATTATTGGTATTGCACAAATATTTGAATAGAAACATACCTGGAAGAGACAAGCCAAGAGCATCTCATACACATGATTAATTAGGGCAAACAAAATGCTATCCTACATCTGGACCTTTTTAAAAAATATATGAACAACTCTTAAGCCCATACCCTTCATTACTATTTTAGGTATGAACAAATGAACTACTACAAAATAAAACTAAAATATAAAGGGAAAAAGCACTATACTCATCTCTTTTCCTTCAGAGTGGTCAAACCAAATCATCTTTTTCTAAGAAGTCTCAGGAGTGAGCCACTTAATGCCTTTCATGGTAATTATCACAGAACCATAGAGTAACTCAGTCTGGCATTGAGCTATATGTATTACTATAAGCAACTCAGTAAGGTCTGAGGTCAAAGGAAAATGGAACTGTTTATGAATAACTGTCAAAAGATGCTGTGCTGAATATCAGAATTATTGACAAACTGAAAAATAGAAAAATTAAAACTGAAAAACAGAAAAGAAATAATTGTGTATATATTGCACAATTATTTGAAATAATTAATTAAAATAAGATACTGCATCTTAATTCCTTCTATAACACATTAGATGGTAGAGAGCAAGCCTTTGCAAGTGCTGGGCATCAAAATACAGGCAGGGAGGCAAGCCAATGATTCCTTCTTTCATAATCACCTTTTTTCTCTTTTTGTTCACGATGCCTGAAAAAATGTATGATGTCTTTTGGGTTAGCCACCCTATGCATGTACTTCTGGCTGAAACGATGGACACTGAATGGCTCAAAGCCACCTGCATAATCAACCTAAGTAAGGAAAGGACAAATTTAAATATGAAACAAACAAACAAACAAAAAAAAAAGCCACACAATTCAAAACAAATTTGTTATGCTTCAAAGGAAAAAATT
The DNA here is from genome assembly GCF_001522545.3 of Parus major. NCBI lineage: Eukaryota > Metazoa > Chordata > Aves > Passeriformes > Paridae > Parus > Parus major. Next base: position 77,608,600 of record NC_031768.1, on the reverse strand, counting down.
AATAGTAAGAGATAAGTCAGCCTAAAATTAATGCCTTCCTATGCAGAATAGTTAATGGCTAATAACAGCTAATAATAACATTAACAGAATAGCTAATAACAGTTCATATTTATAACTTGTTCTTAATTTGTTTAATTTGTTAGCTTTCACAACAATTTCTGATTGGGTTAGGAATGCACACAGGATAATATGACTTAAGAAAAACTTCACAGTAAATAGCCACTTTTGATGCCCTCACTCAGAACAGCAGCGAAGTACATTTGTGACCAACCTCATCCTATACCTTAGAGTACTGGTTACACAGGTAAACAGAAGTATGGTAGATGATTTATATTTTCCTGTGCACAGCAAAAAAAAGTATATATTATGTGTTTACATAAAAAGCATGACTTTGCTTTGAAACTGTTCACAGTGACCTTTAAAAAGAAAGCAATCCAAGCAGAACAATTTCTTACTCTTAATCTTATGATAGGCTTCTCTGGCTGACGGGGATTTCCCAAGCGTTCTCTTTCTGCAGTGTCCAGCATCAATTCCACCTGTGAAAGAGAATTATAAATTCAGTTCCACTTTTTTCTCTTACAGGTACCTGAACATTTCAAGTATAACTTATAATACATCCAGTTGCAAGGGGAGCTATCAAAATAAATCATTACAGAACGTGCTCTCATTCCTGAACACATATGTAGCAGTATGCAACCAAAAGCCATTAAGAATGAGTGAGAAAAATATGACAATGAAAGGCTTATCCTTCAGATACAATGTAGTCCAGCAGAACCTACACCACTGATGTCTCATGTTTTATAGCCACTATTCTTTGTGAAATTTCTAGTTCCAGGGAAAGGCAGAAAGAGCAAAGCAATTAATAAACTTGCTTAGTTATTTCTGCCACTTCAGACTGCATGGCTGAGCTCTCCAGGTTTAGGTCAATGTATTTATGCTGGTTCCAAAGTGCACATCCAACACTGCCCCACTCTCACGTGCAAGCTTTTGTACAAAATCATACAGACATCCAAAAAGCAGTTCCAGCCTACTTTAATAGGTCATCCCAATCAAGGAATCTGGAAGCCAAGGCTGCAGAGTGAATGTCATGGAATTAGCTTCCTATGGAAACACTAAGTTTGTTTTAATATGCGGTAAGCCACAAGATTTCTCATCTTCCAGTCTCAAAATCAGTCACTGATCCCATCCCACTGTTATCCATAAACTGTTAGCATCACAAGTTACCTTTTCCATGCAGAATGCCTGTATTGCCTGAGTAACATTAGGATTGTCAGGATTAAAAAGATCGGGATGATCAGCTAGAACAATATCCTCTATATGGAAAGTTCGCACTGTCTCTAGAGCAATCTTCTCCATTTTCATTTTTTTCCCTTTAACATGCAGCAAACCAATGTGTCTAGAAGGAGAAAGGTAACTTACTAGAAAATAAACTTAAGAGAACTATGGTATAAAGATTTGTTTTCAAATTCATGTTTGTTTTTCAGGGACAACATTTCAAAAGCTATTGGAAGATCTGTAGTTCAGGGTTGGCCCTGTAAAACTTCCATTTTATTAAATTTAGATTGTGCTTGTTCCATATACAAGCACCTGCACTCAGTTCCTTGTATTCCAATTTATCACTATGTAACACCTCTTAGCTAAGTTCCACTTGCTTCAAATGTTAGATTAAATTGTAAGCAAAGCAAAAGTTATACCAAGTACTCATTCCATCTACTTTCCTTATGATGTCACACTCTGAAGCTAATCCACATAGTAATATCTTAAATATCTTAAAGTCTTTTCATACTATATACAAGTCTTTTTTCTGTTCTCAACAGAACACCTGAGACACATAAGACAAGCGATAAACAAGAAAAAAAAGAAAAGCTCACGCACTTCTTCACGGCTTCTCCAGGGGACAGAGATGTCACCACTGAACTTCCTGGCTGAGAAATGTAGAAACGTTGCTGTTCATTTTGGAATGGAGCTATTTTGCACTCATGTTCATGACCCCACACAACAAGATTAATAAAGTCATCTAAAAACTGCTCTGGAATGTAGTTGGTAGCTCCATGTTTGCTCCTGTTCAAGAGAAGAGAAAAATAATGAATGGGCAAGGGGAGAGTGAAGCAGGAGAAAAACATCAGTGTGATTTAAAATGATACAGGAACTCTGGCAATAATAACAGACATTCATGTCAGGTCTTCACATTTATTCCTTACCCAGTTGTTTAGTGTTTGGTTAAACAAAATGGCAACTCACATAGCTCATTGTTTTCTGCTTCCCTCTTTTTATTTTATTTTTCTGCTTCCCTCCTTTTATTTTATTTTTCTGCTTCCCTCATTTTCTTCTTACTTGGCTTTTGGGATTTTTTCTATATTACACTACAAATCCTCCACTGCCTCTGACTATAAGAGTTTGGGAAGAGATCTCCCAACTCCCCTAACTCATTCATTTCAAACCTTCTCCTTTACAATTCTTCTCCAAAAACTGCTGTAAAACAATGTTTTCACTTGTAAAAATCCTAAGAAACCAGCTACTCACAAGAAGCATGAACTAACACAGCTGGCTTGCTCACCTATCCTTTTCCAGGCAGTCTAAGGAAGTAACACAGTAAGTTGATGTAATTCATTCAGTACTGTTACCTATTTTGATGAATCACAAACAAGTTAAACCAGCTATCTTCATCTTCCTTTGGTCTCAGCATGGTTACTTGCTTATTGACAAACATACGATACAACCTCTCATCTGGAATAGCTCCTGAAGTGGACAAATGGAAAAAAAAATAAATTATGTGGTAAAAAGTCTGTAATAACATTTTCTCTATTTACAAAAGCATGAGAAACAAAAATATAGCAGCCTTCCAGTATCTAAAGTGGGCTTACAAGAAAGCTGGAGAGGGACTTTTCAGAAGGGAAAGCAGTGATTATGCAGGGAATGGCTTTAAACTGAAAGAGGACAGATTTAGTTTGGATATTATCGTGAAGTTCTTTCCTGTAAGGGCAGTGAGGCACTGGAATAGCGTGCCCAAGAAAGTTGTGCATATCCCATCCCTGGAAGACACTGATTATTTCCTTGATGTTTTTAACTACGAAAAAAAACACCCCAAACTATCCTTAGCCAGGCTCATGATCGATATCAATAAATCCCATATGGAGGGTTCATATTTTGTATAAAAATAAATGCTCTCTGAATTAGAGAAAGTTAAAAAGGTATATATAATTGTGGCACAAACACAAAGAAACATGTCATGAACATCTTCATGCAGCAACACTGGTACTTTAGAAAGCTGTTGCATTTCCCAGTAACAACTTAAGTATAGAAAACTTTTATATTTTAATATTAGAACATTCCACTAATTATTAGCCTTTCAAACATCTAGGAAGCTTTCAAAGTATATCATTAAACACACAAAATCATGGCCAACTAGGACTTAATTTAGAGCTATAAAAGTTGCTTGGAATTAAGTGTTTAAGTTCTCATGACTGGACAAAAAATGAGGGTGAAAAAAATAAGATCTTAATAGTTAACGTCTCTAGACAGAAAGCAATCAAAAATAACCATTCTAAGTAAGAAGTGAGGGTAGAGGGGAATTCAGTGGAGAAAATACAAAGGAACAAATGTGAAGTTGAAAACTTATCATAGAACCACTTTAAAGTATGAAACTCTTAAGTTTCTTTAAAGAAACTGAGATTACCCATGGCCAATATTACTTATCAACCTCTTCAGAGAGATACATAAGATATTAGATTTCTGCTCAGATAGGTTATGTTTTTAAATATAAACAAAATGGCGCATGAACATAGGGTGTTTTAAGTTTTGCCTAAGCAGGATGAAATAAGCTTAACACAACAGAGAGAATTTAGGAGTGTGATTGCTCTGACCTGATAGTGCCAGTCTATGGTTCTATGGTCACTATGGTTCACTTTAGCAGAGTTCATTTAACAGCAATAAAAGTACAAAAATCAAGTTTAGGAAGATTTATCTAAATGAGATAAATCTGAAGTCAGTGACACAAAGCAGGAGGCAAAACCTGACACTGTCACAGAACTGATATGCTTTAATTTAGAATCACTTAGACCTTCATATTTGTTGCAGCCATTTGTTCCAACTTTATTTAGACCTATTAAATTTCAGTAATACATGAACAGTCTAGTCACGGTCTGGCAGACAAATACTTACCCAAGCCATACAGAGCAATTTTTGTTCTACCTTTACGCAATAAAATGGGACTAATATCTATTTTCTCCACGGAAGCTGAACGTCCAAAGTGATTCAGCAGGCCTGCACAGCTTAAAATATCCAATGCACACAGTGCATCTGCCTACAACAAAAATTAGGAAACAAATACAAAACTTTGAATAGAACATTAAGTGTTTCATGTCTAAATGAAAGGTCTCAAAAGTAAGAGAGAATATCTTTTCTTAAGTAACTTCTGCAGCTGAAAAGCCCTATAACATATATTAGGGTTTTTGCTAGTACAGAATACACAGTACAGAAGCAAATCCCTTCTCCTTACAGGTTATATTTCATTTGAACAATATGAAATTAAACATTAAATCATTCAAAAAAAACAAAGCCACAAAAAAACATTCAAACCAGCCAATCTCTAAACTACCACGAAAATTACCTGGTTAAGGTAACTACCTTATAATAAGTTTCAAGTGAAACTGCTACTAGAACACTCATCTCTGTGATACATTGCTATTTGATATAAAATGCAAAATTATTAATTCAACACATGCATTTTAATGCTTTCTAAACATCCTTTTCCTGCTTACTTTTAGTAGCTTGTTTTTAAACTCACATTTCACTATTATTAGATTATCCTCCTTGCAAATGCATGATGCATATCAATTACATATGCACAAATCAAAGTATCAAAATTCTCCCTTTTTAAGAAAAGAGTTTTCAGTCTCTACAGATGGAATGTTTTTGAAACTTCCTGAAATACTGCCACTTCTTGTCATGAAAAGTGATTTTGTTCTCAGTGACAGAAACCTACATAAATTAAGAAACTAAACACAGTTCATATGGCTCTCTTATTTCCATTTGCTTTTTAATGTCACACACTTAACTTGTTGTCACTTATTAAGAGAATTCCTAAAGATACACAAAATATTTACACAAAGAGTGGAGCAACTGAATAAAACCAGCGTTATCTCCCAGAACTGTATTTCTACACAAGTTTCTATTTCTATATCTTCATAATGCAACAGCACAATGATGATAATAATTACCCCTGTGGGATCATCATGATTGCCATGAATACTAAAAACTGGAATAGAAATGTTGAGATTTTCATCCTGATAATTCACCCAAGGAAACCTGAACAAAAAGAAGAAGTTAGACTATATCTGCAAATCTGTGTATGATTCTCAATTCCCTTCAAATTAACTTCATCACAAATAGATGTGGTACAAATCAGAAAGAAGTGATTATGAATAAGCCTAAGCTTAAGTTTAAGCATAACAGCATTCTTAATCATGGTCTGGAATGGCACTTTCCATGGGGAATAGGGTAGCAAAAGAAACCTATTTTTTAAGAACAAGCCATGAAAAGAATTGTACAAAAAAATGTGTAGTAGTAGTGGATTAGGCTGTGCAACCTTTGCTTACACACAAGGAACTCTGTTAATTTTACCAAAACAACTCATGTGAATTGGTTTACTTGTATTGTACTAGCAAAATGGAAACTATACATTACATAAATATATCAAGAGTCACAGCACATTCAGAAGTTTCTCAAAATATTGTACACATTCCTTTACAGAATGAGATGACAGGTGAAGTCATCCTGTAAACTGTCCCACAAAGACAGGCCTAAAAATTCCAGGTTCCAGTCATGGAAGATATAAAATAAAAATCACAACACACTCACCCAATACACAAACCAAGCCTTACATGATTATTTACAGTAACATACTTACTTGCTGTAATTAAAATTAACTGCCTGATCACTCAAAATTTCAAACTGAACAGGACGATCACCCATGCAGTATTTTCTTAGTGACTCCAAACAAGAGTGTACTGTTTTTCTGGAGGGTTTGTTGTCATGAAAAAGGTCCCCACCTAATAAAACAAAGTCCACCTGTATGTAACAAAAAGTTTTATTATTTTAATACAACATTTTGTATTACCTTGAAAGACTTCTAAGCAAATTGTTTAAATTATTTCTTCTAGGGAGTTCCACATACTTCCTCAAATATGAGGAAGTATAGGTAAAAGGAGTTAGTAGTAACAGAAACAGTATTTAACCTCCTAATGAAAAAAAAAGCAATTAATTTATTATTCAAAACAAAATCAAACCCAAAAAGACCCATTTATGAAGAGCCATAGGAGAAAACAACTGATAGTGGCAAAAAGAAGGATTAGTGTACTATTGTAATAAGGGTCTCCACATTGGCTCCTGAACATTTTCTGACAGGCATGAAAAGCTACATTATTTTCTCCCTGCTGCAAAGAAACCAGTAGATATCACCACATTATTTTGAGAAGGTACTAGTTGCAGTTTCTGCATATATTGCATATATTTAGCTTTTAGTAAAGTGTTAGGAAAAAATCTCATCAAAATTACAAAAAATCTGATTGATAAACATCCTGTCCTTAAAAATGGAATCATAGAATGGTTTAGGTTGGAACTCTAAGATCATCAAGCCCAGGCATTAACCCAGCACTGCTGAGTCCAACATGAAAACATGTCCCTAAGTGCCACATCCATATGTCTTTTAAATACCTCCAGGGATCGTGACTCCACCACTCTCCTGAGCAACCTATTCCAGTGCTTGACAACCTTTCCAGGGAAGAAATCTTTCCTAATATGTAGTCTAAATCTCTTCTAGTGCAACTTCAGACCATTTGCTCCAGTCCAGTCGCTTGCTACTTGGGAGAAGAGTTCAACTCCCACCTGGCTACACCCTTCTTTGAGGCAGTTGTAGAGATCAATAAGATCTCCCCTGAGCCTCCTTTTCTCAGACACTTCTCACCAGACTTGTGCTCCAGACCCTTCCCCAGCTCTGTTATCCTTTTCTAGACACACTCCAGCCACAATGTCCTTCTTGTAGTGAGTAGCCCAAAACTGAGCACAGGATTTGAGGTCACCAGTGTCCAGTACATGGGGACGGTCACTGCCCTGCTCCTGCTGGCCACACCACTGCTGATCCAGGCTAGGGTGCAAGTGCTTCTTGGCCACATGCTGGATCACGTTCAGCTGCTGTCAACCAACTCAGGCCCTGGGAATGCAGCAGGCTTCCCTAAGAAGTGGAGCCAGTCTGCATATTGGGCCTTCTGCTCCCATCAGAAGGGGGTCTCCTATAACCATAATATATAACTATAATCCATCTTTTTTCTTCACGGAAGGAGTTTTGATACTGAGCACAGGCAACAACCTCAGCAGCACCTCTATTCTAGACAACACTATCCTTGTTCAGTTCCACTTGCAGAGCCTCACAGCTGTTATGCCAGGCGTGTGGGGATGTGGGGCAGTCACAGAGGAGATGCACCTGCTGTACTTGGCAGGAACTTGTTGCCATTACCCCCTATCCCTTAATTCAGTGAGTTCATCCAGAGGGAGTGAGGATAGAGAATCCCCTGGATCATGTGTCCTGTCTGCCTGTCAGGCCTGCCCCAAGGAAAGCAGGATATGATTTCAGTAGTGTCTCTCTCTCTCTCATACACACTCCCTGACACTCCTCAACCAGAGCTGTGTCTGGACAGGAAATTCTGTCAGGGCAGTTCTGTCAGTTGTGGTGGATGCAGCAAAGACCACGGCTTTCTGCCAGACAGATAGCACTGCTCCCTGGTGGAGCTGGCAGGGCACAAATGATGTTCCTGCACAAAAAGTCACACCACAGCATGTCTGTTTGCTGTGTTGGAGGTGCTCCTGCTTGCTGCTACTTGACAGGAGCTTCTTTTTACAGGTGTGGGGGGGTTCTTGGCTGCTCCTGACCCCACCCATGTCCCATCAGCTGCTGCAGGCTCCTGGCAGCTCTCAGCTCCCCCGAAGTCACCCCTGGTCAGGCAGCCTCTCTGTCCACCCCACCACAGGATTCTGTTGCTGACTGTACAGGCACCGGAGCTTCTCAGCACCAGAACTTTCAGTGACTCAGCACTGCACAACACTTCAAAAGCTTCTAACAAATCTCTACTGATTTGCCAGAAGACTGCGTATCACTACTCTTGCTAACCTAAGTTATTTGTCCTCCTTGCTGTGATAAATCCTCTATGGATACCACTGAAACACAGGCAATCCAAAATCACTTGCTATGCAACCAGAGTCATGATTCAGTAAGAATGCTCTCACAAAGAAATAGAAATTCCTTTTACCAAATCAGAAATGAAACTGAATGTAACAAATAGTTCAGCCATTTGATTTGGTATTATTAGAGAAGGTACCAGTACTAAACTTTACAGCTTCTGGCAGACTGGACCATATTTTCAACAGCCTCAGTCCTTCCCTCTCCAAAAAGTAGCACTTACTTCATTTTTTTGAGCCTGGTCCAGAATTTCATTGAAAGTTACAAATGTATCATTTCCACGCACTGGGTCCTTCTCCAAATAGCCAAGATGAATATCAGTAGCAACGAGTATTTTAAAGGTATCTTCATCATCCCTGAATAAGACAGGAAAACTTAAATCAGAGAGCAATAAACATAGGGAATTTCTACACTTGTATTACAAAGAGCACATAGCCAAACCAGCCTGTTGGAAGATTTGTTTATCCCAGACATTCTGCTCCAGTAAAAGGTTGCAAGCACCCCCTCTCTGAAGTATGTAATCAAAAACTAAAGAACCCTTTGTATGGTTTTTGCTTTTAAAAATACTTGTTGAATAGTCTAATTCTCTCTTTGCACTGGTAATCTACGCGTACATGAAGGCAAGCATGATGACCACAAGGGCCAGAGGGAAAACACAACTGATGATCCCAGCTCTTCTTAACTCGTCCCAGACATAGAGAACACTTGCTGCCCGATGTGTCAGGCCTGCAGGGAGCTGCAGACAGCGGGATCTTACTGTGAGTTGATGGCGCTCATCCTCGTGCCGAGGTTCCTTCCCCACGGGAAGGCTCTGGCAGAGCGCAGCCAGCTCAGGGACTCAGCTGCTCTCTTCAAAGACGGTACGCGAAGCGCAAGAGACCCAACCAGGCGCGGGGCCGGGAGCACAGCGAGGTGCGATCACACCGAACGATCGCTGATCCCGCTCCCGCCGCTGCTCGGGCCGAGCACCGCCCCCAGCCCGGCCCGGCCCGGCCCGTTCCGTCACGTCCGCGGCCGTGCGGCCCGGAAGCGCTCGCCGGGCCCCGCCCCGCCCGGAGCCCCGGCGGCGCTGGGGCCTCAGGTACCGGAGCGGGGCCGAACGGGGCGGGCCGGGGACTCGCGGGGCGAGCGGGGATCGATCGGTCTCTTGCGGGGCCTGTCCGGGTGGTGTGGGCCCCGCGGAGGGGAGCGGTGCTGCGGACCGGGCCGGACCGGACCGAGCCGTTGGGGCGGAGCAGAGACTTTGCCCCAAAGTCCGGGCTGCTCTCCAGGCCCTTTGTTAGTAAAGTGAGCAGCGTTTCGAGTGCACTCGGCAAAGCCCCGCACAGTGTTCCAGTGATCCCAGTCTGAAGGTGGTGCCGTTCGGGGATCGGGTAACGCGGTGCTTTTCTAGCGTGGGAATTATCTGTGAGTTCTGGCAGAGCTGGCAGAGCCCGGGTTAGCGGAGCATCACAGAGTTTTCCCTTTAGTTTTGCTGTTTGTTGACTTCCACATCATCCGGCAGATAGTTTTATTGATAGTACACCGATAAAAGTTAGCATAAATATTGTTGTACATCTGCTGCTCACAGATGCTGATTGAAAATGAGTAAAGACAAGCAAGCTGATGAAGACGATGATGACAGCGAGCTGTTTGAAGATTTCACAGAGCATTTTAACCAACTTGAGCTGCTGGAGACACACAGGCATTTGATTCCTGTAGGAACTCAGAGCTGTTGGTCAGGACAGTCTGATGACGATGATGATGAGCAAGAGAGAACGGAGGAATGGTACGAAATGCAAGAAAAGAAAATGGAAAAAAACCCAGAGAAATTGCTACTCTGGGCAGCTGAAAATAATCGGGTAAGGCACTTGCTCTGTTCATATGTATAATTGACAAGAATGTTATTTTGAGCTCACGTCTGTAGTCTCATCCACAAACAAAATTTTACCTATACTTTTCTTTCTTTCTCTGAGCTGTTTTGATCTGGTTTTGCAAGCCACTGTATGTAAAACATTCCCCAGTGTAGCCCATACACACTAAAATGTCTCTGGATCCATTGGCTTTTAGAACAAATTTTGATTCCTGTTCAAAGTTCAAGTAACAGCACTTTCCTTTAACTTCTGTGAACTGAAAGCATGCTAGACTCTTCATGGCAAATAAGCCTTTTAACAGGGGTGGAGAGGATGTATCTGAGATTTTACAAGTGCTTTTGACACTGACAGGAATTGCTTTTCCATTAAACTTCAGGACCATCAAAGTCGTACATCTTGTTTCATAGAATCACACGAAGTTCCCTGCTTTCTTTAAACAGCTGAGTACCGTGAAGAGGCTCCTGACGGAAAAGCTGGCTCCAGTGAACACTCGTGATGAAGATCAATACACTCCTCTCCATCGAGCTGCCTACAGCGGGCACTTGGATGTTGCACACGAGTTGGTGGCCCAAGGGGCCGACGTTCACGCGCAGACCGTGGACGGCTGGACGCCCCTGCACAGCGCCTGCAAGTGGAACAACACCGGAGTGGCCGCATTCCTGCTTCAGCAGGGTGCAGACATCAACGCGCAGACAAATGGTCTGCTGACACCCCTGCACATTGCTGCAGGAAACAAAAACAGCAGGGAAACCCTTGAGCTCCTGCTGATGAATCGCTATGTGAAGCCAGACTTGAAGAACAACTTGGATGAAACTGCCCTTGACATTGCGAGGAGGACTGATATATATCACTACCTTTTTGAAATAGTAGAAGACTGCATAAATGCTGTGTCCCCCTAAAAGCTTGTGAATGTGAGGTTTTCTGCCTCTTTCTTTTTAGTGTTCTGCATGCCCATCGGTGGTGGTCTGTGTCTTTGCAACGACGTGTTAATGTAATATACTTCAGTATTCTTCTCGGGCAAAATGTCACTTCCTGCAGCACAGCTCAGTGGTCACGCTCGTGCTTTGAAGTGTTACTGCTGTTAGTCAAGGTAGTCAGAAAGTCAGTAATTTCTGTGACTTTCTATTTAATTAGTGCAGATTTGGAGAGGCCTTTGTAAGTTGTCTGAAGTGTCAAAGCAGGAGGGAAAACTGGAATATTTACTTGATGTGATAAAATTCTGGCTTGGTTATGCAGAGTTTATTACAGCTCACTTGAAAATTATTTTTTGAGAAATTTTAACTTTTTAAAAACTGCATGAAAGCTCAGAATGAATGTAACTTATTTGGGTGATACACAAAATGTTTAATGAACCTAATGTAAGGCTTATTATAAAATAAAATATTTAACCCAAAGTATTTTGTCATATTTTTAATTGAAAGCCCATTTAACGCATTTATCAATGTAATCGCCTGTTCATAAATCAAACACATTATTCATAGGATAAGAAAGTAGTTCATAGGATAAGAAAGTAGTTTTGGTTTATTTTTTTTTCCTGGTGCTTTTCAAGGAAGTGACTTTCTATCAAGGTCTTATTTACTTTTCCCTTGCAATTAAGTTGCATAAAGACTTAATGTCAAGAATGTGGTATTAGTTGGAAAAAATGAGCCACAACCATGTGAGGATAAACAGCCAGCATACTTTTGTGCCTGATTTAGTAACTGGTAATTTAGTATTTTCCTTGCACTTTTGAGTTAGACTAAAATTCCCCATGGTAAAGGCATGCAGTATGATTTTCAGGTTCAGCTTCACCATCTGTAATTTAGAAGTGGAGAAAGTCGCTTCTCTGCTAAATGAATTGAACTGAAAATTAAATTTAAGTGCTTAAGTAATGTCATAGTGTAGTAAAAGCTTCACTGTCCCATGCAGACACCGTGCTGAGTGACCCCAAGCTCCTTCCACTAACACATGCACCGCACAATCGTAGCAGGGTTGGGGTATATTAGCCCACATTTGGGCAACTGTGGAGGAGTGTCTTGGTCACCCACCCTTTAGAAGCACTGTGAAATATTCAGCACTTTCTGTTGCAAAACAGAAGCACAGCTTCTGAACTGTGAATGGTGTGACATGATTTTAATGCTTATTCTTTTTGAAAGTTTGGTTTCAGGACATCTCTGGAAGATGAATATATCTTGAAATGCATAAAGGAATAAATAAGACCTGGATTACAAGGCCACTTCAGTCCAATAAGCAGTGTCTGAAGATGCCCTGTTTTATGAGCAAAGGAGTACTTTTGAGTAGCAGTGGATATACATCAGTTAAACTGGACCCTGTTCTTGCCCTCAGTCCGTCATTGCCTCGGGCGAGGATGGTATCCTTCCGTAGGGCAGGCCCGCGGTGCCAGCCCACAGTGATACGGAGTTTGTGATGTGCGTGTCCCGCTCCCGTGGCCCTGCTGAGGGACACGAAGGAGCAGCTGTTAATGACACCCAGAGCTGTCCCCCACCCCGTGTCCCAAGCGGCGGCCAGGGCCTGCTGTCCGTGGGGCTGGCGGCTGGCCGCACCTTGCCTGGGAGCCTCCTCCGTGCCTGGGCAGCCGGCAGCCTCCGAGCGCAGCCCCG
>NC_031768.1:77594351-77595749 GCF_001522545.3 Parus major | reverse complement strand
GGCCGGGGAGCCCAGCAGCGACGTCCGCGGCGAGCAGCCCCGTGAGCACGGCCCTCCCCGGCCTCCGGGCCCCGACCACCCCTGCCCCTGCCCGGGCCCACCCCGCCATGTCCCCTCGGGAGCCCAGCCGCTCCCCGCGGCTCCACACTGATGTCCCTCAGCACCGCCGCAGGTGCTGGCCCTGGTGCCATGGGGTGTCCGCGTCCCTCTTCAGCTCCTTGCAGACTTCCTGCAGCGAGGACATCTTTTGGATGCCTCTCCATCTATGGCGCTGCCTTGGGATGTGTGTCACGGGGAGGCACAGTGGCTGTCTCCCGAGTGGCCCTAGGGTGGCTTTGGCTACCAGCGCTGTACCTGCCAGGGTGCTGTCCTGTACCTTCCTCCTGTCCTCAGGAACTAGGCTGCACTGGGGAGTAGGGCTTGGCTGAACACTACCGCGTATTTGTAAATTATTTGGTTCACAATGTATTCGATATGGGTGCAGAGTAGCATAGCTTGACAATTGCATTCAGCGAAGTGCATCAGCATTCAGGGGATTTGCAATAACTGGTTGTTTTGTAATATATTTTACTAACAGGGCAGAAATGTGTATATGTTGAGCCACCTAGGACAGTTAAGGAAATACTGGAGGAGCACTTTCATTTTCAGGAAGAAGAATGCAATGTTAAACATCCAGCTGCAGGTAATCCTCTTTATCAGCAAATGGCAAGTGTTTTTCAGGACAAGTGACTGCTTTGAGGAACTGTGGCAAAATTACAGAACATTTATCTAATAGCATGCAGAAAATTTAGAAACAGCAGAATTGCATATATTGTTTCTCTATTTTTTTGGAAAGAAATTATGAGACACGTGAGAACATCCATATGATATATCAGTTTAATAAACCAGAAACAATTGCCAAGCAGTAGGGGCATTTTGTTACCTTTTTCTTTGAAAGAAATGCTGTAGTTTTTAGAATACTGTTTCTCTTGTGTTTTAGAAAACCCATTTCTAAACTCACTCAAAATGAATTGAAAACAGTTTGATTCACAGACAAAAAAAGTACCTAAATTAGGTGATGAATTCAGTACCCAGCAGATGTAAAGACCATTTGAGCCTGTAATTCTTAATACTGTGGTTAGGCTCTGTAGGGAATTACAGCACACACCTGCAAATGACTGACTTAGGTAGCCTCTGTGTGTAGTAAGCAGAGGAAAGAAGGCACTTTGGACATTCTTTTGACTTGTCCTAGACACCTGTCCTTGTATGTGTCATGCTTTAAAAGTGCCTGTTCTTTTCCTGTTGACTGAGAAGGGGTCCTGAACACAGAGCTGAGTTGCAGATGTGTCATGGGGTAGCTTTACCTTTAAAGCAAAGCTGAGGAAAGAGGGGAAGTTAGAAGTGCTGATGGCTGATGGG
>NC_031768.1:77389879-77593201 GCF_001522545.3 Parus major | reverse complement strand
AATAGATAAGGGATGAAAAGGTTTTTCTAGAAGTTTATTCTGGTGTTCTTATTCTTGTTGTTTGTCAATAAACTTTCTTTATTCCTTTTAAGTTTTATGCCTGTTTTGCCCTTATTCTAATCCATATCTCACAGCAAGAAATAAGTAATTTTCTTAGTTATTGGTTTTAAACCACGACAAGATGTTAACACTGGTCTGCTCAATCTGCTCATGTGCCTAATGTTACTAAGAGCTAAACACAACTATTTTTCCTGCATCCATCTGCCAGTGGATCAAAACTGTCAGGAATATTTCAGTCTGGTTGAATAAATGGATGCTACCTTATATATTCTCATGACTTTTGAGGAGTGTCCCGAAGAAATGTATGCTACAAAGATTTAAAGTACTCAAGATAATAGAGAAACACTACACAAATATTTGTTGCACAATTGTGTAATATGGATTTATAGCAAGCTCAGTACAGAAATTGTATGTACAGCGTAATGTTATAGGCATAACAAAACAGTGATAAATAATAAAAATGATAATACAGATGCTGGTGTACAGATTATTCAGCCAGTAATGAATTTCTTTTTCAGCTGTTTTGACAATTATAGATGCTTACTAAGTGGCTTGGGCTCTGATAGACAACAGTTGTCAGGCTGGATGGTACTGATTTACACAGTTTAGACTACTAAAGTGTATTGTTTAAAATAAATTAGATGGCCAGTAAATTTTAACCTTTCCACAAAATAAATTAGCTTTTAATTTTGTTCTGCTGGTGATGGCTTTGATTTTTTGTTTGTATGGTTAGCTTTTGGTTTGGGTTGGGTTTTTTTTTTTGGGGAGTGGGTAGTGTTGTTTTCTATGTTTTTATGAGGGCATTTAGTATTCCAGTATGACCAAAAAAAGGATGCTGACTGCATCAGTAGTATTACTGCTGTTCCTTATTTATTATAGACAAGCTGTATCCTGCTTCAGTTAGGTGCCTGAGTAGTCCTAAGAGCTTCTATAAACAGAAGAGAGTGTTGTGTACCTTTAGCAATCTGAATTGCTCTCTGAAGATGTCAATCTCTTTTCGTTAACTATGGAAAAATATTATTGTGTAGTTTTATATTAATTCTAGAACAAGATGAAGTAATCAGTTATAAAGCTATTATTTTGTCAAATTGTTAACAGTGGCTCTGGAAGGAGTTTGGAATGTGAAGAACAATTTCTCCATTAGAAGCTTGAAACCAGAGTCACAGAGCAGCAATGATTTACTTTTACAGCCTCAGTTCTACTCAAGACATGCAAGAACGAAAAGTAAGAGTCAATAATAAGAAACTTTCACAATAACACCTAATTTTTAAATTGCAGGGCATCTTTCTGCAGAGCTAACCCATCTCTTCCTTTAGTAAGAAACCAACAGACTTAGACATCTTTGCAGAAGAAATCTGTTCAGGATTGCTGGGTTGAGTCACCTTATTTCATATTCTGAAACCTTTTGTAAAGGTTCCACATCTATTTTGTGGAATAATCACTTGGTTCCTGCTGATAGATGGTGTCGGTTTTGTGTTCATTATGAACATTACTGTTCTTAGCATCCAGCTTTAAGAAATCCAATTGTTTGGAAAAGCACTCCTCCAGCACACCGCCTGAAAGGAGCTTGATTTAGATGTTCTTTCAGGCATTTTAGTACTTGCCTGCAAAGGTCAGCTGGTGCTCTGTGAAACATGTTTCTCTCCTTACAGTCTGTAGAGTGTGGTTCTTCTGTAGAACAGACCTGTTCTTTATAGATTTTAGCTTAGTGTGTGCCCACATTCTTTCCTAGTGTTACTCTCTTTAAACCCTAATGAAACAGAGTTTGTTTGCTTTTTAAGAGGAATATTTTTAGTGCCATGAGCTCACAGAATATATGAATTCAGCATATTTTGCCATTACATGAAGCTCCTTCCCACATTCTTGGGGGAT
Source organism: Parus major (assembly GCF_001522545.3). NCBI lineage: Eukaryota > Metazoa > Chordata > Aves > Passeriformes > Paridae > Parus > Parus major. The sequence goes on along the minus strand of NC_031768.1, from coordinate 77,591,269 downwards.
AGTGATTTAAAAATACAGGCATCTGCATGACTAGCACCTCTTTCTTCCTATCTTGATCTTGTGAGATCAGGAGATTGTGGCATCTTAGTTACAGGAGCAGCATGGATTAAGCTATTACTGGTATAACAAGTGTTTAACCAGTACAGCCTTTGGCCATACTGCCTTAACTTTAGAGTTACTTACTTGCAGGAATGCTTTAGTTATAGAGCAGATCTAACAACTACAGAAGGACTCAGAGTTTTTGAGATGTTGGCATAATTTTAAAGCTCATGTACTTCAGGCTTCTAGTGAAGGCAAGCAGAGTTTTCAAAGATCATGATCTCCGTTTTCTGTTCTGAACCATGAAGAGAGAAGAGCTTTAAAACAAAGCAGGTTACTCAGACTGATGTAGGTGCTGAAAATCTGTTGATTTTCCTTTGGGAATTTGGATGTACCTTCATTCCCAGGGACTGCTGCTGGAGACAAGTGGTGCCCTCCTCACTAGCTATGCTGCCTATTTTGCAGTGGTCAGGCAGGCATCACAAGAGAAGAGGTGGCACAAAAGATACATAATGGGAGAAAAACTGGGAGCAATCTGGCTTCAGCTCCTGTGTTCACCAAACCATCTCCATTCATATACTCTTTTCTGTGTAAGGATCTGGGGAAGAAAGGAGAGGCTAGTGGGGAGATGAAGTGGGTATAAGCTATAGAAATGGACAAAAGGGAAGAGACGATGAGAGAAGATGAGCCCGCTGTGTTTAGTGCCAGAGGGAGAGGAACCAGTGAAGGAAAAGGAAGAAGCACTGATAAGGGGAATGAAAGAGGAGACATACAGAAGGTTAGAAATCCCTGAAGGAAACAGAAAAGAGGGGAATATAGTTCCGGAGCACAGAGATAGAAACTGCAAAAAATGAAGGGAAAATATGGAGGAGATATAAATAGAAAGAAAAATAAATAAATAAAGAGAAAAAGAAAAAATATATATTCATATTGCTGAATTTACTTAAGTAAATGAATTTTGCTTCTTCCTTTCACTGCCTTTACCTAAAAGTGACCAGTGGTTTGGAGGGCTCACTATGTGATGTCTCATCCATCCTTAGAGCAGATATTGTCTTTTTTTACAGATTGCTGAATGTCAGTGCTGTGAAGCCCTGAGCCTGCTTTGATGTGTCAAATCAAACATTAGCATAACTTGCTACCTTTGGAAATGTGGATGTTTATTTATAGGATTTTTAATAAAGTTCTACTTGAATATAAAGATATTTCCTTTTTGTTGTTTTATTCATATCCTCATACTACTTTTTAATCCAATGTTGTAAGTAGCCAAATCCAATCCATACTTCCACCAGTGATGAAAATGTCACAATTGAAAGATTACAAGATGTTCTTGCTGAAAAACGTGCAACTGTGAAAGTCAACATTTTCATAGTTTTCTCTTTTGCAAAGGGATTCTAAGTTCCAGCAGATGATTTCAATGTAATTGAAGAAATGTCTCATAATGCTCTAGGCTGAGTTCATCCATTAAACTGAGCATTTTAGAAGGCAAGAGTTTGTGATTCGTTATTTAGCCTGATTTAATTAAAGTTTAACATAAATAAGCCTCTCTCCATATAAGAGCTATCACAGTACCAAAGAACCACAGAGACAGCATGGAATCAGAAACAACCTGCCACTCTCACTCTTAAACCATTATTACAGTGAGGTAATACCAAATTAATATTAGTTTGCTTCATATTATCATGCCACTTATGCAACAAATGTGAATCCTTCATACTATATAAAACCAGAAAAGATATGGAGTCCTCTAGAGGCTGTTTGACCATGGACTTATGTGTGCTGCAGGGGCACAGCTGACTCACCATGGTTTTCCCCACTGGCTACTCTGGCTCCTGGAGCACCTCCTGCCCCTCCTTCTCCACTGACCTTGGGGTCTGCAGGGCTGTTCTTCTCACACATTGTATTCCTCTCTTCTCTGGTTGCAATTGCTTCTGTGCAGTAACTTTTCCTTCTTAAATTTGATATCTCAGAAGCACTATCACCATTGCTAATTGGCTCAGCCTTGGTTAGTCTGACTTGGAGCCAACTGGCATAGGCTGTGTTGGACACAGGGGAAGCTTCTAAAACTTCTCACAGAAGTCACCCTGTAATCAGCTCCCTGATACCAAAACCTTGCCTAAGAGGTGGAGATGGGATTTGTTTCTGGAGCTCTTAGTTCCTCTGGAAGTATCTATAACACATTGAATATTTTTTAAAGGGAAGTCTCAGTGACAGCTTTGTTAAACTGGACTTTGATTTCCTTTGGGTTTTTTTACAATTATCTGTGAATTAAATCAGACATTTGTTCTCTGATTTTCTGTATCTTTTCTCTGATGTTAAAAGTTTGATTTTATTTTTGTATCAGTGAGAAAAGAAAAAGAGGAAAACCAAAACAGCCCCTCAGCTGGCTTCAAGCCAACTCTTTTCAGTGTTTCCATTTGACTTCTAAATGAAAAAGGTTATTGTACTGAATATTGTACCTGAGGAACTAGAAGAGTAGCTCCTTTTGAAAATACTGTTCTCACTTTTTAGATGCAAATTTGATTATGAATCACATAATAATGTTTGAAAAGCACTGATTTCCGGACAGAGATTTTGATTAGGTTTGTTGCATCTTGCTTCTGCTTAGTTTCATTTTTATCCTACTCTCCTCTCCATGCTTTCCCATTCTATTTCATAACCTTGTTTTAAAATTTTCCAAATGAGAAGACTTTCTGGCTCAGTCCTGGATTCCTGCATTAGCTCAGTTTTGGTGCAGCATTTGGTGCTCATTTTCTCCCTCTTCCTTTTTGTGTGACCTTCTACAACAGATAAATGCTTGTTAGATCTTTTCTATTGAATGTATTACCTAATTATGAGGCTGTGGTATTTCTTACCTAGTCTGATATATTCAGGTTTGTGACCTTTTTACATGTCTCCTCTTTTATTTGAATAAAATAAAACTATTTACTTAGATATAATACTGCATAATAATGTTATTAATATTACTTTGATATTTATAATATCTTTATAATATTTCATTAAATAGGGTGTTGGGTAATTTAACTGTGCTCCCATTTTATCATAGTGACTTTTTACTGTCTAACTGTTCAGCTCTCTCCTTTTCTCTTTTTTAATTTTATTTCATTGCCAAATTCAACACTACTGTTTTGAAAGACAATTGTTATCATTGCTTATATCATTACATCATTGCCTGTATTAGTACCAGTGATTAAACACATTTTTCCAAGGCTACATGTATATTATTAAGTAATGAAACACAACAGGAGGGGTCAAGTTATTAAAGCAGTTGGTATTGAGAGCCCCTAACTAGATTATATGTGGTTCAGGAGATTTACTTCAAATTAGGGCTAGTTTTGTCTCCTGGACTGAGATATGACCCTGATCCCTGATGTTTGAAAGTGTCCAAAGAGAAGTTTTACCACAAATCCTTGCCCTCTGTCTCGGGAGATGCTCACTGGGTAAAAAGAGAGCATCACTGCTGGTTGCACATCACTGTCTCTTGCCACTGTGGCTGCATAAGATGAAGTCCAGTGCTCAGAAAACCCAAGGAAGATTGAAATTATTGATAACTGCTTACAAATACCTGCAGAGCCAAATTCTGGCCTGCTGGTACTACACGTGTGTTAAAGTGTCTGAGGGTCGTGTGGGACTGCTAGGAAAGTTTTCTGTCTGATTTCTACTCTGGTCAACCCTGGCCAACAACAAAGCTGTGTGCTTCAGTGGAAGACTGAAGAGTGCCCTGGACAGGATCCTTCATTCACAGTGTGCACAGCACATTTACTCATGCCTGTGCCTTGACCTGGAAATACCAACTTTGCATAGTTTTAATTCAACATTGCTCACAGTCACAAGTGAAACTGTAGGTGGCAGAGTATTTTAATATTGACTTTGCTGCATATGCAAAAACATTAGTTTGTCTGTCCAGAAACTGTTGAGGCATCAGCTTTCAACTGGATCTTCTGTCTCTCATCGTATTTCCAAATTTTAAACTTCCAAGCAGAAAGATCATAATCCTGCATGTGAAACACTAGGTAATGAAATTACAGGCATTTAAACTTCACACTGAAATACAATGTGTATCATTTATACAGAAGAAAACTTTTATCACACCTTTTCATAGAGAATTTAGGTTCTTGGCAAAACTCACATTGAAACCATGGGGACTATTTATGAAGAGGAGACTTCAACATCATTTGTAGTGTCATTTTGGTACCAGACAGCATCCTCCTGTGGTTTGAAGATGATCACATTTTCTTATGATGAAAAACTCCACACGGTTTCCCTGGCTGACAGAATGTCTGGGTTGATAGCTGTGGCTGAAAACACAATCATGTCTAACAGTACCTTTTAAACTGCCTTTTTGAAACAGTTGACAAATAGCCTCAAAGACTTTTCTAGGCTTAAAAACACAATTTATTTCTAAAGTGTGACAAAACAGAGTGACTCAGAGTAGAGGACAAAGCCAGCTGGGAAGTTCCAGGCGAAAATATTTACTGCTGAAAGTGATGGCAAATATTCAACCTTCAAATAAGCAAAATATTTTTTCTTTTGCAACAGCTTCATTACTAACACACAGCATATTATTTTAAATTCCTATCAGCAACGTGACTACTTGCTGAGATTTCCACTGAGCAGTTAAAGCAGTCCCAAGCTGCACATATAGTGCCAAGAAGTCTGGGTGGTCCTCAGTCCATGGGGCTATCTCCTGGACTGGTTTATCTCCAAAGCAGAGAAAACCAGATGTATTCCTTGTGGGAAGTCTTTAGGCATCTGGAAACACTATTCAACCTTCATCATGTTCTACTTCTCAGCGATGTCCATGGAGTTTTTCCTGAGTCAGAGTGAACAAAACTGCTTGACAAAACCCTGCCAGCACAAAGTAGCTGATGTGGTTGTGCCATGGATGTGCTGTGTATTATGGCAGAAATGAGGCAAACTGAAGTTGACATGGGTTACTGCCAGTCTGGGATCTATTTCTCTAGACAAGAAATGAAACATTAAAAAGGGGAGAGAGACATCTGACCTACACACAGACCTGAGGACACCCTACTTCCAATCTTGGTCCTGATAGTGAGGTCACTCCCTGTATCCCTCACTCTACAGCAACACATCACATCTGGCTATTAAATTTACTACACCAAGATTTCTAGGAGTCTGCTAGACTTGTGGATGAAGGCACAACTGTCATTACTTTCAGTGGTGATTATGATGAAAATCCAGTTAAATGTATTTCTGCTACTTCCCATACTGGGAGCGTTTGAAGACAGCAGCAACAAAACAGTCAGGCCTGTAATTTGTAAAAATTCTAAAATATATCTCAAATACACATTTCATCTTGCTCTATATATAAATTCTATAAAGATTTTTGGACTAGTGAACTACATACAACATGTAAATGTAAATATATATTTAGTTTCCACAGAGGCAGATGTAACAGGAAAATTAATTTAAGGTGACAATATTACTCATAGAAATTATTTAGGCTACTGTCCTATCATCTTGAAATGATTAAATTCTTATTTGCCATAATAAACCAAACATTATTATAGTTCTGGATATCTAAGTTGTATATACAACCACAACTTACTGTAGATTTCAATAATAGCTTTTTAAAAGATACAGTGTAGGGCTTTAGCTGATGTTGTGTTGAGGAATACAGAAAGGCATGTTTTTTATTTAATGCTAAATAATTCAACATATTTGTCTTGGTATAACAATAGTCTTAATATGGTTGCCACTGAAATGCAGATGAAAGTCACACTGAAGTTTCACTGTGAGACTGCAAAAAAATCAAAACTGACTAGGGAACTCTTGCTATAAGTCCTCACAAGAGAAGGGTTTTTTTTGGGTTTTGTTTGTCTTTCAAAATTGTCACCATTTGGCTTATAAAGATTTCCGTGTTACATTGTCCTGAAACATTTTATAAATGCTGAATTAATGCCAACATTTTTGTTGACTTACCACAGGCAGGATCAGGCCTTGCATCATCAGTGTAACTGTTCAGACTTTGAATTTGGAATGCTTAGCAGCCAATCTTCAAGCAATGGAAATGAAACGTGACTAGATAAAGACTCCTCCAAAGTCACGTATCAATGCTGAAAGCTCCTGAAGGAAAATAAGAACTGTCATTGCAGTTGATATGATCAAATTTATTGAGTGAATCAGAATTCCACAGAAGTCAGTTGAGCTCTCCCACTCACTTCCACAAGTCTCAGATTTCTCATACTATCGGGAAAATGTCTGAATATACAAAATAATCAACAGTTGTGGGTTTGGACCACTTTGAATCCTTGATTAATGCAGACAAAGGATTGTGTTCATTTTATGTAGCGTTCATTGTATCAGGTGGACTCTGGATTGAATATACATTCAGCTTAAGGCTTCACAGGATTCTCCTCTTCCTTAGCATTGTGTTTCTCTTTCTTTTTTTTTTTTTTTTTTCAGATTTCTACTGTAGCAAAGTGTGACTAAAATCCGTTATTTATCAAAACAGGTGCTGGTGCCGGCAATGATTCACCTCATCCACTAGGGTGGACTAACATTCCGTGGAGAGCCCTTCCAGGCAACTCTGTTGAAGCAGGCAGCCAGATACCAACTCCAACCACAGCTGTTGGCATTTCTTAAGTTTTATGAGTGCTTGCAGAATGGATTATGGAAGTACTACGTACACAGTATGGAATGACTATGTACAATAGGTTTATGGATGACTTAGTTTCTAACCTAACATCACCCTCACACACAACTGTGCTTTATTTTTTTGAGTAAACACTTTTCTTACTAATATAAAGTCATGGGGCCTTGACATATGCGGTATGTAAAATCTGTGCTGAAATCCAGTCAGTGAGAATTTATGCCTGGTGTAAGTCTGCTGCCTTCAGTAGATATGTATGAGAGGGCCTTGGATCTACAGCTGTTGGCTATGAGCATGTGCAATGTCAGAGCTGGAAACTCATTCAGTTCTGCACAAACACTGTTTGAACTGTGTGAGTCAACAAGCTGTCAGCTCACTGAAGCGAATTACTTGGGGAAAAAAAAGAGTTTTGAGCCTATGTGATGTACTTTTTCACAGCAACTCTGTGAAGCAGAGCTGGAAAAATAATTTTCTGGTAACCATGAGGTTTGGTAGTTTTTAAATAACTGAGATTTTAAAGTAAACATGTAAGATTCTAAGAAAGCTGTAAAAGAGCAAAAAGAATCCTCTTTTTGTGTGGTGTGAGGAGTCCTTCCCCTGAGGAGGAAGGAGCAGCAGAGACAGCATGCGATGAAGTGACCATAGCCTCCATTCTCCATCCTCCTGTGCCATTGTTGGGGACGAGGCAGAGAAATAGTGAGACACATTGAGCCCAGGAAGAAGGGAGGGGTGGGGAGAAGGTGTTTCCAGTTTTGGTTTAATTTCCCATTACCCTAATCTGACTTGATTGGCAATAAATCAAGTTAATTTCCCCAAAAATCGGTTTTGTTTTGCCCGTGACAGTAACTGCTGAATGATGTCTCCCTGTTCTTATGTCGACCAGAGAGCATTTCGTTATATTTTCTCTCCTCTGCCTTGCTGATGAAGGCAGTGACAAAGCGGCTGTGAAAAACACCCGGCACCAAGCCGGAGTCAACCCACCAGAGATGCCAGGGCGCGGGCGCCCTGAGACCCGCTGTGAGCGTCCCTACAACCCTTCCCGTGCGTGCTGGGGCCTGGGCTCTCACCGGGGATCCCTCTTGAGCGCGGGGACACAAGCTCCTTCTATGGCCCCGAGTCGGGCATGAGTAACCGAGCGGCCCGGGGCCGCAGCAGCCCGGCAGCCGCGGCGGAGCCGAGGGACCCCGCCGGGGCCCCGAGCATTTCTGTCCCCGAGGGCGGAGCGGCCGCGGCGGGCGGGGCGAGGCGGCGCCCAGGGGCGGGGGGCGGCCCCCGGCCGGGAGCTGGCGGGCGGAGGACGGGCCGGCATGGCCGGGAGGGGCGGTGGCAGCAGCACCTCCCCGCCGCCGGGCCCGGGGGTGGGGGCAGAGCGGCGACGGCGGCAGCTGCCCCAGCCCCAGCCCCAGGATGCGCTGCCCGGCCCCGGCGCCGCCGGAGCCCTGCGAGGGGCAGAGCGGGCGGCGGGGATGGATGCGGCCCCGCGGCGCTGCCGCGGCTGCTGCTGGCGGCGGTGGCGGCGGCGGCTGCGCGGGCCGCGGTGGGCTCTGGCGGCCGGGCTGCTGGGCGCCGCCGCCGCGCTCGCCCTGTACTCGGCGCTGCCCGAGCCGGCCCGGGCGGACGGCGAGGCGGTGACCGTGCTGCTGTGGTGGGAGCCCTTCGGCCGCCCGCGGCGCTTGCCCGACTGCCGGCGGCGCTACAACATCAGCGGCTGCCGCCTGAGCGCCGATCGCAGCCGGTTTGGCGAGGCGCAGGCGGTGCTGTTCCACCACCGCGACCTGGTGCGGCACGGCGCCGAGGGGATGCCCCGAGGGTCCCCGCCGCGACCCCCGCGCCAGCGCTGGGTGTGGATGAACTTCGAGTCGCCGTCGCACTCGCCCGGCCTGCGGGGGCTGGCCGGGCTCTTCAACTGGACCATGTCCTACCGCCGCGACTCGGACGTGTTCGTTCCCTACGGGTACCTCTACGTCCCGCCGGCGCCCCGGCCCTTCGTCCTGCCCCGCAAGACGCGGCTGGTGGCCTGGGTCATCAGCAACTGGAACGAGGAGCACGCCCGGGTGCGCTACTACCGCCAGCTGAAGGAGCACCTGCCCATCGACGTGTACGGAGCGCGGGGGCTGGCGCTGGCCGAGGGGGGCCTGGTGGAGACCGTCTCAGCCTACAAGTTCTACCTGGCCTTCGAGAACTCCCAGCACACCGACTACATCACCGAGAAGCTCTGGAGAAACGCTTTTTCCGCCAGCGCTGTGCCCGTCGTCCTCGGACCCCGCAGAGCCAACTACGAGCGCTTCATCCCCCCCGATTCCTTCATCCACGTTGACGACTTCCCCAGCCCCAGGCTGCTGGCCACCTATCTGAAATTCCTCGATAAAAACAAACCCAACTACAGGCGGTACTTTGCCTGGAGGAAGAAATACGAAGTCCACGTCACCTCGTTCTGGGATGAGCATTTCTGCAAGGTCTGCGAGGCTGTTAGGGCAGCTGGGAATCAAATCAAGACTGTTCGAAATCTGGCCAGCTGGTTTGAAAGCTGATGTTCCTGGCGGGTGAGGCTTGCCTGGACAGCCTGGACCGAGCGCCAAGGTGTCGGGAAGGATGGGTCTTACAGAGATCATTAGCCCAGGTAGCTGGCATTAGCCGCAGAAGGCTGACATCAGTTGGAGAATCATACAGGTACAGGAAAACAAGATGTGAAAAGCCTACAAAAGGAAGATTTTTATTCAAGAGAAAATAATATAGGTACAAAGTGACATTATGCCAGATGATTCCTAAAGAGCAAAGTTAAATTTCCAAAAGTTGTACAGTTACAGAACTTCCAAAGTTCTGTGCAGCTCAACATAAATATCCGATGCCAAATTCCTCAGCGGTACAGCTGAAACCAATTTTGGCAGCTATGACAACTTCCTGGACCACAAAACTTTCCTCTGCTCTCAGATCAGTGCTAGTTTTCTGTAATACAAAGAAAAAATGAATGTTTTTTAACTGTTTTTTGTGCATGTGAAAGCTATCTACAGACAAATTCTGAGCCACAAGTATTGAATGTAAGAATCTTATGATACAGTAGCACCTTCTAGCAATGCTTGAAATTGCAGCAGCCTGCTAATAATGCTTTGAACCAAATAATTGTTCCACATAGGGGAAAAAAAGCATATGCAGGAGACTGAATCTGAGTGGACAAACAGCTCAAATGATGTAAAGTATTTCTCCTAACACCTGCTGAAACTATAAGCATGTTTATCCTGTATGAAAGTAGAGTAGGACTTTAAGTACAGGAAAACACAGACTGTAGGGAAGAAAGCTGGAACACTCCCACCCTCCCTTTATTCAGGAATTAGAAAATGTTTTCAGGTATCTGCGTGTTTTTCTCTGCAAAATTATTGCCATACAGGAAAATGCAGGGAAAGACTCAGAATGGCGGGGGTTTTATTATTGTACTGAATATATATACAGAAAGGCTGACCTTTTCTCTCAAATATCAGTAGATAGTGCTGTTGTGTAGCAACTCTTTTGGGTTATGGCATGCATTTTCAAAAATTCTGCTGGGGGACAGACTAGTCAGAATGCTGTTTTGTTGTTTTTAAAATAATAATTACCAAAAAATCACCAAACTCCCAAATCACTTCCATTCAAGCAAAAATTACTTTACAGAATAAGATCTACACTGTTGGTAAAATACAGATTGTGTGAAGAATGAATATAAAAAGGGAAGGATTTACTATTTTATCTTCCTTTGGTTTTTGAGATCTTTTTCTGGCTCAGTTTTTTAATCAAGAAATAAGTTCTTAAGGTAGAGTTCCCTCTGCTCAGTGCCTGTCAGGACCATTTACAGTAGTTATTCCCTTTTCGACTCCTACGGTTTCCTGGAGCCAAGCTAGTAGTAAATGTGTGGTTACTTTCTGGTTACATGTAATCTTGCTCAGCCAAAGCCAGAAAGAAATTTCAGTTACAATTACCAAGCTCAGTCTCCCTGTCTTTTGCAGCTATGAAGTTCGGTGGCCAAAAAAAAAAGGCAACCTACAAGAGACCTGCCCAAATGAATAAGATATTCATTCTGCTGCTTTTTAATCCATGGAGTTACTCGGAGACTGCATTCAGAATAAAATCACGGGCACAGAACAGGTGGGAAAAGAAGAAAGTTGGTTGCAAATAAAAGATGGGCATCAGGACAGGAAACCTCACTGGCATTTGTGAGTCATATTTCAGTTAGGGAAGGATTAGATGTGATTTTAGCAATATGGGATGTTGGATGAGTGCTTTTAAGATGCATGAGCTGGCAGTCTAGTGTAATTTATTTCTAGTTAGATGTTCCTCCTGATTAGGTAAGCACGGAGCCAAGCTATTACTGGAAAAAAACTAATAATTATGAAGTTCATTAATAATTTGCACAGTTTTACCTGTTCAGATCTTGCAGGCTTCTGCAATTAATCCCTTCTGCTTTTGTGCAAGAAGGGTTGGCTGAAAGTACTTGATGAACCTTTTTGTTGACAGTGCCAGAGCTGCTGTAGAATATTTATTGGGAAGGGAGTGGAAATAATCTATGCAATGTGGGATATAGTAGGGATTATTCCTAATGCTGCACTTTAACTTCAAGAGGTATAAAGTGATTATCTAAAATAAAAGAGTGTTCTTCACGGCATGGTCATCTGTTTCTCTATCAGTAGTTACTACTCCCATAATACTGGGTTTGATATTTTAAAAACTCCAATTTAGTTATAGCACTAACAGTAATACCTAAGTGTCAGTATGATAGGTTCCCTCTTTTCCATTGAATTTATAATTTATTTTTTTTCTGTTCAGTTTGCATAACTGTATACAAAAACCCAATCTTAAAAGTGATGAAGTAATATTTAATATTGCACTACTTTTTATCAGTCTGCTGAAACTAGTGCATTTTTTTCAGTCCTTCTAATTTTTTTAGCATTTTGTGAAAGTTTCCAGGCACACAGTTCTTCTGTGTAGTCATTAGTAATGCTGCATGCAGAAGATCAGCCTACAGGAGCATGAGAATTTCCAGAGATCGCAAATATTATTATTTTTTTTCTCAACCTCACTAAATAAAAGAGTAGAAATCTTTGAGGAAATATTTTTGTAAAATTCAGAGAAAAGCTACAAAGTAATTAAAGCATCATTTGTGTAAAGTGATCAGAATTGTACAGTATTTGTAAGTTGTGCATTGAGGATTTTCAAGAACTGTACAGTGAAAACTGCAGATTTGTAATAATTATTGCAGAATAGTTGCATTGGGAGAGGAGAAGCCTTTTCTAACTTCATCATTCTTACATTGATGTTGCAAATTTGTGGCTTGCCATTTGGGAGGGAACTCAGCCCAGGCCTATAGCTTCTGAAGTCAGTATTACAGAATTTCTATAAATTTCTGGTTTTTGGTCATCCACACCACAAGCTAATAGTGTACTGTTATAGGCAAAGGACTGGCTTTTGTAATACGTTTTGTAGAGCTCTAGTTCAATGATAAAGTTTGCCTGAGTGAACTGGATTGTACATTGGGTACCAAATTCTACAAGGCATTGCAGATGATGTATAAAATCCAGCTGTAAAAATCGGGTAAGATATTTTCTATCTTAAATAGAAAAGTTTCCTTGAATACATTTTGAAAAAGTTTTTATTCCATGCCTTAAAATATTGGGGTGGAGGGAGAGAAAGGAAGATTGTTATCTTCTGGGTTTTATAAGGAGAAGAATTACCATTACTTTTTGATTATGATGTAAACAGAATAGAAAATTATGTGATCCCTCAAATTTCATATTGTATCTCAGGGAATTTTATACTGTAAAATGTCTTGATCTTCATAGAATGAAGTAACTTTATATTAATTGTGTAGATTGACACTCAATAAAGTTAAAGGAAGTAGTGCAAAACAACCCTGTTTTTTTTTTATTCTGTTGTCTGTGTTACGAAGACTGAAGAAAACTGCTTTGTAAAGAGAATGAATGTCTTTTCATGTTTGTTTAATAAATCAAAGTGGCTGATTGTTCTCAAAGTAGTCAGACCATCTGAGGTTAGGCATGAAACCTGGTTCTGCCAGGAGAAAAATATTTTCATAGGAGAGGCTGTGCTGAGTTATTTTCTATATGAAAAGGTGCATTTATTGAAGTTGGGTGTTGGAAAAATATCATTTCAAACAAAATCAAAAAAACAAACTTTCTCTTGACCTACAGAGAATTTGAATGTGGTTGGATTCTTTTTGCCCCCCTTAAATTTCAAAATCAGACTATGTTTATTTTGGTATTCAGCATGTAGTGCTGTATCTACCTTTTTAGCTGCAGCTTTTTTCACAGTTGTTCATGGTTGTCTTCAATCGAACAACAAAGGACCAAGGGCCAAAAGCTGTTTTCCCTAAGCTTGTGTTTATGCTGATTGCTGCACAAGTGATGGCATACCCCTGTCTTTACCCATCTTCTGTTCAGCTTGGTGCACAGTATTGAGAAAGCATTTCTGAAAATCCTTGCCCAGCCAGGAAGGGGTCAGAGCTACAGACCTTGCTTTTCCCCGTAAGTTAACTGTTGTGTCATCATCACATTTAACTTTTGTAAGTAGAGCTTACCAAATGACTGCTTGCTTACTCCTGCCTCAGGGGGGGAAACCTTTTTCTGCTCATTTTGCAGATGGCACTGAACACTGGGTTGGGGAAACTGGCGTAAATATTTTTCTGACAAATATTGGATACCATTTGTTCAAGCTTGTTTGGTGACTCTTGAGTGGTGCCTGATTAAACTCACAGAGCTCTTTATCCAACAGTCATATAAAATAGTGCTTATTTTAGGAGAGTAAATAACCATTTGTAGAGAGCTGACTCAATCTAAAATCTGTTGACGAAAACACAGTGACTTAATGTGGATTTAAGTGGTGTTTAACTAAAGATAACTCAGGATCCAAGTATGACAGCCTGTTTTTAATCAGTAAAAAAAAACCTTATTATTCGAATAACTTGCCTGTAACCAGCTTAGTTTATATAACCAACTCAGTTTAACACTTTGCATAATTATGTGTTTCCTTCTGTGTGGTCATTTAAAAAACAATACCCCAGGCCAGAATTTCTATGCCTTCTTTGCATCTTCTTTGCAGATTTTTTTTTTTTTGTGGCCTTGAGGTGAATACTTGTGTTTAATTTTGACACAATGACAGCTGTTCCTGAGAGTCTCACCACAAAGATTATCTGAGATAAAAAGTCAAACCTGTTTTTCAGGAGTGCTTTGAGAGCTGCAGGGATTTCTCACTGCTGGTACTAAAGGTTCTCCATGTGTTCAGGAATCATCAAGAAGCTATGACCCCCTTTTAATTGAAAAAATTTCTCTAAAGAAGTGCATACTTTTCTGAATTCCTTCAATGATTTCAGGTCCTTATAATTGCATGGGTTTAATTTTTGCAACAGATTTGAAACTGGACTTTATTTTAGGATTGCTCACTATTTTAATAATATTCTTTTAATAATTATGAAAAATGGTCCCAAATCTGGGACTTGACTTTTTATCTATTTATCAAAACATCTTTTGAAGTTAATCAACCCATAGGTTGGCTGTATGTATTATGGAAGAAAATCCTGCATTTGCATCCTTGAATTTGCCATTGATGTAAAAGACACTGTAGATATTTTGGATTATGAAAAGCTCAGTCCAGGAAAACACAGAGCATTAGGAAGGCCCAAGCTGTGGCCTACTGTGGCTCTGAGATCCTGATCACATGAATGCCTATGACTGGAAATTGGCCATCTTGCTTTTAAGAAGAAGGCAGAAAGATAATTGTAAATAGAAAGCATAGATTATCGGATTGTGAATATATTGTGGGACATTTGTAATGCCACCAAAAAATTTTGTTAATATAAAAATGATTGATTTATTTGAAGCAAGCACAACAGGACTACATGAAATACAGCTAAATAATTGTCCTAAAGGCAAAGTTTGACTCAAAATGGAAAAATTATACTGAAATTAAAAAAAAAATAAATAAAAAAAGGCATGCAATTGTGGGAAGGTGTGAGTAGACATTTTGAACTGTTAAGTGGGAACAAGCAGAGAATGATCTTGGAACTGCAGACTCTAGCCCAAACTGAAACCAGAAAACATAGGTTCAGAGTCATGCTGGTGGTCATGTTTACCTCTGCTTCTGAATAGGAATGGCCTCCTGAATTAAAGCAGAGCTCTGAACATTTTTATTCCCCTTCCAGTCCCAAGTGTATGTTTTGATTGCCTCATTGCTGGTTTCCCTTCTCCGACATTTACATGTTGTTTCTCAAATGTGCACAGACCTAAGGATGTCTTCTTTGATACCTTGTTACTTTAGAGGAGAGCTAAGAGGAGATAAGTTAATATATGGATGTTTGCTGGGAATTTTGGTTGTATTTTGCAAGAGTTCTGGAGTAAGTGCAAGTAAGCTGTCCAAGCTGAATATGAAACAGATAAGCACATTTTAGGGCAGTAAAGTGTTGGAGACCCCAGGCTGGTCTGAAATATCTCATCAGTTTTTAAGGCTAAGACTTTATGCTGTGAGTTTTCTATCTAGTGGTGAAGTTTATTGTATCGTATCCCCAAACAGTCCCACTGATGTATTATCTCAGAATAAAAAAAATCAGAGATAGGCTATGAACAGAGACAGTAAGTCTGTGCTGTGAAAGAATTTGTCAGGTTAATTAGAGCAGGATTTGTCCTGGGTTCAGGCTCTGATAAAGCATATTAATGGGAATCCTTAGTGAAAAAAAACAGGTTCACCACACTATCTGTTATGGTGTCTGTGGTGAGGAATGTTTTCTGTGCTGTCTTCACAGTTGAGTCATTCTTGTTGCTACTACTGAGATATTTATTAAAGTGAGGATTAATCAGCAGGAGTTGCTGCATTTTTAGTAAAGAATTTTTTATGGGTCTACTGATACAGAGATGAAATCTGGTCTCCTGCTCAGAGTAAAGGAGAGAGGCATTCTGGAGCAGCCCAAAGGCACCATCACTGCAGGTAGTATGAGTGAGCAGCAGACCTGGGCTTGACTCTCAGTGGGAGATGGAGAGTATAAAGAAATGTCACCAAAGTGGTGGGTTTTTTTTAAAGTTACTGATGTACTTTGAACCCCATTGCCTAAGGCATTTGAGAAATGCAAGGCACTTCACAACAGAATGTAAAAGGAGACTCTTTAGGTCACAGGCATGGACTTTGCCATAGTCTGAAAATGTTCCCATGGCTAAAAGCTGCAGAAACAAGCCAGAAAGGCCCCAATAATATTTTTCTCAGGTAAGCAGCCAGAAGAGAATAGAATAAAGCAAGGACACCACTAAGGCTGTAAAATAAATGTGTGTGTTGAAAAGTTTGCGGCAGCCTCCCTGGCAGCCCCGGCGATCTGACCAGGAGAGGGGCTAGGGGAGGTTTCCTCTTGGATTTCACATCTGAGAATAATTTTACCCTGAGCACAGAAGCAAGGTACATGATCCTTTCAGCTAGGCTGAGTATCATCAATAGGACCATTGGGGCACTGAGAAACAAGTTAAGGTACATCTCCAGTGTTTCAGAAGAAAGATGAATCTCACTCCTCCTCTTGTAGGTGTGTGAGGCAGAGGCATAAGCTGCATTCCTTGCACTGATTAATGACTTGTGACATACTGTGGGAAAAATCTTTTTCTGAACATTGTCTCAAGGGCAGAAGTGGTTTTAGCCAACCTTTTTTACAACCAATGAATTGACAATAGAACTTGACAAGCTCTCACAGCTGTCCAACTTCACCAGCTGAGTGAGCTATGGACTCTTTAAACAGTGTCTGCTAGCTGTGGGACAGCTACATCTGCTATTTAGGTATCTGAATAGTCTTTTTACAGTTTTAAATGCTCTATTTCTTCCTTTTGTCCTGGTGATTGATGTGTCTACCTGTCACATTTCTGCTATGAATCAACCTTGCTCTCATTTCCCTCTCGAGGGACTGCTGGCCAGCTCAGCTGCTTGGGCAGGTTAATCTGGTCTGGTGGGTTTTGATACTTAACAGAAAAGAGGCATCATGAAACAAAAGGTATGTATGTGGTTTTCTTTTTTGGTGGCCTTTTGGGATTGTGGGTAGTCAGGCTGGGGCTGGGCAGAGAAGGAAAGTGAAATATAGAACAGAATGGTGTATCTTCTTGCTTTACCTAAAGCTAATTATACCCAAAGAATGTAAGAGCTTCTAGAAGAGAAGTGTCTCTAAAAGCCAAATTTAAGACATTCTATTTGCCCTGTAATGTTCCCCATGACAGTGGTAGAAATAGGGGTGGAGATATCTCCATTTCTAATTTTCTGAACAGCTGCTTCTGTCTAAATTCAGATTTGGTCCTTGACTGCCTCAGAGCACTCCCTCATCTTGTGCCATGGCTTATTCACCTGCATGATCCCACTGAACTGCAAGGGGATTTGGACTGTTTAAACTTGCCCTTGAGGCCATCTGATTTCCTCTGGCAGAGGTGTAGAGCCCAGAGGGGACAGTGAGCTCTGCGTGTGAGTGCTGGCAACTCAGATCCCACACTCACATCTGCCTGGGGAATGCAGAGACAGACCTGACCCTACTGTTCAGCTCCCCCCACGTCTCCACATGTCCCTGCATCTTGTAACTTAATACTTGAGCAGTGTTACTTGTGTTGGCTCTGCACAGAAAGGCCTTGAGACAACAGCAGGTCATGTCTTGGCCTCACATCCTCAATCAGGCCCACAAGCCAAACCCACAAAGTAGCCTGGATATCTCTAGGTATACCTTTTATGAGGCATAGGATACTTCAGAAAGACTGTTATCTAGGCCATATCCTGTGTGTTTTCTCAATAATAACTTCATTTATTTTGCAAATGCTATTTTAAAAAGGCAGAGTGTCATAGTGGCCAAAGATAAAGTAGTCTGCTTTATTTTTCCCTGCTGGTGTTAACTACTGGAGTATGTGCAGGCTGCCAAAAAATTCTGGTTGCTTGGGGTATTGTTCAGGCACATGCTGCTTGTATTGTTGTATTAACATCCATATATCCTGTGGATTTCACAGGTGGTTTTGGAGCATATAAAGTGTCATCAGCTTATGCAAATTTCTGCTTCTTATCAGTCTACACCACATTATGTGCAATGAAGCCAGCAGCTGGAGCAAGACTTCAAAAAATAGATAAGTTTCTCTATGTCATGTCCATCTCTCTTGGTTTAGATTTGGATCTGTGTTTTAAATCATGCTGGGACAGCACATTTACTGCAGTGGTGTACCACGCTCTGCTGCTTTTGCATATCTGGCAAAATCTGCATATCTTCTTCTAAAGGTCTATCAGCTTTAATGCTGCCACAAAATATGTGCAAATGAGCAAAGAAATATAATAGATTTCATGGGTTCAGATTAAACTGTCACTTTACAACCTTTAGGTTAAAACTTAAGAGTGCAGGGTGTAATTTCAAATGGTTTATCTGAAGTTTTATAAATAAATGGCAACTTTGGGACTGGGAACCTGTTGTGTTAGAGTGAATCTACTGTCACTTCCACATAGGACTCTGAATTTGGCCCTTTCAGCTTCAAGACAGACTGGATGAGAGCCCATATACTAAGTCAGGATTGGATTGACAGAATACAAGTGAAAGGTGGACAACAAATTTCATCACTTGCTCATTTTTGCTACTCTTCAGATGAAGCTAGAGATCCTAACCAGTGTTTCTTTATTTTCATCTCTGATGTGCTATATTGATGCATATGTGGATTCCTTATGGCTCAACTACAGACTTCAGCTTGAAGTGTGATATGAAAGAGTAACATGGATATAATTTTTACATTTTGCACATGTGTGTGTGTTGCAAGATGCTTCACCATCAGAGATCCTACAGGCAAAGCAGACTGCTGTGCCATTAAGATTTGGACCTAGAAGACATTTCACTTGATACTGAAATTAAACCTGATCTGTACATCTGTAGGATTCTGTATTTAGATTAGAAGCATCTGCTTTGACTCCTGTTTCTGTCCACCCCTACTGCATTCAGCTGGGTGTTCTCAGGACTACTGAAGTACTCTCTTAGGCTTGCAATTGAGATTTACCTGTGCACATGTAAATGCTGAAGGAATGTGGCCTAGGTGACTGACAGGCACATAAGAGAGCAAAAAGATGCCGCTGCAAGGGAGCAGTGGCTTTGTTCTCATTGAAGGGTCTGACTACGTAGTGCCTCTTGTTTCTCATGATATTTTCAGCACATTAAAGCCTTCTATACTGAGCCTTCTGAAATGCTGCTTCTGTTTCAAAGGGAAAGTATGCATTTGTTCCTGTGACATCTCACATGTCTGGTTTTACCAGAGGGTTGCCTATAATCTGATTTTACAGGTACTTCTCCATTCTTTTAAAAGAAAATAATTTCACTGACATCCCAGCTTACTTGGTTTATATGATGAAAACTCAGCATTATAATTAAGCTAAAGGAAGGCCTGGCATTACTGAAAACATCACAAATTTTTATCTTTGTTTCAGCCTCCACAAAGTCTGATATAAAACAAGAGAGAGGTCCTAAGTCCTGTGATCAGACATGGAATCCTTTCTGATCTTTGCTCTTAGGACAATATTCTAGATATTTTATGATTCTATGTCTATTGTAAGAGGTGTCCAGGAGGCACAAGTACATTTCATCCTTTTGTGAATTCTTAGATTTTCCTAATTCATTGGAAGTCATTTTGGTTTTGCTCTCCTGGAGATAGCAGTGCTGGTTTTTAGGATGATACGTTCCCCAGCATTTACCTCCTCCTTCAGTTGGTGACCCAGGGTGTGAGCTGTGGAGGTGAGATTCTCCACTCAGCCTTCATGTGTGTGCTTACAGCTGTCCTTCACACAAAATAGTGCTCAAAATAGGCTGATATAGCTCATGACCAGTTCTTATCTGAGCTCAGGGATGTAGTGATTAATGTGGTGGGTTGCTGGTATGTTTGGGACAGCCTGATTCTTCGCCCTAGGAGCACCTCAGTGGAATAAAACAGGACCTGCCCAAACCATTGCTTGATCTCATTTCCCCCTCACTTTGATTACAGTAAGCAAAGAACCCCTCTGTTTGTAAATACACCTAATATTATCCTTATTTCCTAGGGGGATTGTGAGGTATTTTCCTCCATTAATAAATACAGTACTTTGAGATCTATAAATAAAAAAGTTACTACAGTGGTATGAAGGAGCTGATGCTAGAGACTAAAGGAGTGTGTAATGGCAGTCAATGAGATGAGAAGACTGCTGTATTAAAGCAGCCTGGATCTGTCACCTCTATGGGACAAGTCACTTTCATCTTTGCTAAGCTGAGGCTCTAGTAGGAGTTGTCACTTCTGCTCTGAGGATGCAGAGCAGCCTCACTCCCATTCCCATTCCCACCCCATTCCCATCCCCATCCCCATCCTCTGCGTATTGTCTTTGAGATGAACATTGTAAACATGATGGAGATGGGAAAGTCAGCACTTCCTTGGAAGTTTGACCTGGTTCAGTTAAAAATGTTCACCCATGTCCCACCAAAGCACAAGGGAAATCTCTCCATTGGCATTCTTGGTGTATCACCCTACGTGTTAGTGCTGTATTTGCCTACATGGCCACAGAAATTGTTACTGGAGACACAACAAAAGGACTGCTCCAACACCAACCAGAGTGACCATGCTGATGTGATGTTTTTCTGAAAGCAGAAGAAAGTGAAATAAGGTCAAACTGTTCTTTCCACGTGCACTATTTGCTTTGTGTTTGTGTAGTAATATGTTTATATACCCCATGTGTTTTCCATCTCTTTGATCTTTGCAATCTCACACGCCACAGCACAAATTGAACAGGGTCTGCAGGAAGCAACAGTGCATTGTCTGCCTTTGTCTGCAGTGAGCATGACCTCGTGGGTTTCAAAGTTCCAGAGAAACCCACGGCCCCAGAGCAACAGAGAGGTTTCTACTCTTCACCACCTATATGCACCTCTCTAATATAAAGGAGATAAAGGTCGGGTGGTTATGTCTTGTGTTTTGATTCTCAGGGGACACACCATGATTTCCAACAAGCTGATGCCCTGTGCTCATCGTGTGCTACATTTCATTTGCCCCCCTGGGGACACACACTGGCAACGGGGGATGTGTTTGTGTCTGCACACAGCAAAGTGTGTACAATCTCAGGGGCTGTGGGGAAGAGGAGGTGCTGTATCAGAGCAATGAGCCTTGTCTCTCAGAGCAAACAGCAGCAGCAGTGGTGGCAGGCACCAACATCACCAACATCCGTGCTTGGCCAGGCTGCTGCATGCTTTGGGTAAAGTGAGATTTTCCTCATCTTTGAGGGTGGTGTTCCCTATTCTCTTCAAAGGCTAATAGAGAATTAGTTTGCTCTTACATGCATGGTATCCAGAGCAGAACCTCAAAACAATGGGCTAAAGTGAACAGAAGAAACATGACCTACCAAGTAAAGAACAACTTTTCTTGATCCTCAGCCCAGCTTTGGAGAAAAAGGTTCCCTGAAGAGTTACACACCAGCTAATGGAGCTCACTGCAGGCAATGTCCTTTTATAGCAAAGGTGGGCTTCTAGTTCAAAAGCTGCTGCCAATTTTAAATAAGATTGTTTTGAGCAAAAAGAATCACAGGCTTTTTGGTATCCCACCATGTCCCAAAGACCACTCCGGATGTTTTGAGTAAAAATTAGTGTCTTGGATTTTATCTGAGATGTGAAGTGGGTCCTAGGACAGAGGGGTGAAAGACACAGGTGTAATTCAATTCTAGAAGTGAAATTCAGGCCCATGGAGTCACCTTGGGAAAAGCTTGGAGGCCACCCTGGATCTCAGTTGAGCAGGTTTTCATACCATGGCCTGAGAGCAATTTTCTAGCGTCTGTTGCTGTGATCCAGTCCTAAAGTAAAATAAGCACAGATAACTGAGACAAAGCCTACATAGAAAAAGGCCTGGTTGGAAAAATGCCCAGGTACACAGAGAACTCCTCCTTTTCCAGGAGCAGGTCAGGCTACCACTGTGCTTCTGTTTTGTTCTGTACTTACATTACAAGTGGCAGCTGATTCCCATCCGTTGGGTACACGGATATAGTTGTCACTTTTGCTTCTGGTTCCTTTCCAGAAAAGAGCTGAGGCATTGCCAGGTGGGTCTCACCTGAGGCCAGGACTCACCTGAACACTGAATCCTTTGTTCCACTGCCCTTTCTTGGTGGGACAAAGAAGCAAATAATCAGATCACCATTTACTGGCAATCTGTTTTCCTTAGAACATAGGCAAAAAGAATGAGATCAAAAGGTTTATCACCTGGGACCTTTTTTTGTCAAATCTTCATCTAGCCACCAACATTTTTTTGGTATAATTTTTTTTGGTATTATTTGTATTATTTTGGTATAATTAAATTATTTTGGTACAATTAAAGTGCTAAATAGAGACAATGCACATGCAGTTAACTGCATAAGTGTTAGATAGAATGAGTGTCCATGGAGAAATGCTCAGAAATATCCATTTCCTTTGTTTTTCTTCTCATTGTCACAGTGTCACAGAGGACAGCTGGAGTCTGCATGCTCTTGCAAAAACAATGGTCTCTGTTAAAACTCAAAAGATACGGCTTCTCTCTGCCGTGTGTGTTGATAACTGCACTTCACTTGCTTATCAGTTTTCTAGTGTAGCTGGGCAGTGATTCAACTGGGCAGGCAGCTAAATACCTCCCAGCCATTTGGAAAAAAGGTAAAACTTGTGGGTTGAGATAAAGATAGTTTAATAGGACAGAAAAGGAAGGAAAATAATAATAATAATAATAATAATAATAATAATAACAACAATAATAATAATAATAATAATAATAATAGTAATAGTAATAATGATGATGATTTAGAATATGCAAAACAAGTGATGCACACTACAGTTGTTCATACTCACTGAATGATGCCCAGCAAGTCCCTGAGCAGAGACTGGTCTCTCCTGGCCAATTTCTCCAGTTTTATTATTCAGCATGATGCCATACGGTATGAAACATCCCTCTGGCCAGTTGGGGTCAGCTGTCCTGGCTGTATCCCCTCTCATCTCCTTGTACAGCCCCAGCCTCCTCCTGCTGGCAGGGCAGAGTGAGCAGCTGGAAAGTCCTTGACCAAGAGTAAGCACTACTCAGCAGCAACTAAAACATCAGTGAGTTATCAGCATTATTTTCAACATTATTCTCACCCTAAATCCAAAACATAGCCCTGTACCAGCTACTAGGAAGAAAATTAATTCTATCCCAGCTGAAATCAGGTCAAGCTTTGTACATTTTGTGCTTTGAGGCCCCCTGCCACCTGTGTGCATTAAGAGTTGTAAAAAAGTGACTTTAGGACTGCCACTGTTTAACCTCTGTTAACAACATAAGGATTGCATGTGTCAAACAAGAAGCCATACAGACTTCCTGAAACCTAAAATAAGAAAAAAATTATAATTACATCAGCCTTTCATTGATGAGCTCAGTTTGTTCAGTTGTCCTTAAAAACCCAACAACTGAGATAAGCATGACAGCAGGCTCTGGGTGTTACAAGATTCGAGTCATTTTAGTTTTGAGAGGTGAGGAACTGACTTCCAATGTTGGATTGCAAGATCCACTCCACTAGCACCTGCCAGAGCTGCTAGTAACTCTTCCAAGATGGCTCAGGGATCTCAGATTTCACGTATTTCAGATTCAATAGGAAACAGCTCAAACTCCATCTCCTAATCTGCATTCCATCAGTACAGAGTATGTGATCTCGGGTTTCCTGCAGCACAATGATGCTACAAATTCCTGTGGTCCAGCCTGGTGTCCTGTGTGCCTCCAGGTGTATCTACAGAACAGATAGAGGGAGAGTCACCAGGCTGCAGGTAGCAGGGTGCTAAAATTGCCTCTCATAAAGAAGCATGTGCTCTCCTGGGTACAAGGAGCAGGTGGGACTGGATAAGGGCATTGGGTCCAACAGGCTTTTGCAAGTGCAGGAGGTAAAGTGCAACAGCTTAGCAGCCTGCAAGCAGTAACTAATGTCTGTGTGCAGCTGAGGACAGGCAGGAGAGGAGTTTTTAACATCTTTCCTCTTGCTGTTGATTTCTCCTCTTTGAGCTTGCTGGTTTAGCTGAAGTGTTGTGTGTTGAACATCTGCTTTGTTGTGCCTCTGTCATGGTGCTGCTTTTACACCATCTTGCTTTTGGAGTATTAAAACTTTCAGTGAAGGGCAAGGTAAAACTGGGCTTTGATGGTTTCCTTGCTCATTGCTTCTTTACTGTCCCATATCTCTAGCTAGAGTGTGGAGCCTAGGTGGGAGCTGGAATCCATGCATAGAAATGACAATCCTAATTAATTCTATTTTTTTACTCCGACATTATGAAAATGTCCACTCTACATCCCTCTAACTGGAAAAAAAAAAAAAAAAGAAAGAAAAAGAGAAAAAAGACAAGAAAGCTGCAATAATTTGGGGAAAACTTGTTTTTCTTGTAACTCTTGAAAAACATTACTATACTGAATATACAATGAACACTGTGTTTCTTCTATGCTGCACAAAAATATATATATGAAAAATAGTTATTTCTCATATTTCAGCATCATTTATCCATGCTTCTCTAGCCAGTTATATTTAGGTTGAGATGAATCATGGACTGTTTCTGCCCAGTGACTATAGAAGGAGTCTTAAATGACCATCTCAGATGCACATGTCTTTTGTAACCATTTTTGTTGTACTACTCTTCCTTAATTTAGTTTCACAGCTTGGATAGAAAAATCTGTTTGTAAACCAGACATCAGATCTCTTATGCCAAAACTAAATGCAAAATTGATTTTATCTAATAAAATTTGATCTGGAGGCTATAAAATACTCGTAGGCGATGAAGAAACCCTCACAAACATCTCCAGAGTCATGGCTTGCTGAGGTGGGTGCTTTGGCATCTCTTGTGTGCAGTGGGTGGTGTGTAAGTACCATGGCTCTCCCTGCCCATCGCCTTGCCAGCAGCAAGCCTTCCCACTCCAGCAGAAGACACTGTTTTTTTCACACTCTCTTCTTCTGGCCTGCTTTAGGCATCTGTGCTGAGGCAAGCTGAAGCTGCTTGGAGGGCTTGTTCCCCTCCTTTGGGCAGGGGTGAGGTGGTCCCTTGGGTGGTGTGAGGCAGGTGAGGCCAGAGGAAGGCTGAAGGAGCTCACATGGGGGAACCAGGAGGAGCAGCGTGCCCTGGTGGTGCTGTGGCCATGGCCCAGCACAGATGTGGCCAGCTGCTGTTTGTGGTTTCACAGATGGATTGACAGTGTCTGCAGACGTGCTGAACCAGTGACTGCTGGGTCCTGCAGCCTGAGGAAGGAGATTCCACCTGGTCTGGCCACAGGGGAGCATCAAACATGGCTCCAGATGCAACCAGATGCCCTGCTTTGCCTAAGCAAATGAATGGTTTTGTACATTAGACATTAGAAGCTCATTAGGGCAGGGAACATCTCTTTTGTTCTCTTTCTTATCCTCTGCCTTATTTCCTATATTGTCATACTAGAGATAATAATGCTGTTATTAAATATCTAACCAAATTGCTGAAACATAGTATTTTCTAACCAAGGGTATTCGTATTTATGAGCTTTAGGCAAAGAGTACTATAAGTAAATTAATTTAAATGTGTATAAGAATGAAACACTTTTTGTTTTGTAAAATAATTTACCTTTGTTTATACACAAATGTATTATTGTTTATTATTCCATAAAACTTTGCAGTGTTTTGCAAAGTAATTTGTCTTTTGCATTTTTGAAAAAAGAATTAATATATTTTAATGCCATACTAGTCATTAAACTGACTGGGACAAGTTTAGTAAGATTAATTTTGCATACTGATGCTGAGTACTCTGTTGGGCAAATAAAAAACAATTAGCTATAGAAAACCTTCAGTCTTGCTATTCATTTTGCAAACCCAGGAGAAACAGAAGACAGCAATGCTAGCTGTATCTAAACTTCATCAATCCTACTAGACCCATTAAAAAGAATAATTTAAGGTTTTTCTCTATATTCCCATTTTCCCCATGCACTTTTTCCATGCAGCAGGAGGGAGGAGTTTCCCAATGGCAGAGAGGGGGAGGAAAGCTCACTGTAAGGTTCAGGACTGAGCAATAAGTGCCAGGAAGACAATGTCAGGTGGCAAAGGTCATAAACAGGGTAGAACAAAGACTTTTTTATTGCCCTGCCCTGGATTTGTGGGATGGGGTTTGGATAGTGACTGGGTACTGGAAGGAAACAGTCTTGCCATTTTTGCTGCCAGTGACTCATAAGTGACTAAATCAGCTCTTGAAAATACAAAAGCACTCTTGTGCAAAGTTCTCATCTCTGGTTATAGGTAGTCATTACCTCTGAGAGGATGCTCAGAACATGTGTAGGAGTTTCCTTCTGCCAAGAGAGTATTTTCAGGTGTCTGTTTTTTGACAACCCAATTTTCTTTCCATGCTTCAATTCCTTCATGACAAGACAGTTGTATGGAGCATTTGCAGTTTTTTTGGTTCAAGGTTTTTAGTAAGTCTAGTGAGGGCAGAATCCTGTTTAAAAAGTATCAGAGAAAGCTTTTTCTTTTTTGAGCAAACATTATTTGTATTTTTTAAATACAGATACTAAATACAAATTTAAATATATTTTTTTTAAATTTACAGTCACACCTGCTTGACAACTTTTCTGTCTGGTAGTATTGCTTAGAATCAGAATGAAATACCAGTATTCCTCAGACACACAGCATCAAGGTGATTGATCTCCTGTGTTACCCACCTTTCCCTGGCAAACACCAAACACCTCCCTAGTTCATCAGGCACCCTGATATGTTAGCCCATCAGCAGCCTCTTTGCTCCTTAAAAACAGATGCTTGCTGTGTTCTGTTCACTATGAACATCCTTTTGTTCGTCTCTTGTAATGGTTTTAAATCTGCTCTAATTATATGGGAATCTTTAGAAAGACTAAAGTTGGGGTTTTTCTGCACTGGAATGGTGCAGAGGGAGAATGCAGGGCCCATTGCTCACATCAGCAGTTACCTGAAGGACATTTTGGGTCGGATCCTCGCAGGGAAATAGTGCTGCAAATCAGAATGGGGTGCAGTGGGATCATGTAAGGAAGCTGGGCAGGCTGTGCTCTGTTGCTGAATTTCCAGAGGGAGCTGTTTGGGTGGGGAGAGGCCCCTGTGCTCCTCTCCTAATCCCCACTGAAGGGATTATGGCATTGTGCTTCCTGAGGGGCGCTGGTGGATGTAATCCGCCGCTACGTGAGAGATTTGCCCTAGGATGATGCTGAAATGCAAAGCAGTGTTTTCACTCGGAGGACGCTGTTCTCTTGCAGCAAACCCATCATGTCAGAAGCTACGAAGGATCCGTGATGATGTGTGCTTGTTACAATGCCTGCCAGTGGGAATTCGGGTCCTGTGCTGAACTCTTCAGTTCAGCCCCAGTTCTCTGTTATATGCTAACAACGTTGAGTGTTTTACAGGCATCTGCCTTCTGTGACAGAGATTTGCAGGGCTCTTTGGGTCTGCTTTCAATGCAGCTGGTTCTTGATTCTGAGTCTTGTTTCCATAGTCCTTCAGAAGACCTCTGAATGTTAACTCAGTGTCAGTTTACATATTTAATTGTGGCTTCAGAGTTATTTTTTTCCCCTTAATTTTTCTGTCTTCATAGTTTTCATAAAGTAGCACATATTGACAGTGAAAATTTTCTTTTATTCTCACTTCAGTCTTTTTAAATTTTCTTGTGTTTCACCAGGGAAGATATTGTTATGAACTAATAAGAATTAAGATAAATCTGCCAACAATGTCTTAAAAAAATATTTTTAATTTAAAACGGACTTCTGTAGTGGAATGGAAAGGAAAGCAGACACAAGCCTCTATAGTGTAAGGTTTTACAAGGAGGCTGAAATTGCATCAATATTACATAATGATAGACTCAAAACTGGCTTCAGAGTGCCTGCTACTTGCTTGGCTTTACAGCCTGAAATTATTTCACAGGAAAGCAGGAACACCTGGTGGTGCCGTCACAATACCTAGAAGCTTTTAACCCTTCTGAGGCAGATAAATAGGCATGCAATTTTGCACGTGTG
Source organism: Parus major (assembly GCF_001522545.3). Taxonomy (NCBI): domain Eukaryota; kingdom Metazoa; phylum Chordata; class Aves; order Passeriformes; family Paridae; genus Parus; species Parus major. The sequence continues at coordinate 77,563,654 of NC_031768.1, read as the reverse complement.
TATGGCAAGAAAAAAAAATAACTTAAAATATTACTTACTTGCTTTATGAGCACCTTAAATATTACACTTTCTGGGCCTGAGTGCCCCTTCCAACACAAACCATTTTATAATTCTACTTTTTTCAGACCATGCATCTAAAACAGAGTACTTTATTTGCAAAAGCACTTAGTAAAGTCTAGGATGAACAAAAGGAACAGGGAGAGGCCCTGTACTCCTCAGTGCTAATCTTGATGTGAACAGAAGCTGAATGTTTAATTTTCAAAGCCGCGTTTGATTTGACTTTTTCTTATACTAGCAAATTCATGGGTCTACTGGCTTTTTAAAAATAATGTTTGTTTCAATCATGTTTAACCAGTGTAATCCCTCATAAAGTATTTGATTTTGTAAAGCACATACTTAGGTTTATATATAATCAGTACTTATTGGGGGCAACAAGCAGGGATAATGAAGACTAGAGCAGCACAATGCGGTAAAACTAAATGAAAACTGAAAACAAAATGAGTGTGATGTAGTGCAGGTATAATAGGGTTTAAAAGCTGTGTGACAAACAAATTATATGGAAAAGGCAGGGAAAATGGGGGTTTGGGGCTCAAGCAGTGCTTTTTTACTCAAAAGCAATGCCATTCTCAGCTAGCACATGCCTCTGCAGGAGCTGTGCTGTAGCTCAGTCCCCTAGATGGGGTTAGAGCACTGTGATTCTCAGCTACCTCCTGCTGCTCCAGCTGCACTCTGAAGAGACCAGCTGATAAAACAGGCAATGTCCTAAGAGGATCTTTGGAGGGGTCACGTCCTGTTGGCAGCTGCCACCCAATCTAATCAGCCAGTATTGGGTTGCTTTTCTCAAGTAATTGTGTGAAATTCAACCAGATTCTTTGAAAACTAAAGCTTGCTTATTTGATAGCTGTTTCTCAATTACATTAATGTGCCCTTAAGTTCTTGTCTTTTGTATCAAAAGATATGTTTCTGCAGAAACAGAGGCTTGTCTGATGTTGCAGATTGCTTGTCAGTTTTGTTTGAGTGAACAAGCTCTCACAGGTGACAAATCTTAGAAGAGCAGAGAGTAAGTTCACAAACCTAAGTTTCACCATAAATTGTCTGTTTCTGTGTGTCTCCGCAGTTTGGAATTGCCCATCAAGTGTTCTTTATAATAACACATCTGGGCTTCCAAAACATGGGGAGAAAAGCCTGCTGCTGGAGAAAGGACACCTCTCTCCTTGTATCATTAATAAGAAAAAACAAAGGTGGTCTTCGATTTTGTGTAGGGGACTGCCATTGAGTGTTACACAGCTTGCACCTGTGGTGTGTGCTTCCATGAATAGAAGTTCCTTGGCTGGAGGGGCTGCTTGAGCTGCTGCTCTGTAGGGAATGACACTGGATTGCCTCTTTATCCAGGTGCAGGAGCTCTCGGGAATGACAGTTCCTGTCTGCTGCTGGAGAAGGTTACTTGTGAAGAGAAACTGTGCTGACTGTGGAAGTGTGAGGAGGCAAATGAGTGGCATCAGTAGGTGCTGTGCTGGCATCTCTCTGCTTTGCTGGTGCCCATTACCCAGCACGTTTCACAGGTTAAGCTCCTGCTAGGGCTGGGCTTACTTGGGGTAACTACTTTGGACCACAGCATCACCAAGTGGTATGGATTGGTTAAAGATCATCTAGGTCCAACCCCCACTGTGGTGGGGAGGGACACCTTCCACTGGACCAGGTTGCTCAAATCCCTGTGCAGCCTGGCCTTGAAGACTTCCAGGAATGGGGCATCCACAGCTTCTCTGGGAAACCTGCACCAGTGCCTCACTGCCCTCATGGTAAAGAAATTCTATTATCTAATCTGAACCTCCACTCTGCCATTCTGCCTTGTCCTATCACTTCATATCTTTGCAAAAAGTCCCTCTCCAGCTCTTCTGTAAGACCCCTTAAGGTATTGGGAGGTGCTGTAATGTCTTATCAGAGGCTTCTCTTCTCCAGAGTGAACAGCCCCAGCTCTTCCAGCCTGTGTTTATAGCAGAGGTGCTCTTTCCTCCGAACTCACTTCAGCACATGCATGTTTGAACAAGGCATGTATGTCTGCAGACAGTCATTTTCCAGGGTCACAGTTGCCAAAGTGTCTGCTGCCACCTGAAGAAGCTGCTGTTAAGTGTGCTACACTTAACATTTATTATTGCAGCACCCTTTAGAGACTCCTTTTGGAAGCAATTGAACTAGTTAACCCCAAAATCCAGATTTAAAAAAAAGAAAAATCAACCCAAACAACCAAACCACAGAACAGGTTTTCTGAGAATTGTATTTGGTAGATGTAGTATCACACTGGTCCTCATCTTGGAAGATGAGCAGCAGGCTGGTATTTTCAATGTTAGGGCATGGCTGGATGTGTTTACTGCACATGGTTTTGTTCAGATCACAAGCACCAGAGCGCAGGGTGGCATTCCTGGGGCAAGGCAGCAACACTCAAATTTGAGGCACAGCTGAGGCTACTGCCTTTTGTTTATTCAGGCGTCTGTTTGTTTTGCACTTGAAGAAAATGCAGCCTGACTTCTGGCCCTTAGGGAGGAGAGTCAGAGAGGGAAGTGAGTGTTGTCAGTGCAGAGATCAGGAAACTTAGAGCAGCTATTTTGGATACTGGTACCAACATGACTGCAAGGGAGAGGGGCTATGTGCTGCCCTGCAACCTGCTCTGGAGGTTTACTCCCATGGCTGGGCTGTGATTAGTTTTAGAGTAGCTGATTGAAAGCTATATAAGGCATATTTGTGCACAGGGCAGTCATATCTTTGCTTTTTAGTACAGATGTGAAGAGGCTGAGGGGCGGGCAGAAGTGTGGTAGGTAGCAGCTACAGGGACACTGTTCTGCTGCCCCTCTAATGAAGTGCATTTGCTTTATTTCCCCCCCCCCGAAAAGGGTAAGATTGAGCATGCTACATTTTCTCCCTGGTCAGGAAGCATTGCCATCGCAGAGGTCCCCCCTCCAGTGCTTTCAGCTTGTTTGATTGTGACAGGATTAGGTCTGGAGCTGTCACTGGTTTATTCAGCACAGTCCATTTGGGCAGTTTTCTTCAGCTCTGCTACATGGATCTTGTTTTCCAGCTGTCATCTTATATGAAAAAGAAATTTGTGGGGTAACCAGATCAGTCAGAATTGATAAATTCTTCCCAATATAGGAAAAAAAACTGTATGTGCTTAAAACAGTGTAAAAACTGTTCCTCCCTTGCCATAGGGAGGTGTGTGGAAGCAGAGCCCTGCATCACCACCTCCATGGGGAGGGGACCCATATCTCCATGGGTTCTGTGAAATTTACATCAAGATTTAATTGTAATAAATAATAAACACAAATGCATCTGCATGTGTGGGGTCTTTCAGCCAGATTGTGTTAAGTAGCTGACACAAGAGAATACTGTAAAACTAATTAGCTCTTTCTGTTCACCAATAGATCAGAAGTTTATTCTATCTCCTTTTCTAATTGGTCACTTGAGGGTGGATTAGGCCCACATTAAAATGTGTCTTGATCTTCAAAGGTAAGCAAGTGGTTTAGTTTTACAATTAGACAATTATTTAGACAATATTGTACTTTTTATCAGTGTATTAGTAATAGGAAAAGTTTGTCCCTATGTTATTGACACATCAGCAGGAAAACTATCTTTCTTTACTGTTTATCTCCCCCATGTTAATTATTTAAAAAAAGGTTTGTCAGCACTGTAGAAGTCCAACCACCAGTATAATTGGGTCATATTCTTTGATTTGAAGCAACCCCTCACTATGAGTATTGGCCTCATTATTGAAATCTGCCCATTTGGTTTGACTTCTGTGCATGGGGATGTCAGGGGCCAGCTCCAGTACTGGCAAGATTCCCACCTTCAGTTACAGACCAAATAAACTAATTTATTTCCTTCAGAGCCTCTATCAGCACTCAGGGATTGTACAAGGTACAGGAAGTGGCATGAGGAATTATAAAAATTGTAATGTAGAAAATGTAACAATGCATTAACACCTCATCAAAATCAGTTTAGCACTAAGTTGCTCCAAATTTAAGTCTGTTATTTCACAGCTGATATCACTGCTATGTGATGGATGCTGGTAAAGATCCCACCAGTGCAGAAGGCTGGGTAATGGGCTTGGTGACCCACCCTAATTCCAGCATCGTGAGGTAAGGCTTTGCTAACACTGCTGCTATTATTGCTGTGTCTGCCTTCCTTATTAGGGAAGTCTGAGGTTTAATTTCTCCTTGGACTGCCTCAGACAGATCATATCATCATTGAACTGGAAGATGGCAAAACCCTTACTATAACACTTGCAGCTGATGCAGACTTCAGGAAATAGGTAAAAGAAGAGGGAGAATAACCTGCAGATGCCAAAATTACCTCCAGCCACAGCCAAATTCTTGCAGAAAGAATAGCAGGAGGTAATGACTCATCTGGTCAGCCTGATTATACAGCATGGGGCTTTGGTCCTGCCCAAAAGTGTGTGGTTTTGGCATGGGGCCAAGGGCACCTCCAGAGCGTGCAGGGCAGGCATGGAGAAGCCCAAATCAGGCTCTGCATGGCAGTGCAAGGCAAGAGGCAAAAGCTAAAATATGAGAGGTTTTGATGGGTGTAAGAAGAAATCCTTTCCCTATGAGGACACCCACCCCACCACACAGAAAGGCTCTGCACCCTCCCTCCTTGGAGGCTGTCATGACTCAAGTGAAGTGCTGAGCGCCTGAGGCAGATCTTGGAGTTGACATCCCAAGGTTCCTTTTAGCCTGACTTTTTCTCTCATGTTATGGAAAAGCCCAGTGCTACCAAGGGAGATGTGGGCAGACATATATATATATGTGCAGGAAAATATCCAGTAGATGAGCTAATGCACCTTCTCATTTGGCAGTGTTGTGGTGTCATCTAACACTGGGACAGTTTAGGGGTGAGTCACAGATTTAATGAAGGATTGGGAAAAGTGCCTTTGTTGTGAGACTCTTAATGAGCTCATCTACTTAGCTTAATGAAGTGAGGATTGAGAGTCAGCTTTGATCCCTGTAATTGTTTATTTGAGGAACAAATTGAATTGTGGAGTTTCCAGTGTACCAGATAAAGTCACAGCAAAATCCTACAGCTGAAGTCAATGTTAGATGGATTCAGGAGAGAGGTCAATAATGATCACTAATAAATCTTTTTAATAAGATTTCTGATTTTTTTTAAAAATATGCTGCCATGGATTATGATCAGTCCTCTGCTGTATTTAAATCAAATGCATGTATTTGACAGATATGATCCACCTTAAAGGAGTGTGCATTCAGGTGAGTCCCTCGCCCTTTCTGGTGCAAGCTGTGGTAGCTGAATGGGTGAACCTGAGCAGCGGTGCTGGCCTCATTCCCTGGTCTAGTACAGCCCAGGAAAGGCACATAGAGCTGTATCCAAGAACCTGGCACACAATCACATCTTAGTTTCCACTTATCTATTTTGTCACTTGAACAGATATACAAAATACTTAGTTTTGTTGTGAGAGTGTAAACACTTCCATCATCAAGAAACAGCTTAAGTTACACTTAGTTCCCATGTCTCAGTCATATGGACAGTCACACTTCACTTTTTGGAACTATCAAATACAGACAAGGATTAACTAAAATGCAGCATTTCATTCCTCATCTCTCTGTAATTCACAGAATGTGAAGCACTTTTGATGAAAGCCACATAGGATCATTAAGGTGTTGTAACTAATTGGCAGTCAGAGGCTTAACCTTTATTTCAAATAATGCAAACTTAGTGTGAGTCCACAGTACAAAATATGCATCCTTTGCCCTCAGCATGTTTAGCCATCACTTGAGATGGACTCCACTCTAGAGCAGTTTTCATCAAGAGTTTAAAATACATTTAAATGCTGAATAATTGACTGTCCAGCATTTTTATGAGAAAAAAGGATGAAGTAATGGTTTGGTTATAAGAGCATATGCTGAGGACCAGCAGTACACTGAGTATAATCCTTTATGGCAATATTGCTCTTTGCAGCCCTAGGCATGATTTTTCAAGAGGTTTTTTTATTAAGAAAAGCATATTTATATTTTAATCTGCCTAGTTTGATGGTCCTCTCACAATCCCTCAGTTCTTACAATCCAACTATTACTGCCTACCCCCCTTGGAATGAATCTTACATTGCTGAAGAAATTACTGCACCACTGTGACCTGCATCAACTTCTAGAATGCATTCCTGTGTAAATCGTTCTGGATTGATTCTAAACTGATTATTCTTTGTGTGCTTCACCTATACAGTAATACAGTGAATCTTGGCACTGATTGACGTTCCACTTTCACAAATTTATATTAAACTTCTTGTGCTAATACCTTTGACAGTGATTGAGTGGTTGTAAACCTTTGTTACTTTGGTTAGAGCATGGTGCTAATAACAGCAGGGTTGGGGTTAAATCCCTGTGTGGCCCATTCACTTCAGAGTTGGACCTGATGATCCTTGTGGGATCCTTCCAGTCAGAGCATTCTGTGGTTCTGTGACTCCGTGAATATAGGCAGCTAACAGTTGTCAGAGCTGCCAGCTGAGGTGTGAATGGGTATTGAGAAGCACAGATGGACAAGCAGAATCACAAGAAATGACTCATCTAGAAGTTGTGGGATGCAGAAGTACAGCCCTAACCAGGAATCAGACATCCCAGGCCACCCAAGACTTCTAATAAACTGAGAGCATGACATTATCTTCAATGATGAGGATGTCTTAAATAGCATATGTAACAGTGGATAAGCTCACATACCTTATACACCCATTCTGTTCTTTACCCTGATAGTAAAATCAGCCAGAGGTGGCCATAGGTATTGAAGTTGCTCCACTGCTAAGTATCACCACAGGATACATGAGATTTCTTGGGTTTGTTTTTTTTTCACACCCTAGGAGCCTGAGCAGGCTCAACACTTACCTGCTCTGTGAGAGTTTGGGGTTTTTTCCCTAAAAACATATACAAAAATTTTTAAGTCTTAATGTTTCTTACTTCTCTAAGGAAATCAGATGTGGAGGGACTACTGCCTAGTTTTATATCACTGGGTGTCTCTCCTCTTCCATTCCCAGTGAATTGCTGCATTCACAGTGAAGATGTGAGGTTGCTGTAGGCTACACTGCTAGACAGTGAAGAAGGCCAGGAAGCTCCTGGAAGGAAACCAGACCTTACAAGGGCTGGGCCTATCTTCAATGATGATCAGCACATGGAGTAATTCCATAAGGATCCTAGGCCAGGACAGGACACTAGGACTTAGCTGCTTCGAGTGCATGTGAGATAAACCTGAGCATAAATTCACTTATAATTAGAAAATAGATATATATAAGTGCCTGGATATGTGGCTTTTGTTTTCTCTGTTGTTTCAAGACCCAAATTGTCACAGCTGTGGTCTGGGACAAATGTGTGCCTTGGTTCCTTGCATGCACCCTGAATGCCGAGGACACATTTACACCCTGCTGACCAAATGTTTGGCATCTGCATACAGCCCGGAGTGGAGAGCCAAGCCGGGGGGAATGCCTGGCTCAGAGGGTATCTGCCATCACTCATTCTGAGAAAATATTAAATTCAAAACCAGACCATAAACCTCTACTGAATGAAGCTGTACATGACTATTTTTAGCATTTCTTCATCTAATAAAACTTGCCTTGCCTATACTATTTTACAGAAATTCTCATACTTTTAAAACTACAGACATAAATTAGAATTCCAGTACAGAGCTTGCTGACAGAGTCATTAGTTGCATTGCGAAGGGTGCATAGCAATCCATATTAACTTTTTTCTTATTGCTTTAGGATATCACTGCTCATTAAAAATAGAATAAATTGCATATAGAACAATTTCATCTATGTGGTCTTAGGTTTTAAAGGTAATTCCTAATACATGTTCCTCCTGGAAGAGAAAAATACCACTGCAGAATTTCTCTTTAAGTGATCCACATAAATCTGATTCCACAGTTTCTCACAGAAGTTCTGCATTGCTGCCAGTACAGTTTTAGAGTGAAGTGTAATAATAACCTTAATGGCCGACAAACTGTATTAAATTGGTATTGTAACAAGTGAAATTATTGTGAAATATTATTGTGAAATTATGCATGGAAGAAATGTGCATTTGAGTATTTCATAACATTCCAAATCAGAAAATGAGGTATCCTGGAGGAGAAGGACTTCCCTAGACAACAAACAAGAGTGTTGCCACAGAGGTGAGTGTGGAGCCAGCAGCAGGGACAGAGGCACTCTGTGTGTGACACTGTGACTCCTTATTGCAAGTGCAGCCTCTGCACAACTGCATATGCACAAAATGCTCCTGCACCTCCTGCAGCACAGGTTCTGTGGGCACAAGCAGAGCTACCGGTGCTGAAGCTCCTTTCAGGTGTCCAAGGGGCCCAGGGGAGCCCTGGGGGAGCTGAGCAAGACACAGCTTTCTCCATGAGGTTCCTGGAACCATCTGGGACATGGGACAGGCTGCTCTGTACAGGCTGGCAGCGGGCATGGGGAAGGGGGACATTGCCAGGCAATACTTTATGCTTTCCCAGAAATCCTGCAACTGCTGAAAACTGTGGGATGTGCCTGTGCTCTCTGAACCTATTAGTGTCCCTGTGAAGGGTTGCTGGCTGTGAAGAGCATCACTGGTAGTTGCAGGGGAGAATCTAAGCTTTTCTTTCTCTGCTAGTGTTCAGGGGGGACCAGGAGCCTTGGAGAGGGCTGCCTGGGAGCATGGCTGTGGAGCCTTGGCCATTTGGGACTGCTCCTTCCAGAACAAGGCAGAGCCTGTAAACACAAAAATTTAAATGCTTTTGCATATCTACGCAGAGCACACGCTCTGTGTGCTGTGGTGAAGGGAAAAAAAAAAAATTACAAATATTTAGATGCTTGGTCTCACTTGTCTTGAGAGACGGCTAAATGCAGAAGGCATCCCAGCAGGCACGCCACCATGGTGCCTCAAAGTGCATCAGAGCTGACATCCCACCAGGCACCACCCCAGCGGCCCTGCAGGCACCACTGCAGGCATCCCACAGCTTCATCTCCAGCTCAGCAGGCAGGAGAGCAGGCGAAGCACCAGGCATCTCTCCACAGCATCTCCTCAGGACACTGCAGCAGGAACCACAACAGGGTGGTGCTTTGCTGGCAGCCCTGCTTTTGAGCCCGATGGGGGCAGGTGGATGGGGAAGGCAGGGCTGTTCTGTGGGCAGACACAGGCAGGGCAGGTCACTGCTCACCCACAGGTTAGCCCAGGTGGCCTAAGGAAGGGCTCAGGGACACAGAAGCAGCAGTCCCAGGGAGCATCCAACAATTGCTGGTGGAAAGAGGAAAGCTGAATGTGTCATGCCTGCTCCTCAGGTGAGTTTTAAGGAGCTTTTAGGCATGTTTAGTCCAAAAATAGTAAAAAACAGTTTTCCTTCCACCAGCTATATATATATCATGTCCAGAAAATACAGTTTTCATCGTGAAATTGAGCCTCTGGCTGAAAATGCAGAATGTGACCTTGGGTGGTCTATGGACACCAGTGATGGGGAGAGAAATTCTATAGCAGCATTGTGTACAGGGAAAAAATAAAAAGAAGAAACACTGGTGCAGATAACAAATGACCATTTACTTTCTGGAATACTTTTTTCACAGGGTCTGGTTGGCCTGTGAGCACCCCATGCCCACAAACAGAGAGACAGAGAAGCCACAGGGAGCCAAGCCTGGATCTGCCTGGCTGGCTTCTCTGAAGCCCAGTGAAGTGAATAACCTCATACTGTAAAAATGATTTTCTGAAATCTCATTGGAATCTCAAGGCTGCTAATAAAGTCTTGTTCCACATCTCTCACTTCCCCCTCTCAGGAAAAAGGGGAAAACATTTGAGTTTACAATTAAAATGAGGAATAATCTGTTCTCTAAATTAGGACAGCTGAAGACTTCGTGTGCCCAGCATAGCAGAGCATCAGGAATGATGGCATTTAAATATATACTTTGGTGTCCAGGGGCAAATTCTCCACTAGTGCCCAGAAATCTGGGGCATAAATAGACCGTGTCTTACTCTGCAGGCACATACATTTAACCTCTGTGTTTCTTTTCAAGGTCATTTCCATTTACAGAATTTATTTACAGTCTGCTTACATGAAATTTCAAACAGTCCTTAAGAAGTAAAGTTTCGTCACATCATAGGAATGTTTTTGATGCCTATGAACATTGGATTACAAAAATATATTATGTTGAAGCTTTTGCTGAACTCATTCTGTTGTTAATCTGGATATCAAGGTAAGGAAACAAGTCTGGGCACAGATGTTTTGAACCCTGATGTCAATGCCACACAGTGTAGGAACAAATGAACACATAAAAAACACAGACACATGGGCTGGAAATGGAGGAAGTGCTCCAGATCTTGCTCTGGTCTCAGTCTGTGAAATGCAAATGTTGTTTCTATTCTTGCTGTGCCCCCACCAGTGACTTGGAGGAGGGCTATGCTCAGGCCCACTTTGCAGTTTTGGCTCCCAAAACTTGTTCTGTAAAGACAAGCTCTGACTAAGCCTTTTCTGCATGAAGTTTACATATTTCCTCTCCAGCCTTGGTGGACACAACTGTCTGTCCAAATTGTTTCCCCATCTAAAGCACAGCCTTTGGTCATACAAATGTAGCACTGAAGGATGCCCCTACTGTGGCTCGGATTTTCTGTACTATAAGCATTGATGTTCAGGTGATGAATCCAAGGGGATGGAAAGATCACGTTACACATTTAAAATGGCAGCATTTTGTGCATTTCCTGCTTATATTTCAAATATTAGGAAAGTAACAAGTTGATAATTTCATTTACAGGTGGATGGGGGATACCAACATCCACATTTGTCCATCTCTGCTGCTCCCTGTATTTGTCAATCCCCCTGTGTTTTGTCCACATGCTGGTCCAAGTTCTTTCTTAAATTATTTCCACAAAGTGGCTATAGGATACCTGAGCCATATGTGACTGTGAGTTTAAATACTGGCACATGAACAGCTGGTATGCTCTTAAACTGTAAGAAAACTTTTGGAAATTATTTTCAAGAAGGATTGAAGGGGAAGGGATTGCATGAGTTTACTGAGACCTGTCAAAGCCAAGGGATATCTCTTGTTAGTGATACATCAGTAAAAGATCTCTCAAAATCCAAATTTAATTAAGCCCTTGCTGTCTTGCCATACCCAGATGGATCAGACTTTTTAAAATAAGTGGTGTTATTGAACACATACAAGTATATTACACTTTCTGCCAAGGTAACACACACGCTTCTGTACTTCCTTTTAAAATTGTTTTCAAATAAGTATACTAATTTCAAAATTAATTTGAGTGGAGGAGTGGGAGTTTTAACATCATAAAAGTGGTTTTGACTCAATGTTTTTATTCCCTGACATCATTACAGCAGAGTAATTTGTGGGTCAAGAAAAACTATGTAAGCTTCATGCAGCAGTATCCAATAGTTCACATTTTTATTGAAATAACTTTTCAGCAAGTATCTAACTAGCAGAGGTGGTGAGGACCAGGAAATGAACATCACCTTACAATATCTCACCTTGCATTTTATCCATGACATGATCCAGACTCTGTCCTGGCAGTCCCAGGACAAGATCTGGGTTTAGAAGCATCTGAGTTCTGGGGAACCCCACTCCTGCCTGGATCAAGCCCTTGAGCACTTTGGCTGTTGGAGCTGCATATGGGCATGGGCACAGCAGCCACTCTGCTTCTGACAGCAGGTTTCCCCATACACTAAACTGGCTAATAACAAAAAAATTTCAAAAGTCTTTTAGTTAATCATAGGGAATAAAAAAAGCCAGAAAAAAAAAAGTAAGAATGGTTTTATTCAGGACAGGTTTTAATCCAGCATCTAATTTAGCTGATATACTTTGAATTATATATAGATTTAACATTTACTCTTCAGAAGTTTAAGGTTTCTTAAAAGGTCATATTTCATTTTGTATTAGAACATGGCGTGTTGGCTCTCTGCTCGTGGTTTTTCTGCACATATGAGCGCTTAAGGTAAAATGCCTTTTATTTCCAAAAGCAGCAAGTGTGCAGACACTTAAAATAATTTCTTCATGCCCATTTCTAGTCAGTAGGAATTTTTGCTCCATCAAGCAGCAAAATAGAGGAATTTAGGCTGATTTCTTCGAGTTTCCATCTCAGATCCTCCAGAAAATAAGATGAATATCATAGCAATACAAAATCGTTCTTCACATTCAGCACTATTCCCAGATTATTTGTCTCTCAAACTCATCATGCCAATCTCAGCTGCCTGCTTTTTTTTTATGTGTTCTGGGAAATGAAAACAGAAACCAATTTTGCTTTAGCAATTGTAACTTCAACCAGACAAGATACAAAGCATGTGTGAGCCCTCCTCCCTCCATCCTCAGAAGCATGACTGAAATTAATGGTGTAACTACTGTGATGTAAAGAACAGAATAAGGCAGAAGAGAACAAGGCCCGTGATATTTACTCTAAATTTTACAAGAGTTTGGTCTTTGGAGGTCTGGTTTTGACTCAGTTAAACTGAGTGTGGACCCAACTATGTCATGCCAAATGTCCAGTGCTAAACTGAAAGGTGTTTCTGTTTAATCTTATACTGGTTTAATTAAAGCAGCACAACCCTGGGTGTGCACACCACTGACAAGAGTGGCTGCCATAGAATTTGTGAGTTAAATAGTAAAACTTTGCTAATCTAACCTATTTTGGTTCAAGTGGCCAAGGACATCTGCCTCCAGGTCCTGGCTGCAGGTGCAGAAGGCTGAGGTCAGAGCAGGGCACTCACCCATGCTGTTCCCCCAGACGTGGTCATCTTTTGCAGATGAGCTACAAAATTGCAGGCCCTGTGTTTGAAGCAACCCTCTATCAAGCTCCACAATAAAGTGCCGGGAAAAACTGGTATGGTCCCTGCAGTCATGGAGCTGCAAAGCAAAAATAACTTTGAAGCAGAGAAAGTGTGAATTGTCTCTGAACTGAAGCCACTGGCAGAGTGCCAAAACAAGAATTGGAGAATGGAAAAAGACAACAAAATGCATGTGTGTGTGTATGAGAGAGACAGAGACACATCCATGCTATGGAAAGAAATGGTGTTTTCCACCTGATCCATCATAATGAAATCACTTTTTTTTGTGGGCAGATGCTGATAGGACAAAGTGGCGTGGCTTTAAAGTGACTGGGAGCAGGTTTAGATTGAATGTAAAGAAGAAATTTTTTTATGCTGTGTGTGGTGAGGCACTGACACAAGTTCCCCAGAGAAACTGAGGATGGCCCATCCCCAGAAGTGTTCAGGGCCAGGTTGGATGGGGCCCTGAGAAGTCTGGTCTGATGGTAGGTGTCCCTGCCCATGATGTGGTGGGTTGTAACAAGGTGGTCTTTAAAGTCTCTTTAAATCCAAAATATTCTATGATTCCATGCTTCGATGACTTCAGGTTTATTAAAATCATCTGCTAATTGCATCCTAGAGAATAGTCACAATGTCCTGCTTGTTTCCCTAGAGTTTTGTGGATGACTCACTGTGATATTTTTGTTTAACAGCAGGCAAAGGAACATTTTTCTATCACACCAGTCTGTAGGGAAGCGTTTCTCTCTGGAGCTGGCTGCTGCTTTGTGCAGATGCAGCTCTGCTTGCAGTACCCCTCTGCCATGCTCACTGACACTTCAGTCTGCCTGAACATGCCAGCAGCAAAAACAGATGAGAAAATACCCAAAGGGAAACCACAGAGCATCTAAAAATGCCAGAAGAAAACAGTTTGCAGAACACCATCTCTTCCTGAGAAAACCTTCATAGCTCATCAGCATGCCTCACCTAACAGGCACAGGAGGGACGTGTGCGTGCCTAATTTAGCTTTGCAAGTATGTCACTGGGCACTGGGATGGAAATCTGCCTAAAGTTTAAGACATTATAAGAATTTAGAAGATCACAATCTTTAAATGTAAGAAATAAAAAACAAAGCTGGCCATAGGTGCCCCAGCTCCAGCCCTCTTGGAGCACAGGGACTGCAGGGAGTGGCCACCTTCTCCCAGCTCTGGCTAGTCCACCTGCTGGTATCAGTGAGACAAGAGAGGGTTGCAGCTTTTGAGGGTGAATCAAATTATCCCAAGTCAAGAATTTTGTGTCATTAATTTCTTCCTGAGAGCAGGCTCCTCCATTCTCCTGGGATGAATTTTAGAGCGCAAAACAGGAAAAGCTAACCCCATCTGTGTACCCTTTCCTGGTCAGAAAGCTTTGAAAGTAGTCTACTGTTGTAAATCCATTTTTTTGGGGGGGAAAACATTTTGGTCCCTGCTTTAGGACATTCAGAAATCATATATTCAAGTCTAAAGTAGTTGCTTTAGGCTCTCTTTTTAATCAGCGGAGGAGAATGGGCACCTCTGGCAGGATAGTCATCCATTTTGGGAGAGCTGGTGGGCTGGTTGGCTGAATCATCCTTTGGAAATACTCATGCCTTCTGATAAGGCAGGTCACTGTTAACAAAAACTGTTTGAAAATAAGGAAAAAAAAAGTATTTTTGGAAATACAGAGACTGTTTATGAGCTAGAAATGCAGGGGTTTGCTAGGCGGGGGAGAGTCTGGGGCTGGCTTGGTAGTTGTGCTGCTGAAAGCACTGGACAGAAGTGCAGGGGAAGTGAGCCCTAAGCTGAATCACACATGTGCCAGACCAATAAAATCCCACAAGTTCTCTGATCTTGGAGAAAATAAGGAGTGGGAATCCCAGAGTAGTCCTTGAGGATGAGACTTCAAACACTGATTGATCAGGGTATTCATGCAGCAGTGGACATTGGTGCAGCTTCACAGGGCTGACACCTGAGACAAGGTGTTTACCTATGAGCCAGCTGTCTAACCCTGGGTCAGGAGAAAGACAGAGAGAACGAGACAATGACAAAGATTTCTGTCTATCCCTACACATAGAGGGAAATCAAATGAACTGACATGGAAGGAGCTGCTTAAGTTCACTTTATGCTCCAGCACACAGGTTAGAAGAGGAAAGAGCTGGGTATGGTTGCACAAGACAAATTTTCTTCACTGAAATATCATATTGCCAGTTACTACAGGCTGAGGCTGTGCTTGTGCACTCAGAGTTAGGAATTCTAGTTGGTAAAAACAGCAAAGAAGTTTTATCTGAAATAGGCATTTCTGTATCAGAAGTTCATTGTAATGCAGAATAACAATTCAGTTTTGTGCCCAGGTACTGTGTAGGTAAAGCTGGTGGGAAGTTTCTGTTGCTGTACCGCTCAATAAATGCATTTTTGTTAGCTACAGTCTAACCCAAGTGTAGGTAAAAATAACACATATTCTGCTTTTATGGTGATGTGGTGTTGGCTTGGCCAAAGTTTTCTTAGCTTTTCATTATTAAATTGCATACAAAATCCATATTTAGCCATCAGAAATAACAGAATGCTGCACACTGAACAAGAAGGAACTGTTATCACTAAAGATGCATTTGGGAGACATCCTCACATAAGGATGACAGATGCTTTGCTGTCTTGGCATCTTGCTGGATGGTTTTTCTGGATGAAGGGTTTTGGTTTTGCTTTTGTATTACTTAACACAGTACTAGTGAAAAAGCACTTAAGCTTTAGATATGCATGTGACATCTTTTAAACCTAAGTAATTGTATTAATTTGTCATAACACTGTAATTTCATAATGAAAGAAGTCAAATCAAAGCATATTAATGTCTCTTAACAGAAAATACATGTTATGGTACTTCTGAAAAGAAAGACATACTTTTTAGATATAGAATACACATAGATGCAGCTCATTACACAACCAATTTTCTTGCATAGTTATGTTTCATTTGTTTCCAAGTAGTCTCTTTAATTTTGATAGACCCACACGCTATAATAGATTTAAGCAGATGAATGTTTACATGTTGGAGCCTTAGGGTATCGGTATATATCAGCCAACATGTATAAAACAGCTTAGTGCTGTATATACTGGTTGCAATTGCTCTTTTAAAAACAGATTCCTGGGTTAGAAAAGGGAATGGGACCAAAGCATTTAAACTAGAAGAGAACATAGGTTTTAGAACAAATGGATATAAACTGCCCATGAATGTATTTAGACTGGAAATGAGAAGAATGTCCTTAACTATCAGAAGATGAAAACATCCTTTTGAGAGTAAAAATGGATAGAGAGGATGAAACTAGCTGTGGGATCTACCTCAGCTGGTTTAGCGCAATCTCCTGATGTGATTCCTTGTGGCAATGTAGCTATGGACTATGATGGCACAGAAGCTCTGCTCTGGCATTGTCTGATTCTAGTATAATATAATGAGTACCTTTTATGTTAATAACCACTGTGGCTCTTCACAAGGCATGCTTGGACCTACACTAATCACCTTTGAGTTCATTATGTTCAAATGCTTGGACCTGAGAGCTGTGAGGTAGAATCAGGTGCCCCTTGGCAGAGGTAATTGCCCTGGTGGAAATGGCTGGTGACACTCAGACACTACAGGGGGAGGTGGAAGATGAAGGTGCTTGTAATGTGTCACTGAGCAGCATCAAAGAGAGCACATTAATCAAAGTGGGAACAACAAAGGACAAAGGGATGACCGATCTGAGAGTAAGAACGTGTCTTTCTTGTTAGCTGGAGAGTCAAATTGCACAGATGTCCTCAGTGATCACTGAGTTATCACATTTCAGATTTTGAAAGCCTGATGATGCACAATGAAAGTGGTTGTGAAATGCAAAAATTAATGTCTGGATGCATGAGAGCAGTGTTGGAAAGAAAATGAAAGTGATGGTACCTGGCCCTTGAACATGTTGGGTGTTCGTATCCCAAGAGTGAAAGTTTTGGACTTTTCTCTGAAAAGTATTTGAATTCTGCATCTGTTCGAAAATTAGTAGAAACATGTCATCCCTGATGCAGCAAGCATATTATTACACTGTACAATGTTGGTAAGGGCCTGTTTGCACTCTGCTGTGGAGGGAATACCCTGGACTTGAACCTTCCACATTTCAGAGGCATGGAACAGTTTCACAGGCTGAAGCTAATGGGGATGATTTTCCTTGAGACAGAAATCTGGAAATGCTCTCAGCAGCCCTCCCACATATCCAATAAGTTTGATTAAGATCTGAATAAGATTTCATTATATTAACAGTAAACTCTACAGATTATATTAGTGTACTCTTAGGCAGCATTAATGTCAAAATCAAGAGGCTGGACCTCAGGGCCATCAGCATGCTTGACTCCACTGCCTTTTGCAATTAGCATGGGCTAGGGAGGAGAAAGCCATTAAGGGTTCTCTTGTTTCTCACAGTCTGGCTTGGAATCAGGTGCTTCCTGTGGCTGTGGGTTCACCATCTGTTTGGTAGCTGAGGAGCTACTCCTTCAGGAAAGCAAACAGATGTTATTTCCTCACACCCCAAATACTCCAGTCTCCATTTTTCAGGTGCCACAAGACTGCAGCAAAACGAGGCAGTTGCTTGTGCAAGATGGTAAGCTCAGAAATAGAGAGCTGCTGCTTCTGGTCCTGTTGAATTGGGTGTCTCACAGTCTCCATGCAGAAGGCAAGTGAAAATTCAAAGCTATTATTGCAATAGCTTTCTGGGATGTGCTTCACATAGAGATTGGAGAGGCCTTTGCAAGAATCAGCAAAGAATCAAGAGAAAATTAAGAGTGTCTGTGAAAGACACCACAAACTGCAGAAGCCATCTTCTGGCATGACTGAGGTTGCCAAAACCAAGCAGAATTGCAATTACACAGCTACAGCTTCCACTCAGCTCTACAAACATCAAACAGACTTGGCGTTCAGAGACTCTTCTTGGGTTTTAGAGTTTCCTCTTCATCTTTTGGAGGAGGCTGCCTCTCCTGTGACTTTTTCCCATTCCTTTTCTTTGGAGGTACTCTTCTCTTGTGGCTGCTCTAGTTAGTGAGAGCCGCAGCATCCTCCGGGGCAGGGATTCTGCAGCTGCACAAGGGTGTTGGGAGGGCTGGGACTTGCCCAGCTTTACCTCCCCTGCCATATCCCCACCATGTGAGGGCACTGTCACTCCACAGCCTTCTACCCTGACCAGCGGAGCAAGGACCAGCAGCTCCGTGGGGATGTGGGATTTCAGGAGGGGTCCTGAGGATGCTGTCTGTTTTTGTGCTGCAGCAGAGCTGAGTGCACCTCGATGGGGGGTTATTTTTGAAGGGATGATGCAGCATGGCAGTGGGGCTGGTATACAAACTCCAGGCTCCATATCCTGCCCCGTGCTTGTGTGGGAGATGGTTGCAGGGTGCTCTCTCTCTTGTCAGCCTGGAAGTAGCTTCCCTCCAGAGCATTTTAGGACTGTGCTAATTCCCTAAATTTAACCAGTGATATCCAAGGCTGATGTTAACTCCCTGCCAGAGTCCTGTGCCCACACTGATGTAAATTAGGAATAACTCCACCACCATGTAGATTTGAATCCTGTCCCAAGCAGTGGCACCCAGTGCCCAGTTTTGTAACAGAGACCCCTAAGCCTTTGCTGTGCAGGTGGTTCAGCCACCCAGCTGGGGGAAGGAGATCCTGGGACTGGGAAAACTCACAACAGGAGAGCTGGATACAGCTGGCAGTGCAAGGAGGGACCCCTGAAGGTAAGCTGGAAATGGAGTGCTGTTATTTATTGATGCAGTGGTGGCCAGAGAGCAGGCATGGGGATGGCTGTGTTTGATTTGGCTGCTGAACTGACAAATTGGAAGAGGAAAGGGAACACACTCGGGTGTGTATCTAAATCAATGTTACTTTCTGTTGCTGGTTTTGTCAGTAAAATGGCAGAGCAAAGAAGATAAAGTTCTGTTCAAAATAAAATGTTGGATGGTGCTGGAGATACCAGCACCATCTGGGTGCTGGCTAAAGGGAAACAAGAGAAACAAAGGACTCGTTTCACAAAAATACTGGACAGGTGGCAGCTTTCCACCCACCTCACTCCTTCCCTTCCTGGCGCCAAGAGGTGGCAGTGCAGCACCCCCCCAGTGTTCAGCATATGGACTAGCGCCCACCCTCTCCTCCCTGGGAAGCCCAGAAAGCTTCACTAACAAAGCCCAGAAAGGCTTTGCTAGGAAAAGGTGTCTGTTTTCTGACAGAATTAGCCAGACACAGAATTTCTCATCCCATTGCCTGGTGCAACCCTCTCTCTTCATTTGTCTGACTTTCGGAGGAGTGCAGTGCTCGCAGCTGGGCAGATGTTTAGCACAAGACCTTTCCCCCACCAGTTCAGAATAACTGGTGAGCAGGGTGAGATCTGAGGAACAGGAGTTTTGCCATGAGGATGTTTTGGTGGGGCACTGTTGTTTGTGAGGATTGACTCATTCGGTGCCAGGAGGAAAAGCAGTCCCAGCCATATGTGATGTTTTGCTGCCTGGGCAGGACATGGATGGGCAGAAGGGCTGAGCCAAGCTAGCACAGAACATCCATCACCTCTGCATTTCAGTCTGGCTGCAGGCTGTTAAACACCCTCTGGAGTCTGGAGCCCTTCTCATCTCCCAAAGCTGAGCTGCAGAGGTGCAGATAGTGCCATCTCAGCTTGGGGTGTGCAGCATCACGGGAAACGTGTGGAGAACTTGCCCTGGGAGTAAAACAGTCTGAGCCAAGGCTGGGAAGAAACACGTTTCGAGCTTTATATAGCTTCCCTCCCCCTGCCCCTCCATCCCAGCTTCACAGGAGGATCAGATCAAATCCCATCTTTATGTTTATTGGTTTATTAGTTTTGTTGGAAGAAGACTTAGAACTCAAGATCATGACCAAAGGGTTAAGGATGTAGGAAGCTCAGGTCAGAGACCTGCATTGAAACAGGCCAGCTGAGGTCCCACCATTGCCCTGCCCTGACTGCTGATTGCTGCAGTCTCCCAGGAGGTTTTTCCACACATAGACTGAAAGTTCCAGCCTAAGAAACTTCCTGGCAGAAGTTTTGTTGAAAGTGGTACATTCCTGAAATGAGGGGCAAAAAATAATAATTAAAAAAAGGTTTAGTTGATATTTTACAGGAAAATATTGATTTTTCTGGCAATTGGGAGGCAGTGGGGTGAGTACAGGGGTCACAGGAGCTGCTTCTGGTCCTCATGAGTCCAAGTGTTGGGTGGGTAAGGCACTTCCATGGGTAGGGAGTAGCCCTAAGGTCTCTGTGTATCCTGTCCACTGCAGACACAAATGACAGCCTTTTGGAAAACTGCAGAGACTGGTGAGCAAGCTCCAGTGCCTGGGGAAAAAATCAGCAATGGGAAACCCACTGGTACAACCCAAGCCACAGACAGCCAAGAATGGGCTGTTACAGCTTGCTCATGGGGAAAAAGGGGTAGATTTGGTCTCCTTTTGGGCCCCATCCATGGAACATATTCAATGTTTCAATGAAAAAAATCTTGAAGGAAAAGCCTAAATCTTGGTGTTGCAGATAATCCATTTGTACATTCAGTGTGGTTCAGTGTCTCCATAGTGGAGGAGAAGGTGGTTTGCAAGTGTGTCTGATTGTTGGGGAGAGACAAGACTGAAATAAGGAGGGAATCAAAGACTGCCACAGTTTATTGGGGGAAGCCTAAATGTAGTGGCTTACTGGAAGGAAAGAAAAGGGAAAGTGCAACCTCTGTCACACTATCTTTCTCTGGGAAGAGACATGGAATTGCTCCATGCCCTAGAAGAAATTGGCTTCAATTTGCTCAGACCTACTAAGAATGTTTCCAGCATAAGAACAGGAAAAGGCCTGAAAGCAGTTGCTTTCTTTGGGGCAGAGGGAGTCAGGAAAAAAATTCATGTATTTAATAGAATTTAAAGCTTATTCTTCATTTATTCATGGTAGCAAAAAACTCCTAAGCAATCCCTAAAAGAGTTCACAGCTACAGTATTTCTGATTAGAGAATCATAATGGCCAATGTGGTAGGACTGAGTGTTACAATGAAGTGCGTGGTAAATCCACAGGAAGGATTTTTAGTTTATTTGCAACACCATAAACATGCCAGTATTAATGGTGTTAATCTTCTTGTCTGTAAAGGAGTGTAGGGCAGTTATTTGGTACCATACAGTAAAAAAATGAGCTATTACCATCCATTTACTTTGCTGTAAATGGGGGTCTGCTCCATCATTTCAAGTCAGGGAAAATATTATTGACCTGTTGAGATTTCTTTTTGCCCTACACCTGGAGCTGTTTCCATTTGAGAAGTCTTACCACCAATGTTGGATTACTGATGAATTTTTCAGTAATGTGCATATGAAAGTAATACTACCTGAAGGGATGACTAAATCACCAGGTGTCTCAGTCTCCAGGATGCAGCTGGACACATCCTGTCAGACGCTGCTCTTCCATGATTGACCTGAGCAGACACTTTTTTTATGATTGCTCCTCACTGACAGCTCATACTGGTTGTGTGGCAACAGTGCTCATCAGAGTCTCTTGTGAATCACCAAACCAGGGGGTGGATAATTGTTACTTTTGTTCCTTGCTGAGAGTTTAAATAACTTGCACAAATTGAAGTCCCCTTATTGATACAAAATAAAAGTCTAACCAATACTGAGGTGGTACCTGAAAGGAAAGGAGATGACGTGCATCGCATTTCAGCTGGAACAAACATCACTGCAATGCTGATATTTTTCTGGTAGAGTCAGTTTTTTTTCCTAAGTAGCAGGTAGACCTGGCAGGAAAATGTCATTTCTCTTTACTGAGATATTTAGAAGTTTCAACTTTTGGGTTTGTTCTGATGCAGAGCATCAGGTCTTCTCTAGTTTTTCGTGAGAATCAAAGAGAATGAGGCAGTGACTTGGTGGCAGGGACTCACCCACCACCATGCCTTAGATAAAACTGGTGGCCAAAATCTTGCTCAGTGTAATTAGTGGTGGGGGTTATAATTGCACCATCCTCACACCCTGGGAGCAGCCCCCACTCCCCTGTGGCAGTGGGTAGGGGAAACCTTGTGTCAGGTGGGGCTCTGCCCTGGATGCATCCAGATCCTCCTGCAGATAGGGAAGGGACCTGCAGAGAATGTGAAGTAGGAAGTGACCACAGCATCCCACCACACAGTTCACAGGGAAGAGCAGGCAGCCAGGAGAAAATCAGCAGAAAACAACTGTTGGCAGCACTTCTGTGATCCCAATGGCAAGACATTAGGTGTCTGTGTTAAGGCTGGCCCCAGAGGCAGAGATCATCACACCCTCATAAATTGTCACCAGACTGTTGGGTGTAAGGAGACAAAAGAGGTTTGTTTCTCACCTCCCCAACACCACAGCAGGAGTTTCACATTCACATGGGGGTGAGTGTGGGCCTGCCCCTGGGTGGAAAAATACAGGGCTGGGAGAGCTCAGATCAGTGTTTTGGTGAGCCACAGGAAGCAAAGGTGCGGGGTCTGCCCTGAACTGCATGAGGAAGGGTTAGGAGCCAGACCGGGTGCAGGATGCCATAACCCCCATACGGAGTCAGATAGGGAAGGATGGACAAAGCATCATTCACACACACCACTGGGGTCTGGTTTTGCCATCAGTTCCTCCCATAGTCACCAACATCACCACCACCTCTTTTCTGCTCTTATCTGATCCTGAAGAAAGTAATTCAGTGAGAGGCTGGTTGGATTCCCTTCGTATTTTTCTCTTCAGAGTTCCAATTTTGTTTAACACAGAAAGATTGCCCCAGAAGCAGGTTTCTCTGACAAGAGAGCTGTAAATATTTTATGTCTAAGTCAGTCCTCTGGAAAATATTACAGCAAAATGTGTTTCCTACCTGCCAGTAGAGATCCTGCCTGAGCCTCAATTGCATTGAAGGATGTATGTGGATATTTAAGCAAAGAAGCTTCCTTGACCTGCCCCATCCTTCACCAGGGAGAAAATTATGATGATTATGGCTGTCCTGTCTGTCAGGGTCTCAGTGAGACAGAGCTCTTCCTCTCTGACTCCCATCACTGGATAACCCAGGCACTGCTGCCCATCTCTGCCTGCCCCACAAGTAACCTGAGACTCCCCACTGCCTGCACCTGGCCTGGGACTTATCTCTTTCCTACCACCAGTCACACTTTCCTCCTCTTCCTGGCACAGGTAACCCAGCACTGTCTCTGAATAAGACAGCATTATAGGCATGGAATAGCCATGGGGACTGGGACAAACCAGCCCTCAGCCAAGAAACTCCATTGCTTCTCAAGAGGCAGCTGTACAGGACCCCACCAGTGCTCAGGATATGGACAACCTCCCTCCCATCCTCACTCATGCCTGAGCTGCCCTGTGAGGGGAAGCCCAGAATGCTTTCCTAGGAAAGAGTGTCTGTTTCAAGATAATTTTCTAACAGTGGGATGGCCCCTCTCGTTCTGTTGACTGGTATGTTTATCTGTCTGTATTTGCTCCACTCATTTGGGAGATGGCAGTGCTTACATCTGGGCAGATGTGTGGCAGAAGACAGGCTCCACTGTGAAGATTTCTCCCACCAGTTCAGAAGAACTGGTGAGCAGAATGAGGAGAAAGGGATAGGAGTTTTTACATGGGAACCCAGGGGCATGGCTCAGCTGATGTGGCTGGAGAAAGGGCAGGGGACTGGTGATATCCAGCACCATCACTTGTCCTCAGCACAGGGTAGGAAGAGAGGAAAGAGTGGGTTTACTCACTTTGTGGGTAAACCTTTCTGCAGCAGATGCAATGCAGTGCAATTGCTGCTCACCTCTGCCTTGCCCAGACTGGGAGCTTGGCTTGGGCTGAAACCATCCACTCCATCTGATTCAAGGCAAATCAGTGCCTCTGGCTGCAAATCTCCTGGGAAGCTCATGACTCACAGCAAAAGAGAGGTGGAGTGCCGTGAATTACGCAGCACTGGCTTCTCACCCTGGTGAAGGCGGTTTTGGCTCCCCAGGATGTTTGTGCAGGAGTCGATGAGCCTGTGCCATGGTGGGGCGACCACAGCCCCGCACAGACATGCCAGGAGGAAGGTAAGAGCATGCCCTGAGTCCACAGGCCTGGAAAAGCCATCGGGACTTGGTATCCCTGTAATTACAGGCCTACTATGTAGTTTTGTTTTTGTGAAAAAGGAAGCTCAACCCAAAGTCTCCATCACACAGATGTCCATCAGTTGACTTCTATCCAACCGGTGATTTCGTCAAGTTTCTCACACTAGAGAGTTGAAGCCTGGTGGCACCCCCATCCTCCAGGATGGATTCTGGTGGATCAGCATGTCAGGGGCTTAGTGAGAGAGTTTTGACACTGCCAGTGCTGCTCTTGCTGCTCTACAGCTGTGGTGAATGAGCCTGGCTGTGAGGAGCCTTGGGACATACCAAGCACAGCCAGGGCCCTCTCAGCTCCTCCCCTCTGCATAGGTGGTGGCACAGCCAGAATCTTTCACTGCTCCAGACACTGGCTGCCAAGACAGCCAGCACCATTTGGCACCATGCTGGCAGTCACCAAAACACCTCTTGGGCAGAGCTTGAATGCTCTTTGTTTGTGGCCAGAGCTATGCCATTGGAGAAGGAATGGGAATGCAGGGTATCTGAGGGTCTTTTTTCCCTGGCTGATATCTGCTGCTCCTAGACCTGTTGGCTTCCTGAATACACAGGTGGTCTGCAACCCACCTCGTGCCTGGCAGCATCCCAACCTGCTCGCACTGCGTGAAGGTGCCAAGCACAGCCAGATGCTGCTGGATGCCTTAGACAATGCTGGCCAATGGAATGGGGTGATAAAACCAAGCCTCAGAGCTGGCTCTAATGCTGCAACAGCACATTTCTCTTTGTCATCCGGTACACAGGGGTGTTTGAAACACTTCTGCCCTCAGAATGGGAGCTTTTTGCCTCCTAGGTGTGAGGTTTTCTGTCTAACCTGGTAGCTGGAAACACTTAACAACCAAGCTCGAAATTTTATATAATCTCCTGAGTACCATAAGCTGTCAAGAGACATGATGGATGGTGATGGTCTTTCAGGAGATGAAGCAAAAAACCAAAAGCTGTTCACATGTGCCGCAGGTGTGTGGGCTGCCTATGCTCAAGTGAGCTTTTGGATGTCGTGCAGGATTTGGAGCTTCACTGCTGGGATTTCCTTGTTGTAAATCATGCGGGAAAACGGGTCACTCTGAAAACAGACTGCAGAGTGTGAACATCTGCTGGAGCCATTCTCATCATATTTTTCCTTGCAAGAAGGTGGGGTAATCAAGGCTCCCTTCACTCTTTGCTCTTTATTGTCACCCTTATCTCGTTCCATCTACTTGGTAGAAGTGGCTTCTCTGGAAAGTTAACTAACAAGGTATCCCGTTCTCTCATGTTATTTATTCCTCTTCTGAGACTGCCTGAGGTGGCATTTGATCATGGTAGATATCCCTTTCCTGGTATCACTTTCCCCAGGTGCTTCTGACTCAAGGGAAAACCCAGGAAGACAGACATCTACCATCCTTATCAAGATGTAACTAGCCCAGACACCTCCGCATCACACCATTTTTTCATTCCGTGTCACTGATGACTCAGGCTTCATTAGCAGCAGTCATCAGGGACTATTTCATCCTACATTTCCTCCTGGCTAGAGGCCATCCCATAACTTGTGCAATCCAATGAGCTTCAGATTGTCTCTTACAGTGCTGTGGCTGCTTTTGAGACTGGGCAGCTCCTTCTCCTTGGCACATGCGGTGTTGCAAAATGCTGAGGAAGGCGGGAAGCCCAGCATCTCCACTAGTTTTGGCATTTTGGACATAGGAATTAGCAAAGCCTCTGAGTCAATCTCCTTGCAGGGCTACTTCTGACTGTTGAGGGATTTAGACAGCCAGTTGGGTTTTTTTCCCATTTGGTTTCCATGGGTTACTTTCCCATAGATAATTACGTGACTCAGGAAGACAGACACATACCTCACATACTTGTGGGAACCATAATGCGATAGGTGGTGTGGAGCATTTTGAAGCTTTTTGAATGCACAAGAGCAGCTGAATTCATGTGACTTACCTACCCAAACTAATGCAAGTCCAGGCAATGGCTACATAGTTTTTGTGGAGCTCTTACCCAACACAGGACAAACATTTCCCAGGAAAGTTTTGGTCTTGCAGCACCAAGGCACAGACGCCTTTTGTCGCCAGAGAAATCACAGGGGTTTTTTCAGGTAAGATTTACCGTTTCTACATTACCATTTGTTTTTAAGATGTTGTCTGAACTGAGGCTGGAACAGGAACATTTTCTATGACTGAAAAAAAAAAAAAAGAAAAAGGCAGTCTTATGTTTTCTGAGAGGTCAGGTGAGCAGCACAGAGAAATTATCTTCTCTTAAGTAGATAAGTAATTGTTATGGCTAAAATATCCTGGCAGCTAATTGCCTGTGAAGATAACTGGCAGAGCTGAGGTGTGGTGATGTTTGGTGCTGCTAGTTTAGTACAGACATCTCTGCAACAGATAGAAAAAGAGACACAGGCTTTGCTTCAAGTCTTCTAACATTTGAATTGTGGAGCTGCAATCCAATTTTCTGACTTTGGAAGAAAACCAGATAAGTAAGAAAGAGAAATTTTATTTCACTTGGAGGACGTTACAGATCTTAAACTCACCCCAAATCTGTGTTGATATGCACACCCAGCACCTCCTGTACAGTGTCATCAGAGCAACGGTCCTGGAGCACTGCGATGTGGATCCTGATGTTCTGCCATACCTGTGAGATGGCTGGGACAAGTTTGTGATCAGCTCACTCCTTTGGAACCATTTTGGGGGGTACCCTTGCTCAAGAGTGAGAGTTTGTCTGAAACTGAGGATACTGTTTTCAAAGGTTTTCAAGATTTTGTCTGGTTATCTGTGTAGATGGTTGTCCCCAGTTAGAGGTGAGCTATTTAAATGAAGTCATGACATGTAGATAGGATTTTATTTATTGGTTTGTCACCTACCTTTACATCCAAAGGGATGTAGAGGGTAGATAGGAGCTTCTAGTGCCCAGCCCCATCAGCGCAGGTGACCTGAAATTACCCACCTGCTATTATGTCCCCTGAGACCAGACTGGGACAGGTCCTCCAAAAGGGTTTTGTCCTACAGAAAGCTTATCAAAAATGCCTTAGGATTCCTGAGAAATGCTGGGATCCTGTCCCTGAGCCCCTTCCCTCTCTGGTCATCCTTGCAGCCCTGAAATGAGTCAGGGAGATGGTGGCTGTGTTTTGGGGAAGGTTCCCTTTGGAGGAGATTGTGTGTTTTGTGGCTTGTGAATGTTTTTGTTTGTCAGGGTGAGGGGAGCACTACAACTTGCAGCTTGCCCTGACATGTGCCTGCTGTGTGTAAACCTGCAGCTTTTATAAAAAGGGCTCCTGTCTTGAGAACTGTGGAGTGTTCAAGTGCTTCTTGGCTCTGGGCTTCTCCTTTAGCTGTCGTAAGATCAGATTAATGATGTATTAGTTCGAGATAACTGCCATGAGATCATGTAATTAGCTTGTGATCATGCTCCATGCCAGTTGGCTGAAACTCAATGCTTTTAAAAAAAACTTCTTTCAGACCAGCTACAAAAAGAGCTTTTTGATTGATGACATTAACAAATAGCTCATTAGTCACCTTTTGGGCTAATTAAAGGAGAGCACATCCAAGGCTGTAAAGAACAGCTGTGGGTGATTAAAGGCAGCCGTCAGGCTGAGCTCTGGGGTACAGGGGAAGTAGTTTATCACCTTCTGCCTTTCACTGTGCCCACGCTGCTCCAGATTAAATGAATTTGTAATGTCCCCCTCAAAGTCCTAAACCTGCCCTGCTCAGCTCTGTAAGGCTCAGTCAGACCATTCCATTCCTGCTCATATTGCCTTCGGGCAGATGAACAGCTGCAGGAAGGCAGTGCCTTCCCAGAGCAGTGATACCTGCCCAAGAGCAGCTGCTGCTTGTCCAAGAGGCAAGGCTTCTCCTTGGCATGGCTCTCACCTTCCAAGTACATGGCCTTTTTGACACAGAAGTTGTCAAAAGTTACTCAGTTTTTACTCTGGGCAAAACTATGGGTCAGGGGATACTTTAACTTCTCTGGCCTCATTGGGATTGGGAAGGATCTGGGTTATTGGGTAGGCACCTCCATAAGGCCCCTTTGGTGAGCATGGGGCATGAGGCTCCCAGTGCATGTCTGATGTAAAGAGGGATATCCCTGTATTATTGCAGGGCACTGGGAAACAGTTAAACATGTAAAGGGATCTCATAGCATTTAATCCCATGTGTGATTGTCACAAGTTTGCTGCCTGAGACCTTCTCCCACAGTCTGACCAAGCTCTCTTCCTCTTCTCCAGCTCTTTTCTTCAGTCCCTGCTTCTTGTCTCAGCCTCAGTTCTGCCTTGGCTGCCCATAGCATCCTTTTGGTGTGGTGAATATCAATCCCAAACCCCAAAGGTTGCCTGGTAGCACGTGTTGGGGTCACTGCCCTCTCTTGCTGGAGAACACTGGAGAGCAATGACCAGCCATCCCTGTAGGGTTTGCAACATGAACAGAAACAGACTTTTCTCCCTTGTCTCAGCCTCCCTTCCCACACTCATACTGAACCCTGCTCTCCTTGGTGTGCTCCCTGCTGCCTTATCTGCCAGACCTCCTGTGACTTGTGACCACCTCAGCTGTTGTATAGCCTTTCTCTTGCCACCGTCCCTGCCCATGCTCACTCTTACACCAGTCTTCTACAAGCTGGTGGTGGCTCTGCAGTCACCAGCCCTAGACTGGCCACCAAGCAAAGGGATGGTGTGTCTTGGGGCTGCTGTGATTCCAGAAACCAGCTGTGTGCACCCCACACTGCCTGGCTCCCCCAGGACAGATGCTACACAGAAGGGATTTCATGTGAACTCTTCTTAGATGCTACAGGCTGTTAGAAAGGTTGTTCATCTAAATCAAGAAATCTTTAAATGCAAAGGGCTCCAGTGTGCTGTTCTGGGGGCTCAGACCAGCAAGGTGGTGTGTGAGTATCTCCAGCCCTAAGCGATCACCAGCCTCAGGTGGTCACCAGCCCTGGTGGAGATCTGGCTGGATCAGATTAAATTGAGTATCTCATGTTGCTGTTCCCTTGTTTGAGGAACTCATGGAGGAGAAATAGCCGAGTCTGTGTCTTCTGGAAGAGCCACTGAATTTTACTCCCAGTCAGGTAGGTGGATGCAGTTAGAGCTCTAAAGCTGAACCATATGCAAGGGGACATGCTAGCTCAGAGAAATGTGAGATCCTTTGTACAGTGTCTGCATCTCCACTCAGCAGCACCTGAGCCACGTGGATGGAGCCAGTTTTGAAGGCAGTGTTTGGGCAAGCACTTCTAGCCTATACTTGTCCACCAGATCAGGCCCCTGCATGCTGTAGCATTTAGGGTTTGATGCCTTAGTCGCTTGTTTGTCTGGGTTAATCTTAGGTCATTAACTTTTATTTTCCTGCTGTTCTGGCCATGTGAATTCTACAGTTTATGGTACTGAAAAAAAAAAAATTATCCCCATGCAGTTGTTGGGTGCCCTGAGAGGCTGTGTGGCAGATTGTCTTGAACTGGAAATGTTCCAGAAGAGGAGCTTAACTGGGGCTTGTGCTCCAGCCACCGCTCCTGACAGATTAGAAGGATTGTAAAACATTGCTCATGGTCATTCCAATATTACGCTATTTTTTTCCTGTGGTTTGGAAGAGATTTGCAGGTTCCATTGAAAATGGACAGTGCTTCTTGATCTGCATTGCTGTTTTTGAGGTACAGTAGAAGGTGCAGAGTGAAAGGTGTCATAATGTATTTAGCACCTATTATTTTTTTTAATATTGTATCAGGATATAGGAGCAATGTGGGTGTTTTCTCACCTTGGTTTTCCTCAGAGGAGTAGTAGAAGCTATAGGTGTGTAACATGAGCTCCCCTTGCCCTAGGTGAAGACTACACACATAACCTTAAGTGCAGGCCCTTTGGAAAATCTCACATTTGATTTGTCTTCTTGAAAGACGGAGGTAAGGGGTGTTGATTTTAGACTGTAGCAAGGCTGAGCCCTTCAAACAGCTGGAGCTGTCATCCCAGCCCTGGTGAGACACCAGCTCCAGCAGCGATGCCTCCTTCTCCAGCTCCACATTTTAGCGAGAGGTCTGTTGCATGAATATAAATGCAGCTAGTGGGCCCTATCCTGTGTTTTCACCCATCCCTTTCCCTCCCATCCCATCCTGTTGGGCAGCCACAGCAGACAGCGGACACAATGCATGCTCTGTGGTGAGACAGGGACCATAAACCCATCTCTGATCCCTGATGCTGGCACTGAACACCTGACACCAGCAGCCTCTGCTGACATCAGGTTCTGCTGTGAAGAGAAGAAATGGATGCCCCAAAGCTACAGCAAGGACTGAGGTTTATGATCTTCTGGGCGTTTGTCATTGCTGGTGTTATTGACCCAAGTAGATTTTGACCTTTGCTTTCTCTAATGTTGGTTAGACCTTACGTATCAGTGAAGTCAGAAGGTTTTACATCTGCAGTTAATCTGTGTGATGAGAGCTCAGGACTCATGTCTATACAATTTAATGTCTATGTGATTTTGAGCAGAATGGGATAGCAGACAAAGAGCTGAGATTCCTTCTTTTTAGACAAGCAAGTAAATATGGAAAAGCCATTTTGTCTTCTATGCTACATTGATAAATTGCCCTTTTGTTCTTTCTCTCTTGTGCTTTTATCGAAGTTGCAGACAAACCCCTCCCTTGGCAGGTAGAAAGAAGAAATTGCCAGCAGTACACAGTGAAGAGATGCCTTTCAGTAGTGTAGCTGTACAAATAATAGGTTTTTCATTTCAGTGGCTGAAGGGAAAAATTGAAAATACTTTTTGGTTTGGATCACCCCCTAAAGGAGAATGTTTCTTTTCTTCTTTGATTTTTTTTTCATAAGTGTAGCATGAGACATTCTGGTTTGAGATTATTTACTGCTTTTCATGACTTTAAGAAAAAAGAAAAGAAAAAGCAAACTAGGTCACTTTCAAACCCAAAACAGCACTTGAAAGAACAAGAAAAAAATTCATTTTTAAATGTCAAAATAGAGCCTTGCTGGTCTTCTCAGGACTCTTTTTCTTCTCTTACAGCTTAAACTAATTACTTAATCCACCCAAATTCTCCTGAAGTCTCAGTACCTCTTAATTGCAGTTCAGGTGAATTTGCTACATCAAAGTCCAGCTCTGCCTCTGCATGCAGTGACCTGTCCTGCTCACTGCTCACCAAACATATACCAACAAGTATTTAATTCTATTCAATTAAGGTGTTGAGCAAGGGAATGTGTGAAACGACTTCTTGCAGGTCTGGCCAGTCGGGGGAGCACCAGAACCATCCCAGTTCATGCTGGTGAGACCTGGCAGTGGGCTGAGGCAGGGGCTTGGGCTGTGCCATGCTGGGAACCACTGGGAGCCAAATGCCTCAGCGTGGGGCTGCTGCCCCTTCCTGCAGCCCCCATCAACAAGATGGCAGCTGAGAGGTACCAGTGCCTTATAAGTGTGGTGGGATGGCTCAGCCACGCTTTGCTTCCCTGTGGAGACAGAGCCCCATCCATCTCTTTCTTGTCCTCATTTCCTAGGGATATGGTGCTGGTGTGATGGTGTTCTTCCATTGCTATCTGCCCATTCCTCCCAGGAGTGCCCTGAATTAGGATCGTGACAGCATCAGATTACAAAATATTATTATTATTATTATTACTATTACTATTATTATTATTACAAATAATGACAAAGAAAATCATGAGGAGTGATGACCAGCTGCTAGTGTGGTGGGTCTCATGGGACTGAAAATAGCTCCGTTGCTGCCATTTGGGGTTGCGGTTTGCCTCAGACAGTGCTAGGGAAAATCCTTGTCACCTCCTTTTCAGCATCTTCCAACAGAGGCAAAAACTTGTTGCATCACAACACTTCTATATGCATCCTTAATAAATTAGAGGTTGCTGATACTGCAAGGACTCTGTTCCCTTCCAAATCCATGTAATTTGGAAGGATTGCCTTGGAATGTATATCTAACTGTAATTTCCAGCCTGTAACTCCCAGCCATGGAGGAGCTGGGATGAGGGAACAAGGGCCAGCAGGTCTGCCCACTCCCTTCACTTGCCAGGACCTGATGGCTGGCCACTTAAAGCCAAGACACACATCCTCGATGGATGTCCTTGTGAAACATCACCCCACACAGAAGAAAAACACCATCCCTGCAAGTGTCATGATGGATTAGGAATTTCTAAGGGTTGGTCATACTGGTAACAGAAATTAAAAGGTCCAAGTGTTGGTGGCCTTTTGATGCAATGGGGAGGCTTGTTGATGTGATAAGTTGAGTAGAGTCAGCAGCTCCTTGGTCCAAGTTCCCTGTGAGCCATGTGGGTTTTTTCTCAATTTTTTTTTTTTTTCCCCCTGAAATATTGACAGGATTTTCATCTGCTGAGGCAAGCTTCTCAGCAGCTGGCTATGGTCTGGCAGCATTACAGATGCTCAGTGTGTTTTGGTTATTCCCTAGAGAGAGCAGCAGGAGGCATTGAAAGCAGATCTTTGATGCTGCGGATCAGAGATGGACCCTGGTGAAAACTGGAAGCTGGATGAAACAAACTGGTTGTCTCATGGTGGGATCCACCCCTTTTCCAATGTGAAAGGAGGTAGGATATGATTGCTGGCTCTAAATCCACCCAGTGAAAGTGCTGAGAGCCTTTCCAGTGTGCTGCTACCATTCACTGTGCTTGCAGTGGTCACAGGGGTTTTGCTGGGCTATGTCCACAGCCAGACAGTACTTGGTGTGAAGGTGGGAAAGGTCAGATCCAAAAACAGAAAGAAAGAAAGAAAGAAAAGAAAGAATAAAAGGCCCTAACACCCATCTTTTGGCCAGTTAATGTGCCGCTTGTGCTAGATACAACCACCCTCATTCTCCACAAGTAGGACTCTGCAGATGACCATGGCTGGGAAGCAGTGATAGGAGAACTGATGAAATATTCTCTTCCATCATACTTGTGTGGGACAATTTAGGCTGCCTGCACGGATACATGATGTCCTGGCAATGACAGGGGGGCTGCCCCAACTGGGGGTCCCATGCAAGGACTGTTCAAGGCTTCAGCTCCCCTTAGCCAGACACAAGACATCCCACCTCAAGGCTAGGGTTCATTGCTGTCTAGAAATTCCAGGAAAGCACTTGGTGTAGACATAATGAGGAGTAGCCAGCAGTCCTATTTCCTCTTTCAGTTCATCTCTACCTGATTTCCAGTCAGCTGCTCTTACTTGCTTTTTAATCCCCATTTGAACATTTGTCAGGAGCAGCCACAAGTGCTCCTTGCTTAGCCCCACGTCATCTTTTTTACCAGAGGTCCCTTTCCCCCGGGCCAGCACAAGCTGTCCCTCCCTGGGCAAAGTTCCTTCTTTGTCTGGGATGTGCTGTGCCCCAGACTGAAACCAAAATAAGCCCACAGCCTTCCAGATGGCAGCACCTTGGGAACGGAAACACTTTGCTTTGGTAAAGCGCTCGCTTATCTCCATCTGTTTCCCTTGGCTTCCCGCTGATAGCCCAGATGCTGGGGGAAGGGAAAGGGACAAACCAAGATGCAGCATCACCTCCTTTTCTGTGAGAGCTGACTTACATAAGTAGCTTTATGCTTTTGAACACATAAGTAGATTTATGCTTTTGAGCCCTGGGTTGAATATCCCCAGCAAAGTACAACTGGGCAACATCCTTGTGATAGAACATCTGTTGCTTCTGCAGGTACCCAGCCCAGGGTGGCTCCAGGGGAACTGCACAGAGATGCTTGCTGCAGTCCACTTTTTTTCCCCATTAGAGCAATCTCTGCTTCTATTGTTTCTTAAAAGTCTTTGCCATGTGCATGGTCTGTGTTATTGTTTATAACTGTATTGGTTAAATACCTGTAGACTTCAAGACTGCACTATGCTTGTGTCTGTAAAATAGAGGATGGCAGAGTCACTGCCATCAGGAGTTCATAGAAATCCAAACCAGTTGGACAATTGAGTGTGGATATACATTGGCTTTTGGTTTTGTGTGCAGCCCATTGCTATCCTAAACTTGTGTCTCACAACTTTTTCTAACCATTGGGCCTAAGAGCATTTTACAAAAGGGGACCAGATCTCTTAGGAACGGCACAGGTATGGGATTGCTGCAGGGCATCATGCACCTGCCCTTCTCAAATGTCCTCCTGGAACCCCAAGGAATACAGGGATCTACAGATTCCAGACCAAAAGTTTTTCAAGTGAAGAAGCCCATTCATTAAAAAAATGTTATGAATTCTAAAGGCAAAAAAAAAACACCACAAAACCCCCCACCCTCTGCAATTTATTTATTTTTTTTTTTAATTTGATTTGGGTTTTTAAATTTAGCAGCACTTTTGATATTGGGAGAAATGTTTGAAAATAGCAAAATCCCCATGAACTGCAAGGCACAAATGGAATTCAACACTTGGTCACATGTTCCTATGTGGTCATGGATCTTACTGGCATTGAAGGGTCTGTGTGTGTTGCGCTCTGCAGCTGGGAGCAGACAAGATCAGGGATTTCCAGAGCCCATGGTCTTACTTGTCACAGGCAGTAAGTTACTGCAGTGTTGTTATCAGATGACTCAAAGGTTTGGTCAGCATCTGAATAATTCTTGCTCCTGCTGGTTAAACCCTCTCCAGCTGCTGTTGTTGGAGGAGACTGTAGCATACAGGAAAGCTTTGCTGCGGGCAGGGTGCTCCTGGCCATGTCCTGAGCACCGGGTAAATTGAAGAAAGGGAGTGAAGAGCTGTGGTATGGACAAAAAGGTGAGCACTGCTGGGGATCCCAGGCAGGGTACAGATGGGGCAGTGGAGCTTCTGCTCTTCAGAGTTCATCCTGACAAGTCTGTCTTGAGCTGGTTCTGAGGTTCTTCAGTAAGAGCTGAATTAAAAGAAAACGTGCAACATTGCACATGAAAGCTGTCAGGGTGAACTGGAAGCAAGCTGAGCAGGGGCTTATCTGCAGTGTGATTAAAACAGCGTTGTCACCCCATCTGTCCTCATCTACCTCTCCAGCTGACTTCCCTAGCATTTGTTCTTCTTCCCTCAGACAATGAGCTCTCCGAAGGTGCCCCAGCCCTCTTTGCTCTGGATCAGCTGGGTAAGTCTGTGCATGACACATTTTCCTCTGCCTGTTTTTTTTTATTTTTATGTTGAGTAATTAGGAGAGGACTTAAAGGCAGGGCAGCTGCTAAATGTTTTTAAATTTATCAGCACCAGTGCCTTCTTTCTGTGCTGTTTTTGAATGCCATCCATCAGAGGGATGGAATAGCTTGATACTAGATGTGTTTGATAGCTTTCTGTGTTAAACTGATGCAGGTTTTTTTTCCCCTGGGAGAAAAGCTGTTACCTTTCTGGTGCAGAGCACTATAGGATGCTGTTGTTTCTTGGCAGGGGGTTTGAGGCTTAGCCAGCAGCTGGTACTGGAGTTTCTCTGACTTTCTGGCACCTTGCAAAATGATGAGGGATTTTTCTTCACCTGGGAGGCAGAAGTAGAGGTATGTAAAACGGGAGAGGAGTAAAACACTTGGAGAGAAAACAACCTCAAATGAGCAAGGGAATCTGAAGGCTTCAGAAACTGAACCAATGGGGAAACCTCATCTGGAAGTGATCTCCCTTTAATCCCAGGGCCAAGGTCAAAAGAGGTGCGATCCTCAGGATGAGTTAGAGGTATTCTAGGTAAGGTGTGGTGGAGACTTGGGCTGCAGGATGGGAAGCTTCTGGTCACCCAGCACTGGAGTTCTGATGTGCATGGAAAGGGAAAAATCACAGAATCACAGAATGGGTCAGGCTGGAGGGACCACAACGGGGTAATCTGGTCCAGCGTCCCTGCTCAAGTACCATCAATTGCACAGAGTTGATCCAGATAGTTACAAAATATCTCCAGTGAGAGAGATCCCCCAATCTCTCTGGGCAGTCTGTTCCAGTGCTTGGTCATGCACACAGTAAAGAAGTTTTTCCTCATATTCAGGTGGAACTTCCTGTGCATCAGTTTCTGCCTGTTGCAGCTCGTCCTACTGCTTGGCTCCACTGAGAAGAGCCTGGCTTCATATTTTGGCACCCTCCCTTCAGACACTCATAGACATTGATAAGGTCACCTCTCACTCATCTCTTCACGAGGCTGAACAGGCCCTCAGCCAATCTTTGTAAGAGACGTGTTCCAGTCCCTTAATCCTCATTGGAGCCCTCCACTGTATCTGCTCCAGGAGCTCCACGTCTCTCTCGTACTCAGAAGCACAGAACTGAGCAGCTCCCAACCCCTCCTGAGAAGAGCATGCTGGAAAGTGTGAAATAAGGTATGCTGGGCGATATGCCAGACTCAGGACTAGGCAACCTGCTGTGCTCTTTGGCAGCATGGTGGGACTCCTCTGTCACTCTGCAATGTGTCACTCTGCAATCACCTTGGCATGACCGAGCACCAACCCCTCCACGCAAGGAAAAGGCACCCTCTTCTCCATTTTCAGGGGAAGAAATTCTCCATATTTGGAAATACTCAAAAGCTCTCTAGACATGGCCCTTGGAAATAGGCTGTAGGTGGCCCTGCTTGAGCAGGAAATTGGACCAGATGAACTTTGGATGTCCCTGCTAAACTGAACATTTCTGTGGTTCTGTGACTTCCCTGCCACTCTTGAAACCCACCTTGACCCCAGTAAAGATGATCCACATACACCAACTGGATACTCACCACATATGGCACTGGTAGAAACTTGGGATAGAAGTGTAAAACTGCAGGAGCCCAGAGAGTGGTTTTTATCAAATATAACTATCTCCAATGTATATTTCTGCTGCCAGGAGACAGGGTATTGGAAAAGATTCCTAGAAAGTCAAAAATGCTTAAAAACTGTGTGGTGCCTCACTGGTTCTAGAATGGGTGGCACACTGAGTGGTTGTCCTCACCGCCAGTGAGGATATACTTGATCACATTTTAAAGTAGTCCATGTGAGCTCTCTCCACTTGGTGTCAGGATAGAGGCTGCTCTGACATGCATTCACCCACAGGAGCATCTTAACAGGAATGGGAATAAAGCCAAGAGCCTTCCTTTGGCTGCCTCATTCATTACCTGATTGTGGTTAAAACAGGTCAAATAAGTTTAAAATGCATATTCTATGATAGAACTTAGACCAGCTCCTTTTATCCTCTAGGTGTTCCTTCTTTTATTCCTTAAACAGTCTTTCCTCCATGGCATGTTCCCACTTCTCCTAACCTTGGCAAACCCTCTAGATCTCAGTATTTAGTGACAAAGAAAAAGCTCCCTATCCCAAATAACAAGCTGTGGTCGATTTTAAGAGGAACTCCTCGGACACCACTTTCCTCTGCACAAGAATTTAGACATCCCTCAGTCTGGAAAAGATTATCCAAATCAGTGCTTATATCACCTTACAATTCCACTCTGCTTTCCAAACATAGCACAAGATATGATTACTCCATCCAAGATAGACAAGACAAAGGATATGAGATAGCAGAACAAGTAATGGAAATACGATTTCTCCTCTTGCCTTCCTCCCAGCTGGTGAGTTTTCAGCTGGATCAGTCTCCTGACCTAAGTCAGGCATAGCTGTCTGGTTTGCAGTGCCAGGTAAGACAGTCAGTAAAACCAAGCACAGGCTGGAGAGGTAGAGGACAAGACCATCCCAGCAGCACCTTGGAATTGTGCTGTGAAATGACTGTGTAACCAAAGAATACCAGGTCAAAAATACTCAGCCCCTGTCAAACCAGCCTCCTGAGCAGCAGGAGTTATTAGCAGAGGAGCAGCAGATAAAGGAGTATTATAAGAACAACCCGCTGAGACAAAACATCAATATATTAGTGAAGCATCATCAGGATAAAAATCACAGAAAGGCAGGTCTGAGCAGGACTTCAGGAAGACAGATTCACCCCACTTCTGCCTGGAGGCAGGGATAGTGGCTCCTGTTCACCCATCACCCTGTGTGCGGGACCAACTCATCCTAGCAGCCTTCCCAGTCAGCTCATCCCAGTGCTTTGCTGCCCTGGAAGGGTTTCCTCAGCTCCTAATTAGGTTTCCATAATTTAAGCCAAAGGCAGGAAACAGGCCTTCCATGGGTCAGTCTGAGAGTTTCTTTCCCACTTTGAAGGGGGCATCCAAAGGAGGATCAGTGGAATGTATCCCTTTTTTTCTGCTCATCATGTCTTCCCTGACTTCTAGTCCTGTGTCCAGATTTCTGTCAGCTTGTCCCAGCTTGCTGTCAACTGCAAAAGTAAAAAGCTGTGCTTGGATTTTGCATTATTTGTAGAAACACTGATTGGGACCCGAGGTTTTGAGGATCACATCATATCATGAGTAACTAACCTCTAAGAAAAGTTTGGACCTGTCATGTATCCATCTTTCCATATATATTGTAGCTTGGGTGTTCCTATCTTGCGTGTAGTGACACCATATGACACAGTACCAGAAGTCACACTTACACACCAACACATCATCTGCACCTTCTCGTTCATCTACCTCGTGTATCACCTCATTGCAGCAGGTCAGATGAGTCTGACAGCTCTGTCCTTGCTGAATCTGTGCTGGATGTTACTCAAACTCTCCTTTTCTACATGGTTGTAATAATTTTAATGATTCCAAAGCTTCCTAGAATTAATAATGAATGGGAAATTCCTTCCTAGCTCTTCTTTCTCTTGTTGTCTTAAAGACCTGTGCTCTTCTTTGCCATGCCTGACCTTTGAAAACCTGTCTGTGGTCTGCTGCTTTGTTAGTCAGTGCATGGCTCACCTGTACCTTGTACAGTAAGAACATTTCTGATGTTCCCTGGAGAAGTACCCAGCAGGGGAGGCAAAAGTGACTAAAGGAGAGAACAGCTTCCATGAAAGCAGGCTCTGAGTAAACCACAGCTGACTTAGGTGGAAAAGAGATGCTTGAAGGAAGGTACAGTAACAGTACAAGAATTATGAATGCCATAGAAGTAAATAAGTGCAAGAGAGACATGGACATAGTGGACGTATTCCAGCAAAGAGCCACAAGGGTGATGAAGGGACTGTGGCATTTCTCCTGTGAGCAAAGGCTGAGAGAGCTGGGTCTCATCAACACAGAGAAGGAATGGTTCTGGGGATCTCATCAATATGTATAAATACCTGTAGAGAGGTTGTAAAGAGGTTGTAATCAGACTTTTTCAGTCTGTGAACTAGACTGTGCCTAGTGTCAGGACCAGAGGCAATGGGCACAAACAGAAACACAGGAGGTTTCCTCTGAATATCAGGAAATAGTTTTTTTTCTGTGACGGTGACCAAGCACTGGCACATATTTCTCAGGGAGGTTGTGGACTTCCCATCCTTGGCGTTATTCCAAAGCCATCTGGACATGGTCCTGGGAAACAGGCTCTAGGTGGTCCTGCCTGAGCAGGGTGGTTAGACCAGATGGACTGCAGAGCCCCTTCTGACCTCCACCAGTCTGAGATTCTGTGAAAGAGGGAAAGGCTTAAAGCAGCCCAAAGGAAGTATGTCTTCACTCAGCACGCAATTCCATTGTTTAGCTTGCTGCCACAGAATGTCCAGGGTGCCAAAAGTATAAATGGGCTCAAAAAGTGATTAGAAAACATCATGGGAGAAAGGTCTCTCAGACCTGAGGGGCTCTCAAACTTGATGATGCAGCTAAAACTTCTGGCTCAGGAAGGGAAATGGGATCGTGTAATAGAGGAAACAGCACTTGTAATGTTCTATGTATTCTCACTGCAGTCATCTACCGGAGAAGACACTAGGAGCTCTTAAAATTTGCTATAATCCAATGTGGTCTTTCTTGTCTTAGGTCAACAGTGACTAAACAGAAGGAAAAAAAAAACACCACCCTTTCCTTTCTTCACCTCCTCTCCTACAGCTTTAGCCGCTGGATTTCAGCAGATATGAATCAGATGGTGACTGTTGTGTTCCTTTTGTTCTGTAAATGATTAAAACAGAACATTTCACACTTGCTTTGTGGCCCAGCAGAGAAATGCTACATTTTCGCCTTGGCAAATCCTGAGGTGGAATTTCTGGCTATGGAGAAAATGAGATCAGGGAGAGAAAAACTATCCCAACAGAGGAATATATGCAGACTGCTTTTCTGTCTCTCCCGTGCTTGGCATATCTTCTTCCCATTTTCCATTTCCTCATCCCTCCTCTCTTTTCCGTCTCCTTCCCACCCCACTGGCATTTTTTCTGCTTGCTGCTTAAAGATGATTTAATTGAATATCAGAATAAAAGGAAGCAGAATGAATAAAAAATGCAAGGTGAAAGCCCCCAGCATAGAAATCCCTGGGTAAAGTAATGAGAATGTGATGAAATGGAAAAATAAAGTGGGAGTGGGGGGTATGTACCTCACTCTGCCAGAAATGAGATGAATATGTATGGAAGATGCAATATATCAGTGGAAACCCCTAGGCCCTGTGCCTCACATTTCCCGACAGCCGACCAGAGGAGGAATTAGCTGGCTGTGCTATTTTTAAGTGCACCCTGGGCATGGTCAGCTGCTGGAGGAGGTTCCCCATGACAGCAGCTTGCAGGAAATACTGCTTTGGTGATACTGTCTGCCTGGGGAATAAACACGCCCAGAAACAAAATCCCGTTGGATAT
The DNA here is from genome assembly GCF_001522545.3 of Parus major. Taxonomy (NCBI): domain Eukaryota; kingdom Metazoa; phylum Chordata; class Aves; order Passeriformes; family Paridae; genus Parus; species Parus major. The sequence continues at coordinate 77,523,373 of NC_031768.1, read as the reverse complement.
AAAAGGGAAGGAAAGAAAAAGCCCTGGTCCCTGCCCTGCTTCTTCCCACTGCTTTATAACCATCCAGCTGTTTTGTTTTTTTTTCTTTGTTGTCCTGACCTCATCCCATACTGGAGCGAATCCAGAGAGCGAGTGCTCTGCTTAGCTGTCTTCTGCCAGAAACCAAAGAGGTCAAGTTATTAGAGAAAAATGAAAGCTCTTTGGCAGAACTGGAAAAACAGATGTGCAGAGATACTCCTGCTGCCTCCAAATACAATGCTGCCTATGAAATGTGTATCAGAGGCAATCTGATAAATACGTACTGTTGTCGTGGTAGAAATCTTAACACTGACTAATTATTTATTTAGGTTTCTTTGGGGCTCCAGGTTTTCTGGAGCTGAGTTTACTGGCTGCCAGGTTACAAGGTTACTTAAAAACCTTCCGCAGATGTGATTTAGAAAGGGGTGCTCCAATGCTGCAAGAGGACCTGCCTCTTCCCAGTAGCTAGAAGTCTCTGCAGGGCAGGTTAAGCCTGTGGCTATCAAGAAGAGAGAGAGGGTATTCTCCACTTGAGGTATGGTAAGGACATCTTTTATGTCAAATGCTTTGTGGTTTTTACTTACCAAATTTGCCTGGGTGGAAGTTTCTACGCAGTGTATTCTGATTTCTTGATTCAGCTCTTGCTGTGATCTCTGCATTTCAGGGCAGCTATTTGTGCCATCCCCAGAGGTGGTATTAATGGGGCTGGAACCCTCTGCCTGCCCATCAGCCACGGCTAAAAGCAGCAGCGACAGCAAGAAGTGGAATTGTGTGCAGGCATTTGGGGTTGCTGCAGTGTCAGGCAGAGCGGGACAATTATTTGTTTGCTTGCAGCATTTGGAATCTGTGGGATTACACGCATGGTTGGCTGCAAATGTAACGAGCATCAATACCCGCGTGCGCTCGTGGTTTGGGATGGCTACATCCCTGCTGCAGGGCCTCAGGGGTCCAGCCCCAGGTCTGTCAGGAGCAATTGCTCAGAGCTCCCCAGCAAGCAGGTGTTTGGGATGGTGCAGGGATGCTGAGTGATGCAGGGGGTGCTAAGGGGTGTCACCTGGAAATGCTTCTCCCTACCCATGTAGCTCACCAAAATACTTGGGATATCCATAAGAAGTGTTTGTTTTCCCTAGCAGGGTATAAGAGACATGGGATGTGTGGATAATGTGGGCCTCCTGAATCCATGGCTACCAGGGAGAAGCAGGAGGGAGGCAGTGAAAAGAGATGTCACTGTCATATCCTGAAAAGAGATATCACGGTCATATCATATCTGCTGACCTTACAACTGGAGTTCTGGTGGCACTTGGTCCTGGTTGAGCAGGTTAGAACCAAAAGGGATGAAAAATTTACTTCTTTCCTTCCCCAAATTCCTTAGAAGAATGACATAAAACAAACACACAAAGAAATATTAAAATATTAGAACTATTCCCAAATTATGGGAACAATATATTTTAATAAAATAAATAAATAAACAAATTACTAAGTACATATGGAATTTATTATATTGAAATTTAAATATTGAAGCTGCAAAATGGAGAAGCTTGAGTGGAAGTTTCCTTGCCCTCCTGGGCAGTTACAGCTCCCCAGAGGTTATCAGACGTATTGAACCATAAGGGGTTAGAGAACTCCCTCTCCAGTCTGCCATCCTTTGTGGCCACTCATCAGTTTATCAAATCAAAATTAAATTAAACAGGAAAAAAGATTTTGAAAATCATGTGGAAACACACCAGAAAATGAATAACATGAGAGAAGAAGGAAATAATATTTCTACTTCAGCTGAAAAAAGTCTTTTCCTTGGGAACATAACAGCATGGTTCACCAGGTCCTTGTAATTCTACTGAAAGACAAGATGGCAGATAATGATTTTTCTTGATATATTTGTTCTTATAGCACCAAAATCACCACTGATCACCATGCAGCAGTAGGTGAAAGGTGAGCACAAACCCTGGGGCCAGAATGAGAAACCAAATAAGCCTTTGAACAGGCTGGATCTTCTTGGCCAAGGGCAGTACAGCCAGATTGCCCCCAGGCCCCCATGACACAGACTGGGAAGCAGAATAACCAAAATAATGTCTCCCATTTTGCCCAACCAAATGATAAAGTTGGAACATGACAAAAAGCAGTGCTTGAATTGCCACTTTGTACTGGACTCAGTGGACTCACTGGACACCATCCCACTTCATCTGCCACGGTGAACGGACACTTAATGAGCAAGGGCAAAATTTCACCTTCATTTTACAGCTGAGCTGTGCATGGTTCACTTATGCTTATAAGCAAAGCTAATCTCTCTGGGGAGGTAGGAAAATCTGACAAATCCAAGGCAAATTCTATCTCTATTGTCAAGGTTCCCTATGACTTTGTAGAGGATTTAGGCATTCAAAAACCTGAATTTGGGCTTAATCTTCTCCCACATACTCAGGGTATCTGCAGATGACAAAGGAACTGAACATCTATCTCTAATCCAAGTCTGGTACCCTAGGAACTGGCCTGTAGTTTATCTCCTGAAGAGGTCAAGGATATGATGGTGCCCCTTGCCCCCCACCTAAAAAAACAGCATATTTGCAATTTGTTGCTCCCCTGTTTGAGCATTACCCCAGCCTGTATTAGGTGACTTCAGGGAGACAGGTAAAAAATACTTCACTTTAAAGTTTCAGAGAGACATAGCAGGGACAGCCCCTGACTGGCACCTCACCTTGCACACAGACATAGTGGGAAGGGCACCTCTGAGGATGCCCTCATGACAAACATTGTTCTGAGGTAACTTCTATCGTGGGAGATGCACAGATGCAGGAATTGAGGAACCTGATTTCACTGAGTATTTTTTCCTTCTTTGTCTGTTCCCATATCCTATAGCTTGCCTGTGCCTTGCATCTGAGCAAAACCCAAACTTTGAGCAAAGCTGGGTTTTTTTGTGGTGCAAAAACACAATGCCTCAGACTGTTGTGAACCACAGCACTCTCCCAGTGCCTGGAGCTTCTGGGAGTCCTGTCTGCATCCACCCAGTCCTGTGGCCATGGCGCTGGGCCAGCTCCTGTCTTGCTGTGCCCCTTTGTGGGGCTGTGGTGACAGTGAGTGGTTTCCTCTTCAGACTGTTGCTGCATTTCTTCCTACCTGCCTTTATCCATTTGGCACAGTATTGAGGAGGGAGAAGCCACCATCAGTCCCTGGGAGAAAGAAGTACAAATACAATGGACAGTCCTGCCATCACTGGGTAGCTTGCTGCACTGAAAGAGGTTGAAGCATGAGATGGGGAAGCCCAAGCATTGCCACTCATCCCTAAAGACACCTAACCTAGCAAGCAGCACGGGGAATAGGGTGTGTTGGGGCTGCCCAGCCCAGTTTGTGCCCACATGGCTGCAAGGATCGGAATGAAGACCTGTGCAAAAACCAGAGGAGCTCCTCTGCCATGTCCCCTCTGTCAAGCCTCTGGCAGCAGGGCTGGAGTGGTCTGGGGAGACGGAGCAGTGGGTCACGCCAGCCCTAAAGAACACTCATCCCGTGGAGCTGGTGTGCCAAACCACAAAGACGTGTGATGGAGCAGGTGGGCAGCAGGGCAAGGGGCTGCGCTCAGGAATGGGGCACTGAGTTAAGGAACGGGGAGCTGAGTTTAGGAACGAAATAATCACCCCAGTCAATCCCCGAAAGCCGGGTTCTTCTGAACCCTCCATACATGAATCGGCTCCTCCATACACAAGGAGAAGCTCTGGGAGACGAGGAGGATGCCCGGGGTTAATTCATGGGCTTGGCACTCGGTGTAACCCCCACCAACTGTCCCTCAAGGGATCAGGGAGCCTGTGCCGGTACCTAGGTCGGGATTTAGATCCCGAGCATCCCCAGACATGAGCCGGGGCAGCCGTGCAGCCACACAGGCTCGCCCCGGGAGCACCCAGGTGTCTTCAGTGGCTGCGGGTGGGGATGCCAGGCTCCCCCGACCGCGCCTCACCCACATCCCCGACAGGAGCGGCGGGAGGGGCGCGCAGCGGCCGCCCCGCGCCGGGAGGTGCCCGGTCCGCCCCTGGAGCCGCCCCTTCGGCTGTCCCCGCCCCGGTGTCCCCGCCCCGGTGTCCCCGCCCCGGCCCGGCCCGCGGCGGCCGGCGGAGCGCGCCCGGCGGCGGCGGGGAGCGGCGCGGATGGCAGCGGTGCTGCCGGGGACGGCGGGGCGCGGAGCCGGAGGTAATGGCGGGGAAAGGAGACGGTGTCCGTGTGTCCCCGCACGGGTGTGTGTCCGTGCGTGCATGTTTGTTCACACGTGTGCCTGTGCGTGGGGGGGTGCGGGTGTCCGTGTCCACGTGTGTGCGGGGTGCCGCTGCGGGATGTCGCTGCTCATGCCCACCCGTGAGTGCTGCCGCGCTCCGCCGCTCTCCCGGGAGGACGCGGGAAGGCCTGGGCAGGCTTCCGCCGGCTCCCGCAGCCAGCGCACCCCGCTGCTCCCCCGGGCTGCCTGGAAGCCGCAGGCGGTGCGGGAGCGGGGCCGAGTCCGTGCTGAGCCGGCCCCACACTCCGTGAGACCCCAGGGCCGCCGCTGCTCCCGCTCCTCCGCTCCCGGAGTCCTCCCCGGGAATCCTCCCCGCTCCGGGGAGCCAGAACGGCGCGGGGCGAGCCCCGAGACTGCCCCGGTCAGAGCGGGGTGTCCGCAGGATATTCTGAAGGAGGAGCGCGCCGGGGGTCCGCCGCCCCGGCGCTCCCGGGAGGAGCGAAGCGGGAGCGCGGGGAAGGTTTCCCCGTTTCCGCAGCGTCCCCGCGGGTCCCCAGCGCCGGGCTGTCACTCGGAGCACCCAGCGGGGACAGCGGCCCCGTCCCGTCCTGTCCCGTCCCGTCCCGCGGGTGCGTGGGGCGGCAGCGCCGGCCGCAGGGGACGCGCAGGAGGGGCCTCCCACGCCGGGGAAGCGCTTTCTCACGTTGTTGTTGCAGGGGGATGGTGAGAGGGAACTTTTTTATATTTAACCTTCCTACCCATGCAGGGAACAAAGATAAACTCTGTTTAAAAAAAAAAAAAAAAAAAAAAAAAAAAAAAAAAAAAAAAAAAAAAAAGAAAAAAAAAAAAAAAAAAAAAAAAAAAAGCCCACGACATGAATTTAACCCGAATCTTCCTGCCAGGTTTTGTGATTCATAGCTGTAAGTACAGGAAGGTCGCTGCTTGGGCTTTTTCCTCTTTCGATGGAAAGAGGTGTTTTTTTTTTCTCTTTCCTGGTGCTGTGTGAGCATCCCGGGAGCTGTGGGCAGCTACCGCCAAAGATGGGGATCTGGTGGCTGAGGGTCTGCAAGGCCCTTCTCGTGCATCCACTCAGGTTCAGGTTATGTCTTTATATGTACAGAAATAAGCCTAAAAGCTTCCTGAGAGAAGGGTGGCAGTGAACATGAGTCCTATGAATTTTTCTGAGCATAGCTAGCTGGCAGAGCCATTCCTGCTAACAGGTGGGTGTGTGTATATAGTTATATATAGATATTAAATATATATATAAATATATGTAAATATGTGTTAATTTATTTTTATATATTTACACATGTGGTTATAGACATATGTGGCTGCATGTATTATATATAAATAAAATACAGACCATGTATATATATTTACTTTTATACATATATATGTGTATGTATATACATAGTCATTTCTAATAACCAGAAAGCTCTTCCAAGGGTTCTATAAATACCTTATCAAGAAATGTCTGAGTGGTGAGGGCAGGGAATACTGGGTGGGCAAGAGCTCATAGTAAAACCCTCTCTGGGCTGTTCTGGGTGTGTGTTACAGCTCTGCATGGAGGGTCTGTGTCCTGCCTGGCCTTCCTCATCCCCAGCCACGACTGGAGCAGTGGTGTGAGAGGATGAATTCGGGGAGGCTGGTTTTATGTTGTTAAATAGGGGAGCTGTATGCCCCACAGCATTGCTGTGGCTGGGCCTCCCAGTTTCCCCAGGCTGTGTGGGGCCAGTGGGACCCCACCAATCACCCGCATGTCCTGATGTCCCCTTTTCTCTCTGTCAGCTTTTGGCAGGGGAATCTTCACTTTCCCTTTTCTTTTGGAAAGCACTCAGCCGCTGGAGGAGGGCAGCTTCAATCCAAAGGGGCACGTGTGGCCTCTCCTAAGTGCAAATATCTGCAGGATTGGTGACAGGCGTGAGGACAGTTTCCAAGTCCTGGCCTCCCACAGCGATCTGGACCAAACCCTCTGCACATTAGTCCCTGGATGGAGGGATGGATTCAGGGATACAGCTCTGGTGCTCCTTGCAAGAGCTCATCTGTGAGGAAACACCAGCACAGAGCCAAAGGCTTTGGTTTGCATTTCTCCAGCAAAGACACACCTAAGGGGGCTGGAAGGGATCCCAGCAGCAGCCCAGGGAGGGTCAGGCACAACCAGACTCTGTGGACATGAGTGTTTAAGGATTGTGGGGAAATATTACTGCTGACCATTGCAGCTTTCCTTCAGGAAGCGAAAGCCTGAGTCCACAGAGCCTTTATTTCTCACTGATAGGTGTGTAGCTCACTTTAAAGGCCAGATCTGGTATAAATGATATTTGGTGCTAAGGCAGGAGTGTGTGCCCTGTGCAGACTTCTTGTCCTGGAAACCATTAGGAGGATGGCTGCATACTTGAATTTTCACACACAGACTATTTGCTAATGTAATAGTCCCAGTGGAAAGTTTTAGTGCTTGGGAATATTTTGCGGATTTGAGAAAAATCCCAGGAGGATTTTTGGTTTCATACAGCAATTGCTTTTTGGCAGCTTTGGGATGGATGTAATCTGGTCCCCATTTGTGTCCTGAATTTTTAAATGGAACAGCCTGCCTTCCACTCAGGACAGAAGTAGAAATAGATGGAAGTAGAAAATAATAGTAACAAGAACAACATCACTTCTAAAAAAAAATAAATTCTTAGGGCAGCTTTTCTGTTCAAATGTTGCATTTAGGAAATGTCTGTGTCCATTTTTGGTCTTTTTAGTGGCTTTTTGAGTAGGTGAGATGCTACTGTGGGTGCAAATTTCAAGTAAATCTGTAGAAGCAGGTGAAACTGCTCCAGATTTGGATTGGTGCATGTGAGAACAGAATTTGTCCACACAATAAGGTGTACCCCATCCTGCAGCATTTGCTGGCTTTCAGTGGCTTTGTCCAGGTCAGGTGTGTCCCACCACGGTGTGTGGCTGTGGTTTTCCTGATGCACGTCTGTCCCACATCTTGAAGATGTAGCGCGTCATTTTTGTGCAAATCAGGCAATGACAGCCAGCACATGTCAAGGCAGCACCAGCCGAGGAGAGGGGTGATCTGCAGAGGCATGGCACATCTCAAAGACACGTAGCATGGGGTTAAATAATGGAGCGGCACCTGGGATTATCTGCTCTGACCACGTTGGCTAACAAAAATATAAATGTGCTTTAGACAACAGTAACTCCACTGGTCAAGTCTCAGGCTAGAAAATAATGAGATATTTAATTTAATGAAGGAATTAATGATTAAAAATGCTTTTAGTGAGATTCCTCCCTGTGATGGCTACCTGTGATGGACAAAGGGTCCCTGCTAGTGACATGTCCCATCTCCCTGCTTGTGACCAGAGCACCATTTTGAGGCTGGTTTTGATATGATGGCTCCATACCAGTGGCTGTTGCTGTGGTTTTCTGTGTTCTAAATGTGAGCTGAGCCATCTGGGAGCAAGAACTACAGGCAATTATCTTGTTAGCACTTCTACATAGAATACCTTTATTAAATTTCTACATTTTAAAAGTGGCTGAATATAAATTGCAGGTAATAATATAATAATGGAAGGATCATAATTGTAATATATATTCTGGTGAGAAGAAGGTTTAATTTCTTTTTGCTTTAAGTTATGACACTTAAGAATTGTGCAAAGACTCTGCTTAGTGTAGGGTTATTGCAAGCAGTTCTTCACACAGATCAAGTGAAGAGCTGTGGATCCTTTGGGTGGTTTGTTGCTTGTGTTAAGGAAAGTGAAAAAACTCTAGAAATCCATACAATAGAGTTCAATGCCCGCCTTTTCAGTTAAGAGTACTGTACAGCCTTTGTACTATTTTTGTTCTGTCCTTATCCCAGGCTCCTTTGTACGCTGCGAGTTTGTGGGAATGACTCAGGGAGAAAGCTATTTAACCTAAAGGACACCACTGACAAAAAAAAAAATAGATGGATAAAGAGCAATGTCCGTGACTGTGAGTGGGAACCAAGAGGAATATTTGTGTGTCTGAGGAAGAGAGATCCCAAAACCTCCTCCAAATGGGGTGAAAAAAATTCCTCGTCTTCAAGATGCTGTTTATTCAGTTCAAGACCGGAATTTTATAGCATACTTGCTTGAAGTAACAAGGAACTAAGACTGAATGATCCACAGACCTAGGTCCTATTTCACTCCTGGTTAATTAATGGAAGGGCTTAAATATCCAAGTGACACGGATCATGACAGTGCTTTTCTGTAACATGATCATTTTTAAAGGCAGTAAGTACAGCAAAATTTATCATGGCTTAAACTCCTGCTCTACAAGTGTCTTGTCTGTATGCTGTAGCTGATTGATGATTTTGCTTTTTTCCCCCAGTGGAATAAGATTTCCTTCCCTAAGAATTTATGTGATGAATTTTTATCTTGGGGTTTTTTTTACTGCTTGGAAATCAGAATTTATAGTGTAGTGAAAACGTCTGCAGACAGTTGCTGGGCTGACAAGCGGTGTGGCTGTAGCAGAAGTGTTGTCTCACTTGCGAGCTCCATGTCAGCCTTTGTATTTCATTCTTTTACTGGGAGTTTCTTCCCCTACTTTCAGCTCTAGATAATACTTATCCTTTCATCTCAGAGCAGCAATGCTGACATGAGTCGTCATTGTGCCACTGGCACTTTGATCAAAGCAGGAGTTTCAATTATTGATTCAATTCTTCAAATAAATTTGGGCTGGCTGTATTTGTAGACTCAGTGTTACAGCCACGAAAGCAACTGTGTAGCTTATAATACAGAGAGACCTTAAAAATGCACATATTTTTGCAAAGCCTAGCACAGCTGCCTAAGGAATATGCATCTCTTCCTCCGTCGGATTAATGCCCAGCTGACTTCGGCACCTGGAGGTGTGATGAGAATACTCTGCCTATATCCTGCCTCTCCTCTGGGGTGAGCCTGGGTCAGGGAAAAAACCAGCACGTTATTCTAGCATTTTAAAACCTGTTACCATCTGAGATGAAAGAGTGGTGATGGGCACTGTTTGCCCCTACACGCCAGCACACCTGATTTCCATCGGGAAGGCGGAGAAGCGCGGGCATCCGAGGGGATCTCCCAGGGAGGCAGGCTTGGCTCCACTCTTTCCTGTATCCATCTGATCTCATGCCAGGTTCGGGAGCTGCTTTCAAAGCACATTTGCTTTGCTTCTCTCATAGGATTTTTTCTCCCCTGCCTTGTTTTTTGCTGAAGGGAAGCATATATGAAAATAAGCATGTGAGGCTGAAGTTTCATGGAGAATGTTCATCCTTGTGGGTAGTTAAATCTGGACATGTTAGCACAATTCTTTGGGAGAGATGGGGTTTGGCTGCCTCCATTGCCTATACCCATTAGTCTTGCTCGTGCTTTCTTGGACTTTCTGGAGAGTGAAATGACAGTACTGAGGATGGGTGACTCCAGGAACTCTTCTTGAGTAAGGGAATAGCACAATGTGGATCTTGGATACCTGGATACAACGTGGATACTGGGATGAGGATTTCTTTCCCCAGAGTGGTGAGTTGTGGAGGTGTAGCTCAGTCTGATAATCCTGCCAGCCACAGGGGTGCAGCTTCTCTTGCTTTCACGTGGGAAATGAAAGGTGCTGCTCACTCACATCTGGTGTGCATTATGTGTCTTGGATTTTTGTCCTGCAAGATATTGCTCTGCTCCTGTGAAAATAATACTAGTGATGCTTGTTCAGTCCTCGCAGGGCTCAGGAGCTGTGGCAGCAGATGTGAGGTTCACAAGCAGAATTATGGGGTGTGAGGATGAGTCAGCCCCCCCAGGAGTGACCTAGAAAACTTGTGGATTGACTGGGGAGCTGCTGATGGAAAACAATCACCAGTGGCTGCTGGATCCCCTGCACCTCATCGAAGCTGTGGCTGCAAAAGAATCCCTGTGCTGCTGGAGGTCCCAAAAGCATCCCTTGTGACACTGTTAGGAGTCCAATTTTTATACCTAAACCAAGAAGCGAGACAAAAGTTATTTTTTTCTGTGCCGAAGGAAGCTTAAATCTTCCTCCCAGCTTTGGGAGAGTGGCATGGCTGTGTGGCTAGGGTGTGGCAATCCCTGCTCTCAAGACTGGGCCAATGCTTAGGAGAGAAAGTAGGGTTCGTGGGCCAGGATACACATAGAGGGGTGTCCAGCCTCAGAGGGTCACTGTGACCTACTGCAGGGACTGATTGGTCCACCCTGGCCAATTCATGGCACAGCCTTTGTGCAGCCCCTGGGACCTTGGAGGGCTTTACTGTCCTTTTGTTATTTCCCTTAAATGATTCTCTTCCCTTTTTGACCTGAAATTTTTATGCATCAACAGGACAGATAAAATATTTTAAATGTGGAATAAGGTATTTGTACTCCTTTTTGGAATGGTTGTGATACAGGCTGTGCCTGCAGACTCAAAATGCATATGTGGGCTTGGAAATGATGTAATTTTCATTCTGTCATTTTTGGACTTCCTTTACATACTGTGGCAGGGTTTATAGGAAAGTGTAAAGCCACCTTACTTACTTTTTAATTTTGGATGATTGCTTAGGATGATATTTGAAACACCTCAGTCTCTTTTGAACCACTTGGTCAGTAGGGTACAGATGGAAAGGGGAACTTTTGGAGGTCAGCTCTGTGGTTTTGTTTGGCTGGATGGGTTTTAGGTGGTAGAGGAGTCATACGTGGCAGCAGCATGGGCTGTGCTGTGGGCAGCCACATTATGTTACCTGGATGGGCAGTGTGGTGTGATGCAGAAACTCATTACCTGCGCTCTGCCTTGAGGTGTTGCCTCTAAATAGCAGCAAGCTGTGTTTTCACAAGTGGCATCTTTTCGGTGTTTTACTGAAGACGAGAGTAGTAGTACAATTTGGCTGTAAGAAAACCGTCTTCTCTGACTGTTTTTGTAAATTTGTTTCTTGGATATGCTGTTACTGCTCTAAAAACATGGTTTTCCGCTCATGTCACAGCAATGAGCTTCCTATGTGGTTTGCTTTAGATCCTTTTTAAAACCAGACTGAAGCCACATCAGAAACAGGAAATATCTAAATGTTGCTCCACTGTCTCTGGGTCCTGGCTGACTGTCTGGTGTTAATCTTAGCAGCTGATTCATTTAAATAGTTCTGAATCTTCAAATGGATTTCACTGCTGTGCAGTAAACTCTGGGATAATATGTCTGCTTCTGTACAGTGGAATGCGTGCTTATCTAAAAGAAAAGGAAAACAAATGAGCTGGTGTCAGGCAGTCACTTAGATGCGGAGGGTTGGTAGAGATGCAGAAATGAAGGCCTAGAGCAGCTACCCAGTTTAGCAAGGACTGAAGTGAAGACCAGAAATATGGTCATGTCTTACAGAACTGGCTATAAGAGACACTAGTTACATGGCAATTGAAGGCATGATGTCTATGGACTGGGCTGCATCCTGGCATTCTGGGGCTGAGGGGGCTGGGCTGGCTTTGGGAAGGGGAGAGGGGAGGGCATAGCACAGCTGGCAGCTGCCCACAGGCACCTACAGACATGATGAGGTTGGTTCTTGGCAGTGGCTGTCACAGAACATGGGGCAGCAGCTGTGGTTTGTAGCTTGTTTGGGTAAGATAGAAAGCCATTCCCTTGGGACACGCCCCTGGCGGAGTGATGATCTTCATCCCAAGTTGCTCTCAACTGGCTTCTTACTCCTGGCTGCTGGGCACCACTGCTCTGGCACCAAGAATCAGTTATAGGGATGAAAGTGGCTCTTCTGGTGAGCGTTGTAGAGGAATGAGGAGGTGTGGGAAAGGAACAAGTGCCTGACCATTGGATGGGCGCTTTGCACCGTGTCAGAGTCAGATTGTAATGAAGCATTTTCTTTTAGAGAAGGGAGCTGGGATTTGGGAGGCTCCAGTGTCAGCAAGGGGAGAAAGAAATAAGGCTTGTGCCTTGCTCCAAATGGCTTGTGAGGTTCCACTAAGCTTTCAAGTGGTGCCTTATTGCCCATGATCTGGATTGTGGCTGTGTGCCAAGCACTGATCTCTTGGCAGCTGTTTTCTGTGTTACACAGAAACTGGTTTCTGTGTCAGTTACAGCTGACGTTTTATTAAAACCTACTGTGAATGAACATAAAATATTGTTACATCATTTTTAACATCATAAAACATCATGACATCATTTTATGATCATAAAACATCAACATGGGTACAGCACGGTCCAGTAGTTTCTGCCTGGATTGGGGCTACTGGGATCAGAAACTGAGCAGTTTGGCAGATGCTGGCATTTACCAGTCCTGATTTTAGTAGAATATAGCTGTGCCACGACAACCAAGGACAAGTGGATAGGTGAGAATTTCTGCTCTTGTTAAAGAAAAAAACACAACTTTGTTCTTCATCTTGTAAAATTTGAAATCCTGACCCAAGGGTGCCTACAGACTCAAAATGCAGAAGGTGAGGATACAGTTTTACTAAAAGTGTATTTCCTTTGAATTCTCTTTGATGAGTGGTGGGGCCAAACCAGTATCTGCTGGCTGCCCAGGTTGTCTGTAATGCTTGAAGCTGCTTATCTTCTTCCTTGGGTGTGCAGGTTTTCTTTGCTTCACCCCAATCTACTTTTTATTCATAAATCAAGCTTGGGTTTGAAATGCACTGCTTTCATACAGGATTCCAAATTCCAAGGCAGTACTGTTTATGTGGAGGAGCAACTGAGGGTGTCTTTAATCCTCTTTTCTACCAGAATAGGCCAATAATTTTGGAAATTAGTGTACTTGAGATTTTTTTTTGGATCTGTGTCAGCATCAGCACAATTTACAGACCAGTCTCCTATGCTTGTTTTCACAAACATATATGGCTTAGTTCTACTCCAGCAAGCAATCTTTCCCTCTTGCTTTCTAAATATAGATAACTGCCATACACATTCATGCATAATATGAATGGTAAAGTGATGAATTCATTAACATTTTGCAGAAATGCCTATTTACTCTCCTCTTGGCACAGAAGAAAATAGTATCTTCGTGCCTGTAGAAATGACAGGCTGGATCCTATCCCTGCTGCCCTGCTCCATGCAGTTGCATGGGGTTAGCAATGACCTGTGTGAAATATGCAGGGAGCAGGCAGTTAGCTGACACAAACCAAGCAGGCAGGATTAATAAATCCAGGTCATTTGTGGGTGACTGATTTTCCTGCTGAGTGGGGTGCTGCGGATCCTTATGTTTGTGGGCTTCCTGCCCCACAGGGATGGCTGGATGCATCACTGGTGCTACTTGGAGCACTCTGCCTCCTGCTCAAGCAAGTCCTTGGCAGTGGCTGTTGCTAGAGATTGATGACAATTCCCTTAGCCTAAAACCTGTGACAGCCAATGGGATGAGTGGAGAGTGAGCCTGCTGTGTGCCTGTTGTGCCAGGGTACTTGCAGCCAGGAGATGCTCATTTCCAAGGCTTGAACCTCAAAGAGCCTCTCTTTACAAAAATGACTAAGTTCTCAGAAAAATGAGAAAGTAAAAAGGTCATATAAATGTAGATCAGACCAGGTTGGAAGGGATCTCACAGATCATCTGGTCTAACCTTTTGAGGGAAGGAGACAATTTAGATGAGATTATCTAGGACAGTGTCTCATCACATACTGAAATCCTCCAGTGATGGGGACTCTACCACATCCCTGGGGAGGTTGTTCAGGGAGTGTTTTCATTGTAAAAAGTTTCATCCTTATGTCAAGATAAAACATCTCTTAGTGCAACTTGTGCTTGCTGCCCCTTCTCACTGTAGCTCCTTTTGAAGAGAGAGCTTCTTTTCTCTTTGTAGCCTCCCTTTAAATGCTGCAAGACTGTAATGGGAGCTCCCTCACAGCCTTTTCTTCTCGGGGGAGTAAGGACCTAACTCCTTCAGCCTTTCCTCACAGAACAGGTTCTGCAGTCCACTGATGGTCTTTGCAGCCCTCCTTTGGACCCTGTACAGTCTGTGTCTTTCTTGAATTGTAGGATTATGCCAATGTTGCTTGTGGCTTGAAATATAGGGTCAAGCCAATGTCATTCCTGGCTTAACACTGCTGTGATGCATTTTGTATCAGCTTGTTAAAACAAGCACTCCTGAGAACAGATTTAGGATGAGCCTTGTTGTTTGCCAAGTTGCAAGCAGAAAAGGCCTTAATGCTTCTGCTCAGCAGAGACTAAAACATCCTTGTGTTATCAACAATGTTTCCAGCACAAATCCAAAACATAGCTACTGAGAAGAAAATTAACTCTGTCCTAGCCAAAACCAGCACAGTCCAGCCACCAGTTTCTGTGGGATGCTGGGGCTGGGGCATGCAGCTCCCATGCAGTTGGTCTGCCAGACAAATTCCCATGGCCCTCCAGCTACATCCGCTTACCATATTAAGAACATCTGGACAAAGTGACTTATAAACTCTCTCCCTTGATAGCAGTGGTTGTATTTTATGTCTCAGCAATTTTCTGTATTGCTAAACTATTACTCATGAGCAGATTTTGTGGTAAGGCCTTTCCCAGACTATAGCCCTGTTTAATGTGTGGCTGTGTCCTCACTTTTCCTTCTTTTTACCCACACCCTAGTTCAGTATTACGCTGGCTCTGTTGGTTTCATGTCCTGGGGCTATGACTTGATTAGTGAGCTTGTGACTTGTCACTGTTAGCTCTTACAAACCTTTCTTTGTACGTGGACTGAGGACCTTGTAGGCCAGGCTGGGTCAGGGCATGAAACAGCACTGGTGACTCTATGTTTTGCCTCTTGTTCCTCAGAGCTAATGCGTTATTTGGGAAGTGCAGCCTGAAGAGGTGGTTTGCTCACTCGCCTCAGAAGGGCTTCTCAGCACCTAGCCATGCTCAAGAAATTTTTTTGGACTACTATCGTAAGTCATGGCTTTGTATTTTGTCATTCATGCGGTTTCTTTACTGGCATTCCGTTCTTCTTTCTTACAGGCTCCACAACTGTTTGTTACAAGCCTACCAGCCCAGTCCAGGTACTGGAAGAGGCTGGCTTCCTTTACCAGGATCACCAGTTGTTTGCTGGCAGGCATGAAGTGTCCCCGCTAACAGCTGAAGTGATCAGTGCCAAAGAAAAAGCTGGTGAGTGCATGGCCACGCTTCTGTATGAACCCACTGCATTTACTTCCAGGTTTTTCACAAAGTATAAATTGAGCAGTTTAAACAATTTACAAGCATTATTTAGTGAGTTGAAGGCCAGCTTCTCATTCTTTGTAGAGTCAAAGTTACCTTTGACTTGTGTATTGTGACCCACTGCCACTTGTCACCTCTATTTGTGGAGGGTGCATCATTTCCACTTGTCCTTAAGGACACAGTTGCTTTTCGCTGCACAGCTGGACCAATTTCCATGGCTCTTTTGCTGATGGAGCAAGACCATGGGCACTGTGAAAAGTTCACTGTGGTCAATCCTTCTGGACTTCAGTAACAGGCAGTGTAAAGTACGCCTCCAAGATACAAGGATGATAACATGACTAGCACAGAAGTGGAAATCCTGATGTGTTATAAAGAACTGCTTTGACTGTGTGATGATGGCTTTATCCCTCAGGCTTTTCTCCAGCGTTGTCTAACAACCTAGACTGTAAACTTTCTGGTGTGTTAGGGAGACGTTATTGCTTGTCTGCAAAAATGTCCAATGTGATGAGGCTTCTGTGTGCTGTGGTAACATGAACAAAGCAGCAAGAGTTTGCTGTAACTGCAGGGACGTATAAAGCAGCTGGATACTTAGCTTGAGCAGCAGGAGATGCACTGTGTGTCTGTGCGCCTTCCTGTCTCTAACACAATCCCATGGAGCTGACCTACTCTCAGATAGCTGGTGGCCAAGCCACAACCCCAGCAGGTGAGGCTGGCAGGCAGATAACATTGTTTCAGGGAAAGCAGGAAAGCTGTATCTCCTAGGGCAGGTGTGGAGTGAAACAGCCTGGGAATCTTCTCTCCCTCTTGAGCTCCACAATCATCTTTAAGGCTTTGCCACAAAAATGTTAAGGGAAATGACCTCTTATCATTGTTAAGAGTCAAAGGCTTTTCTTTCCCTCTGACATCTAGGTTGTATATAAGTTATCCCACAGCATGTGCAGTAACTGATGAAACCTCAGGGAAATGACCAGACCTCAAGAGAAAGTTTGCTTTTAAACTGTTTTCAAATGCCAAAAAACAAATGTAAGTCCTGACAAACTCCTCTGAGAATTGGGAACAGCAGGAGAGAGAAAGTTGCCAAGAGTGACCTCAAGAAACCAAACTGCAGAAAACACCTCCTTCTTGACTGGGGACATTGGAAGACTCTTATCACTCTTGTCTGCACTGGAGTCTTTCAGGAACGCTCCTCTGAGCTCAGACAGTGTTCAGATAGACATCTTATAGCACTTTTGGGATGGATGGAGAGCTTCAGGAGGGAGGGATTCCAAAGGTCTCAGCCATGGTTAAATCATGGAATACGCTGAGTTGAAAGGCACTCATTGGGATCATCAAGTCCAGCTTCAGTCCCTACTCAGGACACCCCAAGAATCACACCATGTGCCTGAGAGCTTTGTCCAAATGCTTCTAGATTCTTAGCTCCAGGCAAGCTCCACTGCATATATAGTGCAAGGATGTTGCCATTGACTCTGAATGACTTCCAGTAGTCTGTGTTAGAGTTGTGTAGCTAATCTGTCTGTGCTTTTTTTTTAAAAATGCTGTCATTACATCTATGACCATAATGCCTTCCTTGTGTTGACCCAGCAAAATTGCAATGGTTATTATTGACTCCCTCAGAAGTAGTGTTTTCAGCCAGAAGGGAAATTGCAATTTTAGAGGAAGATGCCAGAGCACAGGTTATTCTTAGACCTTTAGGACCATTTAATTTTCAGTTCCATTTCAGCTTTTCTGTGACAAGTTTTACATTTTATCTTGTCATGGCACGCAGTACATTTACACCTTTGGCCATCAAAAATACAGCAGCTGGTATTGCCATGCAGGCTGCCTCTGTAGGTTGTGCAAGCCATCTCCAGGGAGAGGTCAAACACTGGAACAGGCTTCCTAGAGAGGTGGTCAATGCCCCAAATGTTTAAAGAGGCATTTGGACAAGGCCTTTAATAAAATGCTTTAACTTTTTGTGAGCTTTGAATTGGTCAGGCAGTGGGATAAGGTAACCATTGTAGGCTCCTTTCCTGTCCTGTCCTATCCATGTTAGAAAATACCGAATTTCCCTGTGACTTGGAATGTCCCTTGTTGACTTAGAGGGAGGTTCAGAGCTGTGGGTATGGAGCGCATGGAATATTATGGAGGGGGAGGCCAGGAATGGGACTGGAATGTGTTCCTAGGGGTCACTGCCAAACAGAATTAGAGTTTAGGGGTGGAGGATGAGCAGGGAGCAGTGCTATGACTCCTTTGTTGGCTTCCAGCCATGTCCTTTCTGCTGCCAGGAAAATCCTGGCAGGACACTGCCCATGGGGTGCATCCTGGGCACGGGGTCACCGTTGTGGGATGTAGGAAGGGAAGAAACAGCAGGGGGATTTAGACCTGCTGGACAGCAGAGCTAATGGCCACCTCTCTCTCCCTGCCCAGCCGAGGAGACCCTCTGCACCCTGCGCCCACCCAGCTTCCGCCGTGTGCCAGAGGCGGAGATGCGAGGGGCGGAGGAGGTGGCAGCCGGCACCGTCCTGCAGCGCCTGATCCAGGAGCGGCTGAGGTATGGCAACCCCAGCGAGAACATGAACCTGCTGGCCATACAGCACCAGGCGACGGGCAGCGTCGGCCCCTCCAACAGCACCGCCAGCACTCTCTCTTCCGCAGAAAACCTTGCTCCCGAAGACCTGCCAATGGTCCAGCCGTCAGGGCGGCAGGAACCACAGGGGCAGGAGCACCAGGGGGACGGTGCTGCCATGGAGAAGCAGCCTCGGGCCCCGCAGCCCCCGCACAGCTCCGAGGAGCTCCCCACCTATGAGGAGGCCAAGGCCCAGTCTCAGTTTTTCCGTGGCCAGCCCGCACCACCAGCCACGGCTGCCACACCGGGTTTTTATGGCTCCTCCAGCCAGAAGGCCAGGACGGAGGGGAGGCCAACAGTGAACCGGGCCAACAGCGGGCAGGCGCATAAGGATGAGGCGCTGAAGGAGCTGAAGCAGGGTCACGTCCGCTCGCTGAGCGAGAGGATCATGCAGCTCTCGCTGGAGAGGAACGGGGCCAAGCAGCACCCCCCAGCCCCAGGAGGTGGGAAGGGTTTCAAGGCAGCCCCACAACCCAGCAAGGCCACGGACCCACGGGGCCCGCCTCCCGAGTACCCCTACAAAGGCAAGGCAGCAGCCCCAGGCAGCAAGGCACAGGAGCACGGGCTCTTCTACGGCGAGCAATCATCACAAGATGTCCTCAAGGCCACCTACGCCGCCCCCCAGCCCGCCCGGGCAGAGCTGGCCCTCGTCCGCTACCAGCCGCCCCCAGAGTACGGGGTCAGCAGGTAATGGCCATTGGGGGTGGGTCTGCAGGGCTGCCTGGTCCTGCCCATGCTGGAGGAGCCGGTCTGGGGCTTGGGCCTCGTGCAGACACGGCCAGAGTGAGCTGTAGCTCCAGGCACATGGTGGGCACATTGCACCCTGCAGTGGGGACATAATATCCTGTGGCCGGGATGGCAGGCCTGGCTGGTGGAGGCTCCTGCATCTCCCAGAGGACTCTATAAAGCTTATATTCCACTTATGTGCTACTTAAATCTTGCCAGAGAGCTCACGTGGGGCTTTCACTGGGCCCCTCATGCCAGGTCTCCCCATGAGCACAGGTTTATTCCAAGCGCATTAAAAGTAATCCACTGTTTGCTGGATGTGCGCTGATCCCTGCGAGTGGCACAGGTCCTGCCTTCAGAGAGGTGGTGGTGTGTTAAGGGCTCTTTTTCCTTGCTGTACCCAAATGCAAGTGTTTCTCTGTCTCGTCATCCCTGTCTCTTTGGCCTCTCAGACAGTTATTTTGTTGGGTTTAGAAGTCTGAAGTTGTTTGGTGTGAATGTGAGCAGTTTCCATGTTGCAAGCTGCCTCATTGTGTCTTTATTGATGCCAGGATCACCAAAGGTTTTGTTGGCATCACCTTAAGTTACACACAGTTATTTTACCACAGTACAGACACAAAGAAAAGGTGGTGCAACTGACCTGGCTCTTTCTGCCCAAAATGCATAAGGCATGAAATGCAGGAGGAAATGCTCTGCTTTTCCATGTTTGCAGAAAGGATGGGTTTTGTGTCGAGACAGGTAGAAACTCAAAATGTAGTTTTGGTGACAGGGGCAAGGTGGCTGTGACAAGAGGCAGGCCTGTGCTGGGTCTTTCTACAGCTACATGTATGGCCATCGTGTAGAGTTTATGCTGTTTTTTCAGAGCAAGATGGTATTTTTAAATAAACTCAGCAAAACTGCCTGTTTATGCAAAGATCTATATGGATGTGAGTGCAACTGGGGCCATGCTTTCCTGCAGTTGTTTGTGATGCTAACAAACATCTCCAGCACCAAGTGGATTCATCCCCACAGAGAAGGAGCTAGTTTGGGTATTTTTATCACCCTTGGGAAATGGTGGTTCAATAGCCACAGAGTGTTCTGAGTCTGTGCAAGTGAGTGGAGCTGGGTGCTGCATGCACCATTTCAGTTAACTGGGAGCCTCAGTGGGGTCAAGTGGGAAACCCTTTGGGGCCACTCCCAGAGCTTTTTTCCCAGTTGCCTGATCAGCAAGTTTAATGCTGAGAAACCCCCTTGATTAAGTGCAGATTTCCATGCCAGTCCTCAGCAAATGCTGGATCACCGCAGCAGCTGTGGGGAGAAATCCACTGGCTCGTGATGGTGGTCACTGCTTGTTCCTGGCAAGGCAGCATCGTTTAGCCCCAAATCACACTGCAAGGGGGATGTCTGCTACCCCTGTGTGCTGTTTTCTTTGCATGATGCTGGAGAAATCTCCCTCCTGTCAGGTACAGGGGCACCAAGGGGAGGGATATGCAGTGCAGCAGAGGACTGGCAGTGTGACACAGCAGAGCTGCCAAATTTTGCACACTTACTAAAAAAAAATCTTCAGTGTTACCTTTCTTGCAACTCAAGCAAGGGCCTCAATCCTTCTCAGTCTCTGTATAACCCTGCTGGCTGTGCCAGCAAGCTTGTAGAGATGTAGGTTAGGGGGTTGGCATGGCTGGGGGTAGTTTCACCAAAGCTAGGTTTGCTCTAAGGTGTGTGGTGTCTCCTAAGCTTTATTCAAGGCACTTCTGGATCCTGATGTACATGTGGTTATTTTTCAGGTCCTTCTTGGCTCCCTTCAAATGGTGGCTGGATTTTGGGGATTTCCTTTCAGTGAATGGGGGAACATTTGGCTGTGTTCAGATGTCAGACAGTGAGTCTCTGGGTCTCGGCAAAGTGATGGTCTTCATCCTCATCTCAGGCTTCTCTATATTTTTTAACACAGGGATGTCAACCTTTCACTTTGCTTCGGCACACTAAAATATTCACTATCTGGGCTTTTTCTCAATTATTATGAACTGCTGTCACTAAAAACCAGGAAATAAACTCGGTTTATTCTGTGTTTATCCCAGTTTATAACTGGTCTCATGGTTTGTAGGATCCCTGTATGGTCCTGTCACCCAGGAAGATTTGGTTGACAAAAGCATTTAGGAGGTGACTGTAGTCCCTGTGTGCTTATTCATCACTTGTCATTTCTCTATCTGCAGCAGCTGTGCTCCAGTGCATCCTTGCATGCACCTTGGGCTGCATGACAGGGTGGGCTTGCCCACGTCTGGGATGGTTAAAATGCAAGTTCATAAAGTGGTCTCTGCACCAAATATTTAAATCTTTGGAGAGGATAGAGGCAGGTTACCTGTTCAGGGATGTCAGCCCTGTTTTTACTAGAGGATTTGTCTGGTCACTGTCTGAGCCCTGCTGGAGGTGTGGGGTGCAGGATGTGCTGTGTTACACTCCTGGGTTTCTCCCAAGCACAAACCTTCCTGTGACTGCACTTGCTTACTGCTTCTCCCCTTACCTGGGCTCTGGAGAGGCTCACTGCCAGGCATCTAGCTGGGATGAAGGACCTTGACAGAAGAGGTTGAGACTGGGGACTGCCTGGTTGCATAAGGTTAACAGTAGGGGTAGGGTTTGGAGAGACTGGTTTTTCTGTTAGAGGAACAAGTGAGGTGAGGAATTTCAGCTTTCATCTCATCAGTGTCTGGGAAAGAAGCTGATGGAAACAGAACTTTGCTCATGGTCAACTGGGAATCTCATACACCCCAGCATCTCCTTCCCTCTGTCTTGGTCATATCAGTTCCCCAGCCCATCCATCCTGGCATCCTCTGGACAGGGACCGTGCAGAAGGCTTCTGTGTTCCAGAAAAGAGGAGAAAGAGAGTGCATCGATCTAGAAAAAGCACTCACAGATACCAGGGATGAAAAATACCTAAAGGGTCACTGAGCTCCCACTTCCCCACAGTTGTTCTTTGACAAGGGAAATGTGGCTGGAAATGGACCAATGCTGGCAGGGAGCTGATGAAGGATAATGGAATAACTGTAGCTGCTGCTTAACTTCCTTATTTGGTTTGACTTTTTCTTTTGCATATGACTGGTTTTAAAGGGAACATCGCCTTTATAATCATCATGGTGAAATATTGAAATTCATTGTAAATTTCAAGATAATTTGTGTTGTACTGAAGAATTCCTAGAATTATATGATAGTATAGTATAGGGGTAGTCTCAGCATTTATATAAATTAGATTTAGTGACTTCTGTTTCATAGACATCGCAATTCCAGAGCAGAGCTTGAACATTGAAGCTTAAAGGACAAAACAACCAGAAGGCAAATAAAAATGAACTAGTATTTTTTCCTTTTAAAATATCAGTATTTTTAAGCCAGTTGCTTGATACTTGGGGCCCTGACTCACAACTTCTGAATGCTTTAAGTTGGCCAAGTATAATAATCTTTAGAAAATATTTCCTTTCCTAGATGTGCAGCTATTCCTGAATGGTGTCTTTGCTAGCTTTCCTTAGGTGCAGGTTCAGAAAGTCACAGCTTGTTAGGTAAAAGGGCTTGGAACTAATCTAATTTAGATTTTTGCACAATGCCGTGAATTAATTCCAGTTTGTGAAACATTCAGTCCTGGTGAGTATAACAATCTCCGTCTGGAGAATCCATCACAGCCTTTACAACCTTGTTCCACTAGCTAATTGCCATCACTGGCATAAATCTCCATTTTAGTTTCAGCCTGTATTTTCTCGTTACCAGGGATTTTGCAAAATCTTCTTCAGATACAGTGGGGAGACCTGTGCTATCAGTCCTTTAATGCGTTTAACAGATGGAGCCCAGAGCCCTGTAGTTATTTCACTCTTGTCAAAATCCCTTTTTTTCGCTGTTGAAAGCCAACCTGAACGCTGGTTCAGTACCATCTGGACCAGAAGCTAATCAGGTGAAGTAACACCTCCAATTTGACTCAGTGTTCCTTGTTTACATAGCTCATTAACACTTGCAGTTGGCACCCTGGGATCTCCCCATACAGCTCCTTGTCCAGTCAGGCATGTGAGGGTTGTCACAGCCCAGGATAGTATTTTTCACCCTTTTACTTTAGCTTGCTGTTTATCCCTAGCTGGATGAATTTGGACCAGCTCAAGTCGATACTGTTTCTTCATGTTTTGCTTAAGCAGTGATCCAGATCAATCGGTGCAATGAATCCCCTTCATTGATCCCAGTGGCTCTTGTCAGATCCTGGTATCTTTTATTCAGAATGATTTCTTTCTCTGCACTATTAATAAAAAGTGTGTATAATGCAAATGAAGCCTTGAACTGGAAACTCTGCTTCTTACTGAGGGGAATTCATTTTTGGTACATGCAGAAGACAATCATGCAGGCACCTTTTCATTCTGATTTAATCCATGCGTTTTGAAAGTTAGCATGCAGAATCAATGAAAAGAATAAATCTGGGCTGTTTTTTAAATACATCCCATTTTTTATGTGCCTCATAAAATTCCAGCCTGCCAGGATGTAGAAGTCTATAATTAACTGCTGAAATAGTGTGCTGCTTCTCCAGTTGTTTGTGTATTTATTCCCCCCACATATTACTGCTGTTTTCAAACAACCTATTGATATTTACTGATTCAGCCATGTCTGTGGCTGCTGACAGGACACAAGGAGCTTGTTTTCTTCCCTGACACAGCCCAGGCAGGCGGGTTTGCTGGCACTGTGGACAAGCTGAAGGGTGTTACACCCAAAGTGACTTGTCCTGGCTTTTCTCTGCAAGGATAGCCCAAGCATGAGCGTGGGCTGGAGGCTGCACTTCCATGTGAATGCTGGCAGCCCTGCAGAGGAGCTTTGCTTTGTATCCTCTCCTTCTGGTCTAATATGCCTTACATTAAAATAAATGAAAGAGAAATGAAGTTGTTTCCACAGCTTGGGTGATCCCCTGTCATTTCTTCTTCCCCTTCTCTATTATTATCCCAGCTGGTTCCTCTAGAATTGCAGAGATTGAGGATGGCACCTTTTCCTTATGCTGAGAATCTGTTCTGAGTGTGGATCTCTGTGAGGAAATACAACGTCCTATTCTTCTCTTAACTACCAAGGATATATTTGATACAGCATATGTCTTTCTAGATTATAATTTTGCCCTGCAAAATCTTTACATAATCGTGCCAAAGAAGCTGGCCAAGTCTTTCAAGAACTAACAAATGTCACCAACAAAATAGTGAATTCAAGAGATCTGAGCTCAAGTATGCAGAATGTTTTTTGAAACAAACACTTATGTTTACAAGGTGCTGCAGCTATTGCTGATTCTATAAGACAGAGAATACCATGAGGGCTGTGTCTGGGCTTTGGCAAATGTTCTCCTATTTCTTTCTGTATCACCATTTAGTGATGGATCTATAATTGTGTTTCCTTGCACCATGACCATCAGGCTGGGGTTGCTGACTTTGCCAGGATCCTGTTTTATTTTCCTGCATGGTCATAATACTGTTTTGTCCATGTTACTTGCAGACAGACAGAAGAGTGTTTGAAGTCTGCTTCATGACTGCAGAAATCATAATGAAATTGGGTAGACACCTGGGCTGAGGTTAGTATCCAGACTGAAGGTTCCCAGTCAGTGGGCAGGCATAAGCACATTTCACGCACTTTTTTGCTCTCATTGTAAGGTAAAAGCCAAAGGCAACTTCAAAGAACTGCACCGCAGAAACGCCTTATTCTCATTGCTGCCTCAGCCAGACCATCCACAGAAGATGCATGAAGTTGTGAATTAAAGTTCCTTGGGAGGGTCTTTGGAAGATGAAATAGGCCAGTCTGCCCTAGAGACAAAGGAAGGCAGAGTATTCAGAGAAAGATGAGCTAAATAGATTAGAGGAGGTCATTTTAATTATGAATTAATGCTATGGTGTGTTGGAAACAAAGTCCTTCCTCCACTGGTCCCTTTCCATCTGTGGACAGAGGAGACCTTCACTGTATCTGTAGCAAGGCTGAGGTGGAATTTCCTTTTCAGAACATTTACAGGCATTTTCATTTTATTACTAATACTGTGCTGCTTTATCCAGCAACAACTCTATTGTATTTATGATTTTCTGGTCATCAACAGCAAGTGAACTTTATCATTAATTTTTCTTTCCATGTTTCTTATTCCTACATAAAGTTACAAATTCTCCCCAAATTCCTATGTCTTGGTAATTCTTGCTCCCAGGTGGTCCAATATAAGAGGAGTATTGAAACCATGCCTAAATTTGGGGGCTTGGGCAACCCCAACATCTTGAGGGATTTCTTATGAAAGCGAGGTCCATTGTCAGGTATTTTGCTGAAGACATCCTGTTGTGAGCTATAGGTAGTAAGCTATTATGTATGTATCACAAGCTGTATCTGTGAAAAAAAAGAGTAATTGGTGACCCCAGCACAGAAGCCCTTGAAAGCCTCACTGCCTGCTGGTGTTTTTTATTCAAAAAATTGTTTTCTTTAATTTTTTTTTTCTCTTTTTCCTTCTTTACAATACATTGCAGAAGTTTATGGGGGTCCTCCTTCTACAATAATATCAACAACAAAAAAATGTTTTTAATAGAAATATAGCTGAAATGTTGCAGAGATAGTCAAAACTCATAATGTTCCACTGTCATATGGTTTTAAGAAGGATGATTTTCAACTAGAATGTGTTTGGCTGAAAGATTTTAACCTGCCCTAATGCAGAGTAAGATCAACATTTAAAATACAGTAGAAGCATTGTAAGAATGTCATTCTTTACTAAGCCCAAAGGACCTCTGGATAATCCTGGTTGCTGTGTTTCTTTAGAGCTTTACATGAGAATTCGGATAGGAACTAAGCTGATGTTATAACATTCCTATTTTTGCAAATGCTGATTTGTTAATGTGAATTGCTGTGTTTATTTTATTGCATATGTACTCAGAGATTTTGCAGTTGGCTAAATCAGAACTAAATTAGGACAGATTAAACAAGTAAAAAGAAAGTTAGAAACATTAATTTTATTTAACAGCTGTGCATCAAGAGGGATAAAGTCGGTTGTACCTGTTCAGTTTTGAAGCTGGAAAGTGCTGGAGAATCTCTCCTGTGGCCATGGCTGCTGAGACTCTGGTGGCTGGCAGCTGCTATGGGGTGTAAATCTTGAGTAGCTCAAAAAGTAATTTGCAGTTCAAGAAAATAGAGATCTCTGTGGTGTTTCCTTCCTCTGTAGCGTAAAGCTAGATTGACTAAAGGGACAAGAAAAGATTAAATTGATGAAAGTCTAATATTTCCCAAAAGTACAGTGTCAAAAGTTCATGCAAGGGTCTAAAGGGTGTATCTACGGGCAAAAATTGCTCTGCTTCATAATGAAAAATTGCTGTATCTCCACTGGTTTAGATTCAGAGATCAATTTTATTCTGTTGCTTTACACTATTCCCATAAAGAAGTGAGAAAATCTGTACTGCAGCAAATCTTCCAAATTTTCTACTTTCTACTAAGTAGGGGTAGTAACTGTGTCCAGACATTTGGGCTTTCACTTGCATAAAGCCAGTGGTGCCTTTTCTTTTGGTAAAGAGGAACAAGCTCACACTTAACTGAATTAATTGCTGTGGTAAAATATGTGAAGCACAGACTGTCAGCAGCATGGAGGAGATGTGTGTTTGCTTGTCTGAGTCCACATTTGCTTGTGGAGCATCTTTTGCGCTGTGAGTGATATCCCTCACTCATGGTGTTATTTATTGGTCAGAATTTTGAGCAAAAGAATATCCAAGTCCCATGATGGGCATCAGGTCCCTTGCCAGGTTTGCACACTGGAGCACCAGTAAGAAAGGGGGACTGTGGGGATGGTGTGAGAACTATGCCCTTGATCAGAGGGCTGGAGCACCTTTTCTATGAAAACATACCGAGAATTCGAGTTGTTCAGCCCAGAGAGGAGAAGGCTCCAGAGAGATCTTACTGCAGCCCTCTAATTCTTAAAGGGGGCTTATAAGGAAGCTGGAGCAGGACATTCTACTTGGCCTGTAGAGATGGGACGAAAGGAAATAGCTTTGAACTGGAAGAGGGTAGATTTAGATAAGATATAAGGAAGAAATTTTTTTATGCTGAGGGAGGTGAAGCACTCCAGCAGGTTGCCCAGAGAAGTTCTGGATGCTCTGTCATAGAAAGTGTTCAAGGCCAGGTTGGTTGGAGCCCTGGGAAGCCTCATCTAGTGGAAGGTATTTGAGCCTGTGACAGGGTGACTGGACTAGAAGGTTTTTAAAGATCACTTCCAACCCATGCCATTCTGTGATTCTGTGAATTCCTGTGTTTTGTTGTGAAGTGTCATACAGCACCTCCCTGGCTTCATGTCTTTTAGAAAGTTTTATCCACATTTAGCTCCTTAGTTATTAGCCTGCACCTCTGCCAGAGAACTAATAGGCCTGGGACTGAGAACAGCACTTCTGGCCCTGGGAGCTGCCCAGGGGCAATGTCCCCTCTCCTGTGCTGCCTCCGTGGATGTTTAATTTACAGCCTTTTAGAACATGTGTCTGTGCTAGGCAGGTAAAAGCCATCTCAAGGCCAGGCTGAGCTCAGCACAGCTTTCCTTAGTGCTGGCTGCATGAAGCTCTGCTGGGATCTTCTTCCCAGGGACACTGGTCTGTATTTCTGACCAGGTTAGCAGTGTACTTGTGTTCAGTGTTTCCTCCATTTCAGTACCTTTCTGTGTCAGAGTGGATGCATTGGGCAAAACTGGGATGAGAGTGTGGGACTGTGTATGTGCTCTGTCTGGGGCCCTGCAGAGCCAATTTGCTTTCACTCTAGTTTGGACAGAAGATTAAGGCTGCACTGTCATCTTTCTTTGCTGTTGTGGCAATGACAAGTTTGTTAGAGCAGTGCTGTTCATTTTCTAGGGCAGGATTTTAAAATTGCCTTCACTTTTCAGCTTTGTTCTATTGCAGTTGAAGGAAGTGATGTGTTATTGTCAGTAGAATTAGGTCAACACTGAAGGCTTTTGAAAACCTCTTTTTGAGAAGCAGTGTAGGTGCTGAAGACAACAGTAACCATAATTACTATGTATTCATACAGCACAAAATTGTCTGTCTAAGAAAAAATACTCATGGATATTTGAGACCTAGTGGGGTAAATACTATTGTTCATTATGTCTTGTGCCTTGTTTTGGGTACAGAAATAAAGGTGATGATATCAGCAGCAAGCCTAATAGCTTGTAGTTACGTTAAAATACAAATCCCAGGAGGTGCTTGACTGCAGACTTCAGGTGGGGTCCAGCAGCCAGCTTGTTTTCCAGCCAAACTGGGCCCTGACACTGAGGTACCAAGTGGTCTGGGTTGAGTTTATTTAACAAGATCCGTGTAGAAATTTCAGAACTTGGGCATCAGGGCTGAGGAGTGGCTCAGCCTGTGCACAGTGAGATTTTGCCTGGGGTTGCTTGCCCTGACCAAGGCTTCAGGGGCTGCCTGTGCAGTGGATGGAGGGATGGAGGTGGTTGGGTGAGGGACTCTGATCCCATCTGGCTGTTGGGTGCAGGTTTACCCTCACTGTTCAGATATCCTCCTGGATTATCTTCCAGCCATTGCAAATTATGATTCAGATGTATTGAAATGCTGCCTGATGACAGTAAGCCTAGTTCACAAGCAGATCCACTACCAGCTCACTTCCTGTTCTTCCCTGATGAGAGTCTGGAGAGTGGTAGACACCCTTAATCGGGGAGTGACACAGTGAGGTTTCCCACTGGAAGATGGTTTTCATGGCTCACTGTGAATGAACGGGGCTGTGCCTCCAGCAGTCCTGCAGCAGCACTTTCCTTTTCCACTTGCTAAAGCCACTCAGGGATGCTGCTTTGCTCACATCACTTCCTCTCGCCTCCCAACTCAGCTGATCCGCTGGTCTTGTTCTGGGCAGGGAGTGGTGTTCAAAGGGTGAGTAATGCATCCCTTGTGCTTTCTTCAAGCCTGCCAGCTTATGCTTCTCAGCTATGGCTGAGAAGTGGGAAGTCAGGGAGAGGCTGGCTGCTGGTGAAGTATTAGCTGCACACCTATGCAAAAATGCTGGTTTTGAGTCAGTGTTTCCTTTATCTGTTCATACCAGATGTGTACATCATTGTTAAGAGCAGGCGAGGAGACAATTTACCCAGTCTCTGCTGCGATTGTTGGTATTTAGGAGTTGTGACAGTCCAGTTATAACACTATTAATAAACCATGCAGTCATTAGGTGAAAGCTCCCGTAAGCATTTCGAGGGCGTGTGGCTCTAACACTTCCCCCATGTGTGCTTTCCCACAGCCGACAATGCCAGCCGCCCTTCCCGCCGCCGGCAGCCCAGCAGCACAGCCCCATGTCCTCGCAGGCCACCGCTGGCCCTCTGCTCCCAGGCTCCCTGCCCCCGCTGCCGGCCCCTGTGGCTGCCCAGACCCCAACGCTGCCAGGCCAGCAGCTGACACCCGACGCCTTTGCCATCGTGGAGCGGGCGCAGCAGATGGTAGAGATGCTCTCCGAGGAGAACCACGTGCTGCGGCAGGAGCTGGAGGGGTACTACGAGAAGGCAGACAAGCTGCAGAAGGTAGGTGTAGAGACTGGGAGGGGGCCTGGCCAGGATAACCATCTTGGTGCTTCTGTCTTTGGGCAGCTGTTCTTCATAGCTGTGTCTCTGCAATGGAGATACACCACTGGCTGTCTCTAACCACTCCTTCTCCATGGTGGTCTCACAGAAGAGTAATCCTGTGCCTTGTGGGCTCCACTGCCTTAGGATAAAACAGTGCAGCCCATCAGATATCTCTCAGCTGGATATTTTCCCCTTCCATCCTTCCATGCTGGCTTCACTCGAGCTTTTCCTGGAAGTCTTCCATGGGCAATATGTTCCTGTGTAGCAGGGTCCTGCACCATCTGCACAGGCATTAGAGATACAGGTGAGAACGACATGAAGAGCACATTCTCATCTGTCCCAAGCAATCCTGTCCAGCACAATAAGCTCATGTGGTGCTCTACACTCTTTGGAATTGTAACAACCACCAGTGGGGCTGTCCATTGTTTGGAAATGGATTAACTGGGTTGTCTTAGAGGCTTTCAGTTACTGCTCCTTGAGTTTCTAAGAACTAATGTTAAACATCCATCTGACCATGTTGGTTCTAAAAGCACTGCCCCCTTATCTGAAAGAACCATTTGATAAAGATTTTTACCAAAAAGATTTTTAAAGAATTTGCTAAATACCCATTTTTCTAAGAGATCCTGCATCCTCTTTTCTGTAAGCAAGCGGGTGTTTCAGTGAGAAGGGTGTGATGTCTTGTGCACTGCCTGGGGTGAGAAGATGAAGAGTTGTATCAAATGAAGTAGAAATTGCTTAAAACTGAGGCTCACTGAAGGCAAATCAGAGATGCTCCCCAGAGCTGCTGGTTTTGGATCCCAAGGGCTTGGACCAAAGTACTTATTTAGGGTCCTGCATTACTGTTTAATTTATGTCTTCCCACCACTTATACACAGATGAACTTAGACTGCAGGTCTTTTCTCTCTGAGTTTAGGAGTCCATATAGGAACTCATTTTTTTTGTGTGTTGTGTGGATCAGGGTGTTCTTGAAGACATCCTTCATAGAAGAAGCAGCTCTGAGAGACCATGTCCCAGCCTCAGCTTTGGGAAAAGTTTGTGATGATTTGTTCAGACAGATTACAAGAAAGACCAAGTGTTTTTTAGCTGCTGTCTTTTCTGCCTCCTTCTCTGCAACAAGATGAGTTGAATTTATTCACAGAATTTCCTAAACTTAGTTAAAAAAATGTTCGCAGCAACATTAACTATTCATGAAGAAATCTGCAAAAACTTTAATACTGACTTCTCTGTGGCCTTTGTGGGCAAAAAGAAATATTCCAGCTATTAATTTCACAAAAGCTGCGTTGTTCAGTAAAAGGTATTTAAGTGTAATGCCCTATAAATATGCCAGTTTTTTCACTCTTGGAAATGGCTCTCTCTTTATCTTGGATGCCCTGCAAGTCTATTGCATCAGACACCAACAGAAAGGTATTCAAGCATGGCCTGAAGTCTCACTTCAGTCAGTAAAGTGTGGACTTGAGTCCCATTGAGTTTGGGGGAATGTAAGCAGAGTATTAAAGTGAAACACATACTCAAGTGCATTTTTTCTTCAGGAAACCAAATCTCTAAGACATGGTATCCCTCCCATGCTGCTTTTGCTGTGTTTGAGCATAAGGTCAGGGCAGGTCTTCCTCAGTTCCCACAAGCATTGCCTCTGAAAATGTGATTGAGTTAAATTATGTACTCTGGATGTGAAAACTCTTCCCTCTTGTTGCAAGTGGAAAGGTCAAGAAGAAATACTTCTTGATTGTTGGTAGCAAATTTATTCTAGGTAGGACCACCTTCCCATCACTTCTATTTGTTACAGAATAGGAGAAGTTAGAGAAAGTTAGCTTGACTTGTAGGACTCCCTGGGCATTTGTATAAACAGATCTGTTCTGAGGGTTGTCACATTTTCAGTTGTGTGTGAACAGACTTTTTTTGTAGAGAGGTACAAGGTGGTGATGAATCCCTGTGCTTTTTGATGAGTTGCCTCATTTTCTTACCTAAAAAGAAGAGGAATTGTGTGCATTTAATTTTGAACTTTTTGATTTTCCCTTTTCTGAGCAGTGTTACTTTGTTGAAGTTTAATTGCCAGACTGGGCTGGCTCTTCCCCATGCCACATGTGTGGGTTGTTTGAGTGGGTTGGCTCCAGAAGCTACCAGGCAGAGAAAAGGCTGAATTGTTTTTTTTCCTCCTGCATGGAAGAAGGAGAAGGAAATCCCAGAGCTGTAGAGAAACGCCAACACAATTTATGGCTGTTCTGCTCTCCTTGAATTTTGTTCAATGCTGATGGAGCACTTGCTAGAGCAAGTTCTCTGCCTCCAGGGCTGCGGGCTGTGTGGTGATGTGTGTAGGAAAATACCAGCATATAGAGGTGGAAGCAGAGCCCTTGTGGTAACCAGCAGCATTGGGCCAAACTCTTAGGCTGTGGAAACCCACTTTTGTGCTGGCAAATCTGCTTTGCTGTGGTAGGAGCTCTCTGGAGAAAGCATCTTCTCCTGCAGATAGTGGCTTCCCAAATTCCTGAACAATTTGGAGTGAATCAAATTAAAGCATCTTGATAAGGGCATTGTTCAAATGCCTTTAAAGCACTGATGCTTGGGGCATCGACCACCTCTCTAGGAAACATGCTTCAGGGTTTTACCACCCACTCAGTAAAGAAACACTTTCTCATGTCTAGTCTGAATCTTCCCACTTGTTTCAGCTTTTGTGCTTGTGAGCAAGCTGGAAGCAGAAACTGGGGAAGGAAATCTGGCTTCCCCATCATGGCTCTGGTAGGCTTTCCTTGGTGCATGGTTTGGAGGTGCTGCCTGCCCAGGGGCTGTATCTTGACACAGTGGCTCCAGTATTGTGGTGCAGGTCCAGGCTGCTGGCAGCCTGGTTTCAGGTTCCTATACACACAGTGGAGTTCCTACACACACACTCCAGCAACCTTGGAGCTTTTATTCTGCAAGAGCTGCAGCTGGAAAATCATGCCTGAAGCTTACTGAGAGGGACCTAACTCCTCAGCAAGTGGAGGTGAGCTCACACCCTGACTTCAAAAATCTTGAATCTGTCCCACCCATGACTCAAGGGGCCAAAAAAGCGCCAGATTTAGAAAGGTGTGTGGGAGGCTGTATATGTGTTTTGGTTTTCCAGCCTGTGCACATTATCAAGCCTTTCTCTACAAACAAAAGGGCCAGGCATGCAGGAACAGATACCCACATCAGTGTTCACCATCTCTGCAGGAATGATTTTTCCAAAGCTGTATCACTTGACATTATCTTGTTAAAAGAGTTGGATGGATTGAGCTGAACAGCAAAACTACACCATGGACTATTCTTCTGTCAGTTGGACTCTGGTCTTAAGATGTGAGTTCACCACTAAGGGTTTCTTCTGCATACCCTGCCTGCAGTTTGCCAGATTTCAAGGAGATGAAGTTAAGAAGATTGAAAACCTGAAACAATTGGTTCTGTCTGTTAAAGAGAGTCTCTCTTGTATAAAGCAGTCTTCAGTCAAGGATGGAAAGGAATGGATCACAGTAATTTAAAAGCGACATGAGGCCAGAGCTGAGCCTAAAATACTTTTGGTGGCATTCAGAGCTCAGAGACAAGTTTTGGATCAGGGACCTGTTGAGAAATAATTGTTGCCTTGTGCACCCTTTCTAGGAGAGAATATAGTCCATATAAGTACACCATTTCCTGGTTTTTTTCCTCTTGGATGGAGTTAAAGCAGTCATCATGGTCATAGACTAGAGGCAACCAAGCAGTTCCATCAAATCTAGCCCACCTCAAGCTTTTTTGGGAGCTGCAAATGGGGTGTTCTGAGCTGTTGTGACATGGTGAGCTGCCCCACAAGGAGTTTACAGGGGGTCTCCACTGCGGGAGCCACCAGCATTGCTGGGACTTCATGCCATCCTCTGCCAGGGAGATTGGTCATTGCAGAGCTGGTGACTGGCGTGACATGGGACATGAGCATTGCCCTGACCCCTTGTGTCTTATTGGAATGTGCTGGGAAAACACTGGGACCGGACACATTCCTGCAGGGCTTTAACAGGAACTCTCTCTCCTTTCAGTTTGAAATAGAGATTCAGAGGATTTCAGAAGCTTATGAGGGTTTGGTCAAGACCACCACTAAGAGGGAGGCTCTGGACAAAGCAATGAGAAACAAACTTGAAGGAGAAATTAGGAGACTTCATGACTTCAACAGGGATCTCCGTGGTACGTTACAGTTGCTTGTAGTTTTTTTTCCCCTCCGGTTGGCATGGTATTTCCTTTACAAGCTCCAGAGCAGCAGGCTTTAGAGGAGTGGCTTTGTACAGTATTTAGATACACATCTTGAGATGCCCTGCTCATTGGCATTAGACAAAATTGCTGTCACACCCCTGTGGCAAAAAAACCTTCTGGCAAAGTGTAGGAATTGGCTCCAGATGGTGCCTTTGTGTTCAGCATTTAAAAATACGGATTTGACATCAAGGCCACCAGTCACAGTATCCTGTCCACTCCTGAAGAGCAAATTGTAATGTAGAGCAATGCTGTGCTACCTGTAAATCTCAAAGGTCAGCGCCTTCACAGACCAGTAGCAAGTATCAAAGGGTATCTCTTTTTAAAAAAACTTACAATTGAGGGTGTATCCTTTTGAGAAAGGAAATGGAGAATATGTTGGGTAACTATTGCCCATCCAGGTTCCTGATGTGGGGTACTTTGATACTCACTGCTTATGCAGTCAGTGAGCTGACTTACAGTTTTTGCAGTGGTGCAAGGTGGGCCACGTTGTCTTTTTGAAGGGGGGAGGTTTCTGAAGGCAGGAGGTTCCCAGAGGAAGCAGTCCTTGGCTGCAGAAAATGCCTTCTTTCCCAGGGCAAGGAGTGGTCACTGGGCTGGGGGCTGCCTGTCCCCAGGATGTCTTGCTGCACCAGGGGCAGCTCTTCACTGCAAGAGAACAGCCATCCCCTTTGCAAAGCTGGATAATTCAGATTGCAGATGCCTTGTGCATTTTGAGTAGTGTGAGAGATGATTGCCTGGGCATGTCAGCTATGAATGGCAGAGGCTTTCCTCCCAGTTTCTGTGAATCTGAATAACACAGCTTCATGGAAGAGGTCAAAGGCTTCATCTTTTATGTATGTGTCAGCCTCCATTTTAATATCCTCCTTCAGAGAGTCTATTTATATTGCTCTGCTGGCATGCATCTTATTTTCTTGGTTGGCCTGCAATTTTATATACATATATTTATACTTGAAGTATTTCCTGTTTTTTGCAGAACGACTGGAGACAGCCAATAGGCAGCTGGCCAGCAGAGACTTCGATGGGCACGAGGATAAGGCAACAGAGGGCCTTTATGCCACTCAGAGTGAGTACTGTGCTTATCTGTTTGGAAGATGCAGATATATATATACATATATATATGCATATATACATGGACACATATATACATGGTGGAGGTGAATACTTTGCTTTTAATTGTTATCCTTCTTGTGGCTTGGTTTTACTCAGCTAATTCATCACGTACTCTTGTTTAAGCTGCAGACGGGATTGTTTAGGGTAGGGTTTTTTTCTCTCTGAGCACCAGAACCAAGCAGTGGGAGTTAATGGTAACACAACTTAGCTTATTTTTGATAAATATTTATCTGAAGTTGTGAAGTGTTGCTTGCAGAGATAATCTCTAAGGATTGAATGCTTTTTAGAGAAGCCAGATTCTTCTCTTGGCTGGGAAAAGCTCAGAATGAGCTCTGCTGACTAGTTGTCAGTGCCATGGTTTGACTAACAATAGAAAGAGCAGAGCTCAACCATGCTTTTTCCAAAGGGCTGAAATGGCAAAGATTTTACAGCTTCTATTGCTATGGAAGCATCCATTCCCAATACATAGTAGGTTCCCAAAATGACTGGCTGTAGTGCTGCTGATTTCCTTGCCATGCATTGATGTGTGTGTGACCATCCAACCTGAGCAGCTGGATGCTGTGTGGCAGTTTTGCTTCTTTTGTATCCTAAGCATCTTCAGCATGCTTCCAGAAGGATTTGGCCACCTGGAGGCTGTGCAGTGTCTTGTGAGCTTAAATCCCGGTGAGGCTCATGGCTGTGTACAGCTCATCCTTTTGTTTTATCGCACCAAGAGCTTCCTTGGAAGATGAGCTGCAGCTGCAGTGGAGAACCATCCACCTCCATTAGCATTGTGGAGTTTGGAATTATTCAGCATGCCTCATCACCAGCCCTGTAATGTCCAGCAGCTGCTTCAAATGCTAGAGAGCCTTCTCCTGGTTCCCACCAGCAGCAATGATGCCAGCACGGCTGACTGGTACATGTGGGCACAAACCAGAAAATAATCCAGTGATCTTTTCAATGACGTGTTAGCTTTGCCATATTAGCAGATGGCATAAAGGTGTGTAGATACTGCTGCAAATCCAACAGGATGATCTCTGAAGGAAATGGCATTGCTGTATAAATCTTGTCATCCTTGGGAAGAGTTCAAATGGGGTAAGCTGCTCAGTGGAAACTGGAGACTGGGATCTGCTCTCTTCGTGTAGAGACAGCCTGGCAGTGTTGTTATATGCTGTTAGCTACAAGGAGAAGTTAAATCCCCAGAATGGGCCTAATTTGAGTTCTTTCCCAGCACATAAACATGCTCTGTGCTTCTACTGATAAATAGCTAGCAGTGAAACTTTGTGCTGTGCACTCAGCATATTGCTGCAATCAATTCACAGCTTACAAACAAATATAGCTTTTTGGATCCTATCACATAAGAAGGTCTGGATGCTTGGAGTGTCTCCTGGCTAGGCCAGAGAGCTAAATGTTACTAATGCAATGCAGAGTGCTTCCAAGAATAGAAAAATGGGCACATGTAAAGCAGGTCCTCTTCAGTCATGTTCTTTGGGCTGCTGGGACACGCACAGTACTGACCTCGATGTCAGGGCATCTACCTAAAACATCCCTCTCAGAGGCCATAAAAGGTTCTGCTTGGAAATCCTCTGTTGGTCACTACATCTATACACTGATGTCTGTGTGTTTCTGAGTCTTCCAGAGGGGCAGACCGTGACTCGGGTTTGCTTGTACCTCACTGCTGACCTGGGGGTTTTTGCAAGGACAGTTTGTATCTTCCTCATGTCATTTAATGGGATGCACAGGCAGAAGACTGAGAAGAAGGAAACTGAGTTTTAGCTGCTTTATATATGCTGAGGTTGAAATAGTAATTTTTAGAAGAGGAGAAAAATGTTTGTTGTGGAAGTGATGTTTTGTTTTTTTCCTAAGAGTAGAAGGTTATTAAGTAAATGCAGGTTAGTAAGTGCAAATTTTAATTTTCATTAGGAAAGGAAAAGCAAATTTCTATGTTTGTGGAAGACAGACGGGGAACATGACCCAAGTTATATAAGAAGACTCCAACATCAGCAGTTTCCTAAAAGTTGTCATTTTTAAGCCACTCTGGTGATGAGCTGAAGAAAGAAAGATAAGATTCTTGAGGCTGGTAATACTGCATACCAATTTTCCTATGATAAAACTCCAGTAATGGGAAAAACTCTCTGAGAAAGAAATCTGGCAAGGCAGGATGTTAAAGGATCATTACTCAGTTCCTTGCAGAGCTTTCCATTAGCAGTGCAACAGTGCAGAGAGTCATGTGCTCTGAGATGGAGACTGCAGGTGACAAAAAAGTCTTATTCTTTCCAATAATAATAGACAAAGCCAGGCCACATGCCTCTAAGGATTGAGTGCTAGGCATTTGTGCCTAGGAAAAACACTACTGTTCTATCAGGGGCTGGAAAATACTCACACTGTATTAGTTTGAAGATAATTATGTGATGTTTTTCTAGGGAAAAGGGTTTTTTTTGAGGAAAGGCATGAAGCAGTGACTGATGAGGGCATATGGACACATACAGGCAGGAAAGGAGACATTTAGGAGGAGGCTAAGAGATGCTGTGGGAAGGAAGAGGCAGGAAGATTGAGGATGGTTTCAAGGGCATAGGGCTGAGAGACAGCTTAAATTTTGTATCTTGGGAAAAATATGTTCTGGTGGAGTGTGAGAATTTTGTGTCGCTTTTGTGGGGGGTTTTGGAACTGTGGGAGCACTGTTTATTCAGGTGTCTGGGACAGACTGAGGTCTGTGCCCCATCCACATGGCTCTGCATCTGTTAGTGGGGATGCGTGGACAGTTTTAGCAGTGTGTTGATAGAGCCTTATGTTTTGTGAGGGTGTTCAGTTCATGTGCTGTGAACTTGTGCATATATCTCTGTTCCAAATATCCCAGGCAAAGAAATGTTCCCATTTCCAGACCGGAAATAATCAGGAAATAATCTGCATTGCTGCTCCAGGCCTCCCTTGGCCCAGCTTTGTCAGCATCAAGCCACAGCTGCAGCAGACTGAGTGAGGCTTGGACAGGTGGACTGCTCTGCTGCTCCTCTGGAGGGAAACCTCAGTATCTGGGCCTGGCAACCTGGCCCTACTTAATGTGCAGAGAATTTAGTAAAGCTGGAAGGTCTTTAGAGCAGGCAACAAGGTCCTGTCCTCATTTCAGATTCCTTCTGACAGTCAGTCTGGGGAGACTGTCAGAGCATGAGGACCCATCCTGTCTGTCTGTGCTGTCTGGCAGCAGTGGCTGTTTGGGAAGGTTGGGCCACTGGAGTTGGCTGGGACACAGCTTGATCTAGATGAGCAGGAGAAGTGACTCTTGTGCCCCATCCTGGTACATCAGCTGGTCCAAGGGTGACTGGAGCAGCTGCCATGGCATACACCTGTGACCAGGGACGGTGGATGGCAGAGCTCCTCCACACGCGTGCCGTGTCAGGAGCTGCAAGACTGATGAGAGGCTGAAGAAGTCCCTCAGGTTTCACTGAGGAAAGGCATGGTCCCTGGAAAGCATCTGTGGAATTAACAGCTGTGAGTGAAGAGCCACCATTGGGAAATGAAAACATGCATAAGAGAAATTATTGGAACTGCTGCAAGGGATGTGGTATGGGATCCCACTCTTGTTTGCAGGAAATCTGCTGCAGCCAAATTAGTCTCCGGCTGCCGTAATTTGATATATTTTCTTCTGCCAGCAGTGGTCATTTTGTAGTAGCAAGGACTGTCTTTAAAATATGTCCATGTTGCCACTCTGCAACATCAGAGCAAGGCAAAAATCAGCTTGGGATATATTGAGATGGTCATTAAATTGGTCAAATAAGTTGATGCTCGGATGTAATGTGTGCTAAGATGGGAGTCACATCTGAGTTACACTAAATCTGTGTCATCTCATACCTGTATCTTTTTGTCTAAAGTTTCCATTTCAAAGCAGATTCCAGACTTGTCTACTTCTGATGCGCTTACCCAGCCTGACGAGTCAGAAAGCCTGTTTGAGAAGTACTGAAGCAGCCTCCTTGCTTTTTCCCCTTTCTTCTACCCAGCCCTAGTACAGGTGTAATATCCACAGTGAGTGGAGGTACAGTAGTCAGAGGCAGGCTGTAGAAAGCTGTGAGATTACAAAAGCAAAGTACTTATAAAATGTACCTCCAGGGTTTTACAGGATGAAGCTGATGCAGAGAGGTGTTGAGAGCTGTTCAGGAAATTTTTCTTGCCAGCTTTTTAGTGGTGATTATTTTGTGAATTTGTGTATGATTTGTCCTCTTTTGGTGGGATAGAAAGTTCAATCCAACAGGGTATGCCGAGGGCTTCAGCTTTTGTGAGTGGATGTTGAAAATGAAGATTCCAAGTCCTGTTTTGCTATGTGTTATCCCCATGTGTAACGTGAAACATGGGTTTCAAATCCAGAGCAGAGCATGTGTGGTCCCAGCATGAGGTGGTGGAGTGGAGGGCTGAAATAGCGTTCATCTTCCAGCTTCCTCACCCTCTAATGACATTAGATAATTTGCTCTCTGATAATTTGCTCAGGTTTACACTTTCCTACAATAGATGTTCCTTCTGACTAATCTGATTGAAATAAATATTTTTGCATTGAAGGAAGAGGTCTGCGTGTTTAATGTAAAATCCCTTGCCAACAAGGGAAGAGGAAGGCCCCCATCATACCAAGATGGCTAATGGTGCGGTGTCCACAGCACTCACTGGGCTTTGCTTGTGGGCTTTGCAGTGACCAGCATGATGGTGTTGCTGCCAGGATTTCTTACGAGGTGCTCTGAGTTCCTCCTTTTAGGATAGATGAGAAGACAGCTGAGTGGGTTTGGGCTCACCTCATCCACTTTTGCCTTGTTCCACATGACTCGGCTTGTGTACGTCTCACCTCGCTGCAGGCACCTGCTGATTGTGCATGAATTAAACCTGTTCTCATCCCACTTGACATTAAAGACGAATGTGGCCCTGCTGGGAGAGAATTTCAGTTCAGGTCTGAAATGGAATGGCTTTGGCCATGCAAAGTTTTCTGACCCTGCTTGGGGGAAGGTGGATGGTTGGGTTTCCAGCTTGAGTTGTCACATTTGAGTGGCATGAGCTGGATGTTTGGGGCAGATTTCCCATGTTTCAGTGTTTTTGAATCAACTTTTCACTTCAGTTAAAAAATGATAAATTATGTAATGCTATGTTTTAAAAATGAAAAATCAAAACAACATTTAATTGATGCCAAATTAATTTTTGGAGGAAATTTTCCTTCATGGAGGCTTCCTAAGTGTCTATTTTTGTTGTCATTCAGAATGAAGGCCAGATTTTGAAATTTCAGATGTCACTGAATGAAACCTCAATCCCCTGCTCACTCCAGTCATTTAACTATTTGTGTTCTGACATCAGGGGTCCAGTGATTGGCCCGTGACACTCGTATTCCCAGAAATGTCTTCTCAGCACTGTCAGGGCAGAAGCAGATGGAGCCAAGCATTTCCCCAGGCAGCTTGCCAGCAAAGTCAATGGTGGGCCTGCAATTTGTTGCTGAAGACAAAGATGTGAGCAGAGCTGACCGAATTTAGCCAGCTGTTTATTTTTTAATGTTGTTTTAAATCTTAACCAAAAAAGGGATGATTTTTCAGCCCAGAGGTTATCTACATGCTTTAGTCTCACTTGAGATGCTTAACAGAAGGGAGCACTGGTCACTGGGTCCTTAAGTCCTGCAGGTCTGGAAGGTCACCCAGGACCCCCATAAGCCTGAAATGTCTCCCACAGCCTCCCTGTCCTCTGCGTGGTCAGAGAAAGTGTGTACAGAGGCCTCCTATCAATTTCTTCATTACTGTTTTCCCCTCTCTCCATTTTCAGGCTGTCCAGCACAGATTTCTGTTTACTATTTGGCTTCTTCAGATTTTCTCATGATAAAAAGCATGAGGTACAGCACAGCCCACATCCATGGGGCTGAGGTTTCTTGCCCATTACAGAAGGCAGCAGCATTGAAGCTGGCAGCTACAAGCAGCTCTTGATGTTGGGTGTTCTGTAAAAAAGGGCTAGCTGGTGCAAGCCAAAATTTTGCTGGGGGATGTGCTAGCAGTTCAGCAGAATGGAAAGCTGCAAGGCAGTGCTGGGGGGCACAAGCTCTGCCAGTGCAGCTGCAGTCCAAGCTGCTGCTCGTCTCTGCTGCTGGTGTAAGGCTGGGCACTGAGGGGCTGAGCCCTGGCAGCAGAAGCTCCTTGCCTGCTGTGTCTCAGCAGTGTATTGTAAAGGCTCTACTCGCTGCTGCTTTTCATAATTTTTGTTTTTCTAGGGGGGGTGACAGCTTACCTCTGGTTTGTGGCCTGGGGCCTGTGAGCTGTCCTCATGGAGTGGCTCTTGTTCTTGTCTTTGTTTCAGACAAAGAGCACTTGAAGGAGAAGGAAAAGTTGGAGATGGAGCTGGCAGCTGTACGTTCAGCCAACGAGGATCAGCGGAGGCACATTGAAATCCTTGACCAGGCCCTAAACAATGCACAAGCCAAGGTTATCAAGCTGGAAGAGGAGGTGAGGCATGGACAATATTTCTGTGCTCTAAGGATAGACTTGTCTCATGGTTAGTCCTTTCTCCACCCAAGTCCCAATTCTCTTCTACCCACAAAGTACTAGGTCTCCCTCTTTCCCTTGCACTTGCCCTTTTATAGAGAAAATGTGTGGTTACAAATACTGAGCCAAACAAGCAAGCAAGCAAAGGAGACCACAGATGTGTCAGAAAGCAAAGCCTTAAAGTGTAGCCAGGAACGAGATCAAATTCAGCTAGATGGTGGCTGAGGTAATGATAGTATTTAGCAGAAAAATTGAATGAAAAACTGACTACTCACTAGCCTGTGACTGTGATAGAGAAATGTGATGTTAGTGCATCCCATTTCTCACCAAAGAGTACCAGAAAGCTTTTGAGACGTGCACAGCAACGCAGCAGTGCAGGGCTTGGGGACTTCACATCTTAAAATATCTGTCTGGAAGCAGACTGACTGAGCAGGATTTAG
The DNA here is from genome assembly GCF_001522545.3 of Parus major. Taxonomy (NCBI): domain Eukaryota; kingdom Metazoa; phylum Chordata; class Aves; order Passeriformes; family Paridae; genus Parus; species Parus major. Next base: position 77,482,017 of record NC_031768.1, on the reverse strand, counting down.
ATTGACAGGTTTTATCTGAGAGCTGAAGAGAGCCTATCATATCGTGGGACCCAAGAAGTGCAAAACTCCCAAGAGGTCTTTAAGCAGTAATCATATAAGCCTGATAGTGAAAATAGGTATTCAGATGGGAAGAGAAATTCCAGGCAGAGGGGGCTCTTTAAACTGACAGACAGAACAATACCTGCTATTAGTTGGAAGTCAGAGCTGGACAAATTCAAAGTGGAAATAATGCTCAGTTTTAACTGTAATTAAGAGTGACATTATCAGTTCTCCATTACTGGTGAACAAAGTCTCAATTTATTGTGTTCCTTAAGTACTTTCAAATCAGGACCTGTGGATCTAGTAACTATTTGAAAGTCTGTGCATTCTAGCAGATTGGGCGAAATTGTCAAAATAGGCCTTTTTGACCCTTTAGACCCCCTAAAATCTTTGTCCCTGGGACCAACAGAGGGAGAACGTTTTATGGGAAGTAAAAGAACATGATCTTTACTGTCTAAGTGGCCAGGTCACTGGTGATGGGAAGGCCGCTGATAAACCTCTGCCCTAGGAGGTTTGGTAGAGGTTCAGGCTCTGGCACAGACCATTGGCATGATTTTGGGCAGCTCTGTTTGCCTTCAGAGCTTCATTTTCTACCTGCGCCCTCCCCAGGGCTGGCCAGGGGTGTGAAGGATGCAAGGAGTATTGTGGGGAGCAGAGAAGGCCTTTCCCAAATACCTGCAATTAACTTAAGTGCCATTCATTGTCTTGGAAAGATGAAGGGAGAATTGACCTGTGATTTCTAAAATGTTTTTAATTAGCAATAAAATGACAATGACAGACTCCCTGTTAGGCTAGCCAATGGTTACTTAGAGTCTGGAAAATTTAAAGTACTATATATGAGTGCTGAAGGCATTGCTGGTTTGTACCTGACCATTGGCCCATTCTGACTCCCTGTTTAGAAACATTTTAAAAACTCCATTTCCTCAGATGGATGGACTCAGCAGCAAGAAGAGGATTGCATTAAGTTTAACTGCTCCTTTGTTAGTTAGACTAAAGCCTGCTCACCATCCAGGTGTATTTGGAGCAGTCCCTTTGGGGGACTTTGGGGCCAGCATATCTTTAATCTGTACATAATTCACTTGACACTCTCTGGCTGAAAGGCAACCTGAGTTTTTCTATTTGCATTTCATTACAAAGGGCTGAATAAAGGAATGTTTTAGGTGGCAATGCCTGCTTCTACATTCATGGCATCATGCAGGGGATGGGAAGAAATAGTGTTTAGCTTGTGTCTGGTCCACAGACTGTCAGTGTGGTACTGGCAGGTAACATTGGCTTGCTGAGTAGAGACTAATGAAGGCAGAAGTATATACAGTGATTTCCTGGCAGGTGGTTCAAAAACCTGCCTTGTGCCTGCTGTGTTGCAGTAAGTTTGTTTGCAGCCTTAGGGCTCTAAGAGCATGGCAGTAGTCAGGTTTTAGTCTAGTCATCCAACAGAAATGTGCCTCTGCTGGATCTTAGATTGTGGACTGGTAGAGCTGAGGGGAGGTTAGATGTTCCTCTCTAAGGAACTCTTAACCTGCTCAGGGCATAGCAGGTGTTATGGAGGTGGTAAATTCCTGCCTGGGGCACTGTAGGTGTTAGAGAGGTGGTAATCTCCTGCCTTGGGCATGGTAGATCTCAGAGGTGACATATATATGAAAGTGATGCCGTAGTATTTGCCAGAGTAAGTCAGAGTCCTCAGCCTGACAAACCCATGTTGATCTGGTATCTTTAAACTTATTCTTTTTCATTCTAGGGGCAGTTCAAATTAATTTTAGCCCAGCTGCTGTGTTTAAATTGTTCAAGGAAGTGTCAGGCAGCTTGGGTGAAGTGCAGTTAATCTGGGGTTGCCAGCATGTGCCCAAGCTCCAGCACTCACTTTCCCTTTTGTCCTGTTTCATGGCTGAATCAGAGCACCTTTTCAACAGTCTCCAGTGTTTCTGGATCTTAATTAGACACATGCAGAAGATAAGCTGCAGTGTTAAACCTTCATGTTAAACCAGGGATTTTCACTATAATTTGGAATATATTGAGGAAAACACAAATTCAGTCAAATCAAAATGATTGTTATTATTGTTAACAGAGCTCTAGCTCATGCACTGCTTTGTAAATCTGCCCAGATTTCTTCTACCACCAGCATGTAATTAACAGCATTTTAAATCAAGCCTTGAGAAATAAGCAGTAGCTATTAAGTTGAATTAACATAAGATAGTGTTCTATGTAAATCTGCATTATCCTGAGTGCCTGCTAGTAGAAGGATTTAATTCAAAATGTGTAGGTGGTATTATCACCACATGTCATTTAGCAGACTGCTGCTGGAATCATGTGTCTGTTCCAGTCTTTGAATAGAAAACTGAATAATTGGAGAGGGCTCAGAAAGCAGCTGTACAATTTATTTGAGGTCCAGAATCTGTTCTTTGTTGGGAAGAATTACAGTGAAAAGTTGTCTGAGCTTCGGTCTGTGCACATGAACATGAATCGCTGATTGAGTAAAATTAGAGGGGATGGCAGTGGGTTATCTGGTCCAGCCTCCCTGCTCAAGCATCCTAGAGCACGTGGCACAGGACTGTGTCCAGATGGTTCTTGATTATCTACAGTGAGGGAGACTCCACAACCTCTCTGGTCAATCTGTTCCAGTGCTCAATCACCCACACAGTAAAGAACCCCCAGGCCCTTTTCTGCAGAGCTGCTTTCCAGCAGGTCAGCCCCCACCCTGTACTGGAGTATGGGGTTATTTCTCCCCAGGTGCAGAGCTCTGCATTTGCCCCTGTTGAATTTCAGATAGTTCCTCTCTGCTCACCTCTCCAGCCTGCTGAGGTTCTTCTGGAGGGCTGCACAGCCCTCTGGGGTATCAGCAACTCCTCCCAGCTTTGTGTCTGTAGGGAACTTGCTGAGGAGGCCTCTGCCCCTTCACTTAAGTCATTGATTAATAGGTTTAACAGTGCTGGGCCCAATATTGAACCTTGGGGGACGCCACTGCTGACAAGCCTCCAACCCTGTGCCACCCTCTGGGATCTGCTGATCTGGGATCTCAGTCCTCCTCACTGTCCACTCATCCATGGTTCCTGAGTTTACCCATGAGGATGTTGTGAGAGACAGTATTGAAAGCCTTGCTGAAGTCCAAGTAGACGATATGACCTGCCAGGGATAAATGAAGAAGGGATTGCTGTCAGAGAGATTAAACATTGCTATTTAACATAAGAGGAAATAATGAGATGCAGTGTTTGGAGGAGGCTGAAGCTGAGCAAATCAGGCTGAAAATAAAGAGTTAAGAGTAATTAGCACTGAAACAGTCTACTTAGTGGATTCTCCATCTCTTACAGTCTTTCATTCAAATCTCATATCTATAAAAATCAGTTGTTCCAACTGGAATTACATTTCTAGCATGGATATTTTTCCAAGACCCACTCATCTGTACTCAGATTTATTTGCTTGGATGATCCCCTTTTAGCCGTAGCTCTTCACCTTTATTTTCCTAATCCCTGGGACAAGGGCAGTGTTGAGGCAAGTTTGCTGAACAAGTGAAGAAGTGAATTCTTTAATTAAATGCTTCTTGCTCTAGTAGATCACAGTTTGGAAACAGAACAAGAAGTAATTTGGTAAAATTGCAAAGGAGAAGGCTAGATTAGGCATTAGGGTAAAAGTTTTCGGGCAGTAAGGGAAAATAAGCTGTGAAGTAGTTTGCAGAGATGGGTTGTGTCATTCCTACCCCTGGGTAGTTTTGTAAAGAGCGTATACAGATATGTGCCAGGTTTTTTGTACAGTTGATCCTACCATGCAGCAGGAGGATGGATTGGTACCTCCCCCCTTGTCATCCAGTTTTGGGGTTTTTTGAGTCTGTGTGTCTGTGAGGTGCTGGAGCCTGGTGTCACATGTCTCTGCTTGTAGTCACTTCTCCCTTATGGAGCCATGCTTCACTGGCAACCCAAGTTAATTTTAATTGCAGCATTTTATACTTTGTGTTTTAAATGCATTGGTGATTTTTTTGTTGTGGTTTATGAATCTACAAGCAGAATAGAAAAGCCAGAATTGGCTTGAGAACCTGCCTATAAACTTATGAATGTGAGAAGTGTGTTGTTGCATATCTCCTGCAAAATTGTTTTGGAAGGCGGTGGGCATGTGAGCATCATCTCACCCACAAGGGCAGAGGTCTGTGAGTGAACCCTGGGGCCTAGAGGGCGGCTCCAAACCCAAGTTGTGGTTGCTGTGATAAAGATGGACCCTGCAGCATTTGGCAGGACATGGGAGAGCAGATGAGGTCTGATGCCAGAGAGACCCTGGGGGTGCTCCCTAACCTTGTCTATTCATGCTGGTGTGGCTGGAGGTAACACAAACACCTTCCTACTGCCAAAATAGCACATTCAGCAAGAAGCCTCTGCTGTGTGGGTCTTGCCAAGTTGTGAGCTTCTGAGGAATGCAGTCTTCATGCTGCTGCCAGAGACTAGTGGGATTATAATCTCATTAATTTTCAGGGAAAGCCCAGGGAGCTGTAAGCATTAGCCTAGATTGCAGCAGGGCTAAGGAGGTCACTCTGCCTGTTGTTGGTGCCAGGAGTTAGGGAGGTTTGTTTAGACCAAGCTATGCTTTTGCTGTGAGCAAGCCTGTACTTCACTTCACCTGTGACAGGGATGGATTTAGGGTGACAGAAGAGGAATTCGTACCTCTTTTGGGGTATGCTGCTTGGGCAATCTCTGGCTGTAAAACCCTGCATTGCATTGTCATGCTTAGCTCTTCAGTAATTGCATTACAGATGTAAAGAGGGCCTGGCTTTAGCTTCCAGGACATCCCATCTACAGAGCAGCATGGACAAGCCTGTGAGCAGGACAGAGTAGGTGGAGCACTTCTGGCTGCTGGCACTCCGCTTGTTCCACCTGTGCTGAGCAAATATGCAGGAGTGAGGGAAGAACCCCTCTGTTTGGGTGCAGGCAGTGTGCCAAGGGTCAGCAGTCAATAAAACCCACGGGAATTCCTCTTTACTGGGTCTGTCCTGTGTGTTTGCCCAAAGAGTATCCGCCAACATGACAGCTCTTGCTTAGCAATGGTCTGGGGGGTTGATGGTTAGCAGATCCTCAGTGGGTGGACAATCTGGGGCAGCATTCCTTCCAAAAATGATAGCTCTGCCCCAGTAGTGCCTGCTGTGCACATTCCCTGCCTGTCAAAGAGACACCATCCTTTTCCTAGAGAAACTCTTGAAAGCAAATGACCAAAGCCATGCTCAAGCCCAGTGCATGCCTGCAAGTGCCAGGGGTCCCAGCGGCCCAGAGTGGGGTACTGTGCCCTCCAGACTGCTGACCCCCTGTACCCACAGCTGCGCAGGAAGCAGGCCTACGTGGAGAAGGTGGAAAAGCTGCAGCAGGCGCTGACACAGCTGCAGGCAGCCTGTGAGAAGAGGGAGCAGATGGAGCGGCGGCTGCGCACACGCCTGGAGCGAGAGCTGGACTCGCTGAGGATGCAGCAGGTGAGGACAGGGTGATATGGGCAGGACCCCAGCACGGGGTCTTTGGCATTGATTTTAACAGAGATGGTCACTTGCAACCCTGCCAGGTGACATCTTGCCTTTGGATTTGGGTTGTTGGGCCTTCCTCTGTTCCTTTGGATAGGGTTATGGATCATTGGAAGTGTTCAAGCTCATAATTTGGAAGGGGCTTTGACCTTGTGAAGTTGAATTTAGATGACCTTTGAAGGTCCCTTCCAGCCCAAACCACTCTATGATTCTTGTTCCTGACCTTCAGCAGAGGATGGGACCATTTTTCCGTGGGGCTCTGGATATAGTTGAGGCCCGCCGGCTGTTGGGCTGAGATGTCCTGCCTCCCCTGCACAAGGGCAGGCAGGGAAAAATGTCCTTCCAGGTTTCTCTCTCTAGCAATGACAGATTGTGCAAAAACCAGCTCCACACAGAAGGAGGAGAGGAAAGATGCAGTACACATGAGATTCACCCCAAAAATTTTAGCCAATGTTTCATTGAAAAGGCCAGGTAGTATGATGTGGGATCTGGTAGGATTAAGACCTAGGCCTATATTTGTTCTGTGCAAAGCTTGATGGATGTGGTTCACAGAAACTTCGACCCATAACAGATCTGGAGCCAAGTGATGTCATCTTCAGACAATAAATTGTTTATCTATCAGTCCAGTCCAGAATGGGCTAGGAGTATAGACTTGAATTTCTGTGTGTGACCCCTTGTTTTTCGGCAGGCCTGTGTCTTTAGAGGGGTATTGTTATGCTTGAATTTTATGCACAGTTACTCCTTTGTTGCAGCACCTTCATCCCTAAGTCACAAAGTCCAGTCATCTTGAAAAGGGGAAAAAAAAAAAAAAAAAGAGAGAGAGAAGGTTGCAGGGAGAATTTCCAGGCTGCAGCCTGCACCAAATGCCGAATACATGGGCATTGGCTCTGGAGGAGAGTGAGCAGATATGCTAAATGTATCAAACTACAGCTTGGGGAAAAACCAGCAACATAAGCAAAGCATGATGCTCTTGGAACTCCTGAAGGGCTCACTCATATCTGTCATCACACGCATCTGCTACTATAACCTTTACTTATTTATAAGCCATTAGTGGACACCAAAGCAGCTGTTACACAGAGCTTGTGCTGCCAGAAAGCAGAGGGGCTGATCCCGCTGGCAGCATGCCATTGGGAAATAGCTCTACGGTCAGGGTCAGTGGTTTGCAGAGTCATGAGGCAGCCAGACCTGAGAGCATCCCCTTCCTTCTGGCAGGGCCCCCAGCACTCTTCCCAAGGTATCACTCTGCTGCTGCTCCCTGCAGACCCTTCTCATTCATCTCTACTCCTTCCTGCTGCTATAGAAGTGTTTTAAGTCTTTTCTTGCCCAGTTCACCTTGGGCTTGGTGTTCAAGTTCTCTCAGTTCCCTCTTTTCCAGCTCTCTTCCAATTTAGCAGATGAATTAAATGGAATATGATATGCTAATGCCATCTGAGAAAAGAACATCTGAGAAAAATACAATTAAAATTTAAGTGGAGGTAAAACTGGAACTAAGAAAGGCTGGGATACAGAGACAAATTGATATATTAAGTAACAGGGATGGACTGTTACTGAAATCCTTGTCTTGGGAGTTCAGGCTATGTCTGTTCATTTTCGCAGAAAATTCCTCTGTAACTTAGATTGTTTAATTTAAAATATTTTTTTTGGTACAAATTAGCAATTGGCTTTTGGGTTGACATAGTTTTCAAATGCCTGCACCCATTCCATCTAGTAAGTTTTAAGAGGAAAGATACTCTTAACTTCTTGTCTTATGTATCAGCTTTGAAAGAAAACTTCAGGGTATTTTTGCTATTGTTCTCTATACAGTTTGTTTATGATCCACAATGCTGCAGAGAATCACGTGGCATCAAAATACCCCAGCTTTTCACTTCAGAGCTTTCTTCTCTGAGTAATCAAAGTTACAGCTACCGAAACATTTTCTCACTGCAGAGAAAAAAAGGAGATTTTCTTTTCTTATTTTTACTAGAGTCAGCAGAAGTGACCCAGCACATAAAGAGACAGCCAGAATCTCTTCTGTCCCTGGCTTGCTGGTAGTTGAGTCCAAATGGCAAATCTTCCTTATCACTGACGCACAACTTGGGACCAATAAATAAACTCTTTCAGTCAGCACTGCGGGCTCAGTGTGCAGGGCTGGCAGATGTTTTGGCTCAGAAGATGATAGGCACCCATCATGTCTCAAGATACCATTTGTAGATCAGGACCACAATTCCAAAATACTGCCTTCCTGACAGAGGTTTGACGATATTTTTGCAGGAGCAGAGTCACAGCCATTGTTCCCAAGGGCCTCTCCATGCTGCATTCCCAGAAAGCATCTTCCAAACATGTTGTTACTGCACCAGAGGCAAAAGCTTCAGCCCTTCCCTGGTACCTCTGGTTTCAGTAGTACAGCTTTGCCAGTGGAACTTCAAGGTGCAGCATGAATGAGAAGCCAGTGCTCCTGAGAAATGGTTTCCTCTTTAGCACAATACTGTTCACCATGAAGTATAACAAATCTCTTGCATTTTTTATTTAAAAATTAATTTCTTTCTTCTGAGTTCTTCCAGAGCTTCATGCTTTTCCCCCTCAATGTGCACTCATCCCTCTGCTGAGCCAAGAACTGGATCTCCCTCTGCTCTCTACCAGCAGTGAGAGGAGCTCAGGGAAACTGCCCATGCTGCTTAGGTGACTTAATTAAGTGCTGTAACTGGGTGGAATAAATCCTGCCTGGACAAGCGCTTTTCTTGCAGCATAGATGGAAAGTGTTGCACACCCAGTGCTGCTTGTCAGTGTCCCATGGGAGCCACCCCACAGGTGCCTGGGGATCTTCTGTCCCTCTAGTTAGAAAGTTAGCTGTTACACCACAGAAAGCATCCCCTGAGGGCACAAGAGAACTGATGTGCCACAAGAGACGAGCTTAAATGCATGGCTGGGATATTTTCCCAGCTGCTGCTTTAAACAGGGTACATTTAACTAGGTCACAAGGTGCTTTTTTTTCAGCTTTAATAGATAAGCCCTCTGGTAATACTGCCTGTCCATACTAAGCACAGCCCAGCCATGGGCATGAGGTCCCAGCAAGAAGACTATCTTTTAAAACTTTATTGCTTCTTTTCCTACCAACTTTTTTTCCTACTTTTTCCCGTGGTATCTACTACTACTACTATTTCCTGTGGTATCTAACTACTTTTTCCTGGGTATCCCAGGAAATCTCTGCACATCCAGGGTTTGCAGCCAAATCCCTGCTTCAGTCAGCATGTCTGGAGAAGCATGTGCTAGGGTTGCACATACAGTCTACTCATTTGTTCTCCTGCAAGCTAAGGGGTTTAGCCTGGGATTTCCACCTGCCTCTGTCAAAAGACATGGGGATATCTTTGTATGTGCCAAAAAACTGAGGAAAAAAGGGTCAGCTCACCATGCCTGGAAGGGCGTGAACATCTGTCACTGTTTCCACTGGCAGAGGCAAGGCAGCTACCAGGCAAGCAGCCTTCCAGAGCATAATGCCCCAGCCCTCATGGAGTTGGTGAGGGAGAAGGAGGAGAGGATCCTGGCCTTGGAAGCTGACATGACCAAGTGGGAGCAGAAGTATCTGGAGGAGAGTACGATCCGGCACTTTGCTATGAATGCTGCAGCCACAGCTGCAACAGAGAGGTAAGATGATCTTGCTGCAAGCAGGCAGCTCTGTTCGCCATGGAAAGCATGGTAAAATAATACAGAATGGGTGTTTTCTTAAGGCTGGATGTTGCTTGCCTTTCCCTGCTGAGTTGCACTGCCAGGGTTAATGCACTTCTCCAGGGTGTCATGCCAGTGAAATAGAATAGTTGGTTGAGACAGAATTTGTCCTTCTGACCAGGTGTGAAAGTTTATCAAATCTAGGCATCAGATTGAAGCAATGGCTGCTGGCAGTCTCAAGGTACCAAATTACACAGCACACATAAGGCAGCTCCTCCCAGTACCCTGGCAGAGTGAACAGGAACTTGGTATATGGCTGCAACAAGATTGTTTAACCTAGTTTTAAAAACCTGTAATAAGGGAAATTTTGTTACCTAAGTATCCTTTTTCACCACTTCATTAATCTTCAAACTAAAATGTTTTTCCTGATAGATAAGCTAAGCTTCTTCACTGCAAATTACCTTGACTGATTCTTGTCCTTCATAGGAATACAGGATGAACAGACTACTGTTCATGTTCAAATAGCCTTGTAAATATTGGAAGACATATATTCCCTGTTCTATTTTCCCTGGTCTGAACTAGCTTTCTCCCCTCAGCCATTCCTGGCATGCCCTAGTGTAAACCCTTTCCCATTCACATTGCCTATGTCTGGACTATCTGTCTCCAGTTTGTCTGTGTCAAAGTGGCAACCAAAAGCACAAAAGGCAGTCATACTTCCCACCCATCAGGAGGATGGGATAGTTAACTTCTCACCCCAGTTTCTTAGGAATCAAATCCCCAGAAAACATCCTAAAATGAGTTTTCCCTTTGAAATGCATTTAGATGTGTGACTCAGGATGGACTTTCCTTTTGCACTCCAGTCTAGGCAGAAATTCCTGTGCTGTTTTTCAACTTTCAAAGGGAAGAGCAGTGTTACTGGTTCATGATGTAGTCTTGTTGACTTGGGGTCTGGTGAGTGGGTCCCTCTGATATCTGACCCTATCCTTCTGGGTGGCTGTTAGTCCTGTGGGTCACCCATGGTCCCAGCATGCCCTCTGTTCCTTTAATCCAGTTAAATGAGTGGCATTAATGATCCAGCCCAAGCCAAGAGAAGCCTGCAGCAGGATGCCCTGATGCCAGGTAGCCATCGCTTGACAGACAGCCATTGCTGGCTTGCTCTTTGAGCAGGGGTTTGGGGTTTTCTTGACAAGTTTCAATCTCACTTGCAAAAGCCACCCTCACAGTCTCAGGAGCCTGACTCACCGTAGTGAACCTCTTTTCCAGGGATGCCTCGGCCCCGAGCCACTCACACAACGGCAGCTATGGCGAGATGGCGCTGGAGGTGCGGGGCTGGCAGGAGGAGGAGGAGATCGTGCAAGCCAACCGCCGCTGCCAGGACATGGAGTACACGTAAGAGATACTGTGCCATTCCTGCTTGTTGTGGTGTTGGGGCTGGATTCACATCAACCAGGATGCCCTTCTGTTCATTCCTACATGCCTGGAAAGGATAAGCATGGCTTCACTTTGACTTAGTTTTGCTCTTTAGCATTCAAACAGGGATTAAAGAGTTGTTGTCATTAGATAACTTCCTCTCTACCTTCCTGTTAAGCCTTCTGTGGCAAACTCAACGTTTTTACAAAACAGAGGCTGTTCCACTATTAAAAGTAGTCTGGCATGCAAGGACACAAATTTACAGACACTTTTATAAAAAAAGGTGTATTTGTTGCTTGTGGAAAATACCAGTGATTGTTTTTACTGGGTTTGGGTTTTGTTCTTCACTCATGGATGCTAGCTAATCCTGCTTCCAGGTAGTAGTGGAGTAGTGGAAAATAGTTTAGCAAAAATCTCCACTACTTTCATAAATACTCCACTGCCTTCATAAATATAGATGAGCATCTTGTGTTTACATTGCTAATTAAATGTCTGATGATGAAAACTAATGCTTTCACTGCTTCACAAAATGCATCTGCATTGTATTATATATTGTACAGCACAGTCAGGCTAGTCATTTGACTGTCAAAGCGTACAAAATTTTGAGAAATACAGTTTTGTAGCTGTTCAGTATGATTTGTTGTTAATAATTTCTGAAGAACAGTTCAGACAGTCACATTTTTTTAGTGATTTGAGAGTCTTCAGGGTCTGTATGAGAGAAGAAGTGAACTCAGCTCTGAACACTATGTGCTGATTGTTTTTGCAGCAGTGAGGGTGAAGGGAGAGCCCAGACCACCTCTGAGAGAAACCAAAAGGAACTCACTTCAGCAGGTCTTTACTCCAGCTGACAACAGACCTGAATCCTGGGGTTAACTCAGTCTGCCAAAGCATATTGTCCAGATTTAGCCTTGATGTATTACAGGAGTGAAAATTGCCTATGTGTTTGTATTGTAAAGGTAGCAATGTGCAGCCTGGTCAGGATACTGCCCACTGCTCCTGCTGTGTTAGTAAAACCATAGCATAGATGGGTTCAGTTAACCTTGCACAAAAGTTTAAGCTTAATAGCTAGAAATATTGCCTGTTTTAAAGTGCATGTTTATCCTTGGAGGAACTTCTGGAAGCTGTCTTGTCCAAGTATCCATAACCAGAGGGGACAAAGCAGCAGGGCGTCTGCCTGGGGACGTCCCTGCTGCCTCCAGGTGTGGAGACCTGCCCATATGAATGTTTTTTCCATTCCTGTAAGCAGAACATTCATATTTTGGCAGAATAAAGAATCTCCATGCCAAAATAATTGAGAAAGATGCCATGATCAAGGTCCTTCAGCAGCGGTCACGCAAGGACCCTGGGAAAGCTGACAGTGCCAGCCTGCGACCGGCTCGGTCTGTGCCCTCCATTGCCGCTGCTACAGGCGTGCATTCACGCCAGACCTCGCTCACCAGCAACCAGATAGCTGAGGAGAGGAAGGAAGAAAAGCTCTGGAAGGGAAGCATAGGTGAGTTCAGCTTTTGCTTAAGCTTTGGGTCATCCATCACTTCATCCTAATCCTTCTGTCTAATCCTCAGCTTAGCAAAAGTGCCTTGGCACGCATTGCCCTGACAGCTCATTTCCAGAGCACTTTCCATGGGCAGAATGTGTGTCCTTGTGCTTAAGTGAAAAACCAGACATTCTTTAACCTTGCATTATATCTTAATTACATTTTTAATCACATTAAATAATTTTGCACTGATTATAGAAAGCCGTAGTTGAGGGAAGTTCTCCCAGATACAAGCGCATAATCTTTGCAACTTTATGGGAATAAATAACGAAGTTGGGCTAGAAATAAGGCCTGAATAAAGTTAATCAAAAGGGTGAGCATCCTGTTGGATAGGACAGCATGATGTGATGTGGCAGTTGAATGGGAAAATCAGTGCAGGACTGCCCGTTGTTTGGGGCCACGTAGGATGGGGGTGTGGAGGTGTGCAAGGCTGTATTGTGATTAAGTTCCACTGGGATGGGTGTGCAGAGGCGGGGAGGGAGGGAGGGGAAGCTGCTTTCAAAAAGCTGTTTTATAGGAAAATACCATATGGATGCCAGAAAAAGCAGCATGGGAAAAAGGGAAAAGCTAAGCTGAACTGAATGGCTGGAGCCATACCCAGCATCTTGTAGCTCCGGGGTGGGACAGGGGACATCACATACATTTGAGCCAGGATGTGACTGACCTCTGTGTGTTTTCAGGGCTGCTCTTGGGAAAGGAGCACCATGACCACCCATCAGGCCCCTCACTGCCTCCACCTCTGCCCTCCTTGTCTTGCATGCCTGTCCCAGTGCCGGCAGCCTCCCACGCAAAGACAGGCAGCAAAGACAGCAGCACCCAGACGGACAAAACCGCTGAGCTCTTCTGGCCCGCCACCGCCTCCTTCCCTGGCCGGGGACGCCTGGGTACCACCCCATCACACAGCCCAGCCCCACGGCCCCTGGGGACACGAGTGGCCAGCGAGAAACTGGGTGAGCTCTGCCAGCACCCCCGTCAGTGCAGCATGTCAGCACCCCTGGGGCTATCAGCAGTCCCCAGAGACACATCATAAATGGGGGCAAGGTGTGGGTATGTGGTGCTGCCACAGTTTGTAAGGTACAGTGGAGGTTTCTTCAGGGAAACTAAAACTGTAGAGAGAGAACTTTCTAAGGCTGTCCAGAGTGGCTTTGCAGAGCTTTGTGCTTGGCAGCTTCTGTAAAGCTCCATTAGTCTGTGGCAGGCAGAATTTGTAATTATTCATGCTGCCAGGTATAAAATTGTAGTTTCACACCTTGAAAACACTCCACACCTGCTCACAGACTCTTCACCTTTTTTTCCACTGAAGACACGGTTAGTTAAAGCACCGTCTTCTCCCTAATTATTAAAGGAAAGCTGGGGGAAATAGTAAGGGGAAAGTGGAGATATTTTTTTAGGGGGGATGAAGAAGTACAATTTGAGTTATTTTTGAAAGGTGTAAACTGCTGGTTTGCAGCCCTAGCAAAGGAGACATTTATTTTGTGCACATTATTTTGAAAAAGCCTATTTCTTTCCTCTTTCCTCTCAAAAGCAAGTTTTCTCTCTAAAAACATGCTATGTATCATTAAAAGAGCTGACTAGATGGTCTTTAGCTTCCCTTCCAGCTCAGACCGTTGTGTGATTTTAGCTAATGAGGTTCTTTGGTCTGTACCTCTTAAATACCAGCTCTGTGCCTGTCCACAGCATCTGTGGACACCGACACACCTGCTGTCATTGTGTTCTTAGACAGGACACTAAGTGTCCAGTGTGTTCAGGACACTAAGAACACATTGTCATTTGTTCTTAGTGTCCTGAACAAATTTGGCTTTCAGTATGTAGGATCTACAGGCAATACATGCCCCACCTTCAAGGAATGCGTTGATATTTTCTTTAACAAATTGCTGTTGAATTTGGACTGAAAATGGACTTTCCCTTCTTTCCTTTGCAGAGAACTCCAGTCACGGGAAGCTGCCTGACAGCAAAGGCAGAGTGAGCAGCCTGCTCCACAAGCCTGAGTTTCCAGATACAGACATGATGGAAGTCCTCATCTGAGCAGAGGACAGCATCTCTGGGGTTTTGTGTTTGTACAACCAGGCACGAGATGGTCCTCAGCGTGCCAACCTTGAAAAGTAACCTTGAGTGTCTGAAAAAAGACAAAGTTTATTCCCAAATTGAAGCTAGAGCCTGGTATGTTGGGACTTTTGACCAGGCGAGAAGTCGAGAGCACTGAAGACAAATGATGATTTTCTGAAATCGAGATTTTCTGAACAGAAAGGGTTGTTGAAAATGGAAAGTGGTGTGAGAAGGGGAGTGTTGAGGGAAAAGGATACTGTGTTTTCTGGCATGAAAATAGTGAAGTTACAGACTGGTTGCATGCTGCTGTTTTACTGCCTCTGCAACCAGGACAGGGAGTGAAATCCTGTCTCTCTGGAGGCCAGAGAGAGTTTCTGAGTAATCCAGGAAAAACTTGCATCTTCCTCAATATCAATGCATTTCTCAAAAGTTTTAGTCTCAAAAATTTCACTTCTTAATTTTTGTGAATAATTGGTCTGTAGATGTTCATGGCAGGTTCTTGTAAGTATTTGTTTGAAGTGGCATTGGTGTGGCTTTCCTGGGCAGGCAGGTCAGGTGCCTCTTTCCTGGCTGGACAAGTGTTTCTCTTGGAGCCGAATTTACAGTACAAATAGTCATGTCTTGCAACCTCAGAGCTTGCTAAGACTTCTTTTTTTGATAGGAGCAGTTGATGCCTGGAATTCTCCTGGTGGATGAATGTAGAAGGAGGAGGGGGGACCTTGCTGAAGCAAATCCTATTGTAAGCATAGGAAAGTTTCAGGAGGGAAAGTTGGGGGAGAATCCCAGCAGCTCCCTAAAGAGCTGTGGAGCTGTGCATTATAGAGTTCCTTCAGAGGGGAGCTGCAGGGGTTTGTCTTTGGAGGAATTACACTGGGTTCGCATGTGAGATCAGAAGATAGCTCTTTCTGGGCACTGTTTCATAATATTGGAAGAATCAGTATGTTTGTGGCAAGAACAAGATTTTTCCTTACTTTCAATTCTTATAGCCAAATCCTACCTTCTTTAAGCTTGCAATCCTGCTGTTCAAGGTGATGTGGGACTGGACATTAAGGAGTGCAGGAAGGAGCAGGCTGGGAAGGGTTTAACTGCAAAGCAGTACGCGAGCATCATGTGTTTTCTGTGCTGAGCTGCGGTTTCTTTTCACCTTATTTTACCCAGGGTGGAACATTACTTATTTTCAGCTCTATCCCTGAACTCAGTAAGAGGCAGCCAACTCACCCACAGTGTTACTCGTGGCTTTGTGCACTGCACATGCCAATGGGGAAATTTTCCTCAGTGTGGCATTTCTGTATTGGCTTCGCAGTTCCTGAGCCTTGTGGTGCACCATAATGACTTTTAGGAGAGCTTGGCTTTGGGAAAAAGAGGGATGGTATCTCATGTGAAGCTGCCTAGAGTGGAAAAGTGATGGGTGCTAGAAGTAATCATGGACTCAGGGCTGGCTCAGGGTCACCTCTTCCTGTAGGTGACAAATCAGAGCCCTTGACTGTTGAGAACACCAGGCATTTTAAACCCTGCTTTTGCCAAAAACTGAAGTCCTTGTGAACTCAAAGCCTTGTGCTCAATACTGCCTAGCTGATACCTTTATTTTAAAAAGAACAAAATGGCTATGTTAAAGCTATGCACTTATTTTTGCGAGTACCTAGAATTAGATGTATGTTGTTGTCACCCACTTTCTGAGTTTTGCACTTGTTAAACAAATTAGTGGTAGGTAGGTTTTGTAGCAAGCAAACTGTGTGTTTCAAGTATTAGCAGCTTTGCATTGTGAAACCAAAGGTGTAAAACCCTTGGAAGATGTTATGCAGCTTAATATATGCCTTGTAAGATAATTTTTTTTTTCCTCTAAAGTTAATTTAAATGTAATTGTTTGCATAAGAGCCAGGACTGCGTGTGACATCACCACTGACCCACTGTCGTGGCCCTTCCTCAAGTGTCTATGGTAGGAATGGGGCAGGAGAAAGACAAATCAAGGGAATGCAAATAAAATGTTGGTGAATTTTTAATTGCATCACTTTTTATCCAAGAAATAAGGATACCCAGGTGCTTGGAAGTCCCTAAGCATTTTGTTACCAGCTGTAATATTTCTTTTGCTGAAACTCTTCAGTAAGTTGTGTGCAGGCAGACAGTGAGGCGTCCAGGAGAAACAGTGCTGGATCAGCATGGATCAGCTCTCAGTTATGTTTGGTAGTGGTTCAGCTCGATTTCTCCAAGTCAGCTAGAGTACAGCACTCCTCCTTGGGGAGACCACAGCCTCTCCAGTTTCTGCTATCCAAAGCTGGCTTTACACTTGATGCTGCCCCAGATTCACGGTCACATATAGGAGACTGTTAGAGTGTAGGCAAC
Organism: Parus major; assembly: GCF_001522545.3. Taxonomy (NCBI): domain Eukaryota; kingdom Metazoa; phylum Chordata; class Aves; order Passeriformes; family Paridae; genus Parus; species Parus major. The sequence continues at coordinate 77,465,524 of NC_031768.1, read as the reverse complement.
TCTCGTTGTAGGCAACAGCTCAAATAAACCAAAAGGTTCATTCTCACCAATTGTGTTGAACTCAAGAGATGATAGTTTTCCTGGAGGGAAAGTCTGGAGGACTGGTGTGTCCCCCTCCAGCCCAAGCACGAGCAGGGCTTGCATGGAGTACTACTGCCATATATCAGCCCCGCTGAGCAGAGCAGTGCAGCTCCATTTGTGCTGGCTTTCCCAAATCTTTGAACTGTTTTGTGTTTTTGGGAAACTGTGCTGTAGCCATTCCAGGTGAAGTCAGTGGTAACTAGGTGTAAAATACTGTCATTTTTTATTGTTGTTGGTTGTATAGAGAAGTGTGTGTACAGTGTTGTACAGCTGGAGGGTTATTTGTACATAGGGGGAAAATGAAGGACGTTTTGTGTCACCCCCAGCAAATGTTGATATTGTTGGTCAGCCAAAGATTTCTTATTCTTTGCTGTTTAAATTTGTGCCTTACTATTGTAGATAATAAATGTATAAACATGTTTATTTTCTCACTTTTCCAGTGTGAATACATTAAGTCCTCCAGAAGAAAGGACTTTATAAAAATTCTTTCAGCTTTGAAAACAGTGTGCTAAGACTAAGAGGGGATACCTCAGGGACTTTAAAGGTTGCATCTTCTCCATTTTTCACACATGTTAATTAATGAAAGGCCCTACAGCTGGTGACACCAGTAGGTGTATATGGGCATGAAATCAGTGGGTCTCCATGGCAGAGGATCAAACTGGGAGCTTGCCCAAGCAAGAAGAGCATGATTTTAGAGATGGTCAAGAAGAGATGATTTCAGTGAGATTATCTTCACTGGAAGGAAATGAGAGGGGAAACTTAATGAGATACTTCGGTGAAGATACAAATATTTTTTAGCTCTATGTTCCTGCTAAGCACAGAACTCCCACTGTTTTTTTTGTATTTTTTCTGGAGTGTCTGGGGCTTCTTTATTTGATAGATGTTGGCTCAGTGTGAGTGAGGTACCTAAATATCTTTTATATCTAGATGTTCTTGAATTATATACTGTGCTCAGTAAGGAATATAGACCAGATCCCATTACATGCTGTAGTGCTGGCAAGGGGAATGCTCCAGTCTGGTGGAAATATTATTCCTATGTTTGTTTATGCAACTGAAATAAATGGGGGGAAGGGAGCAAAAGTTAGCCAAGTGTCTGGGTTTGAGCTAGGGAGGTTTGCTCAGCAGGCTCTCACATGCTCTTGAAAGTGTCTGTTAAAAAATTCCTGAATCAGGTCCCGGGGAGCTGCAGGCATGAAAGGCATGAATGCCACTAAGGGCCTCTCTCTTCTATGCGCTCTCCTCTACCTGTCCCAACCTTCTCTCCCCAGATCCTTGCACACATTGAAAAAACTAATACTCCTGAGCAGGAGTGTGTCAGAAAAGATCCAGAGGGGGTTGCAAAAGCTTGAGGAGAAGTTTGCTTGACCCAGATCCCAGCACGGCGTGTTCCCCATGCAAACACAGGTCAGCCTGACCCATCTGATCATGCCATCTTCGAGACACGGCAGATGATAGTATTTCTTGTGCCAAGAAAAAAAGTTTGACGATTGCTGAGATTGTGGCTTTTTGACTTTCTTCAAGTCAAGATTTGACAGTAAAATTTGGCATGTATCTTGTTTTTCAAGGCCAAGGAAGAAAAGAAACTGAGAGACACCAAACCATTATTAGGATGGGAATAGCCTCATGGCCAGCTGTGTTCAGGTGTAACAAGGAGGGGGCTTATTCCATTTTGGGGTTGTGTCTTCACCACAGATGCTCTGGCCAAAAAAAAAAAGTCACTGTAACACTGTCTACAGGTTAAATATATTTTTCATATTAATGCCAAGGATAAACATGCAAAGAAGCAAACTTCCAGAGTCAATTTGTTTAAACATTAAAATCTGTTATTCCAAAAGTAAGTAACAGACCTGCATCATGTAAAAAAGAGCTCAGAAGAGATTAAACTATTGGCAAGATTGCCATTTAGAAGCATTCAATAATTTAGTCCCATCCAAAATGACCCTTTCAGGATTCACTTGTGTTCAGTGCACTGTGCAGCTGTGGCATCTCTTCTGTGCTGGTTTGTTACCAAATTCAGGGCTTTCTCCTCCCAGAGTTTGAGGGGCACGCAAACAAACAGCAGTGAGGTGCATTCGGGGAAAAGCTGTGATTTCCAGCAGCTTTAAATTCCTTCTGGGTCTGGGCTTAAGGTACATTGCAGTGAAAAGTTCAGATCTCACTCCCTGGCAGGAAGGATGCTGCCAGGTGTCTGTTTATCATCAGGATCCCCAGCCTGGGCTCTGGATGCAATCCAACAAACCGGGCTGGTGTGAGCACCCCGTGCTGTGTTCCTCCACCGCTCTGGGCCAGGTAAGTCAGCCTGAAGGTAGTAACCCCCCCTCTCTGCAAACCAAAGCTAGAGGGGAAAACAGGGCACGATGTCCACGGTGCAGTCCCACCTGAGAGAGGGGTAAAAACATGACCAGCTGTCATCGTGCCAGTGTGATTAATGTTCATCCAGACCTTAAGCTGCAGCTTTGAAGCCTTGTAAAACCAAACACGAGTGCCCAGCATTCCTGAGCTATAAAAGGCCCAGGAATTCATTGACTCGAGGTATGAAGACCACAAGCTATTTTCTTTCATACCGACCACTTCAGCTTTAGATGAACAAAATATCAGTGTGCATACTTTCCAGAGTTACCCTGCATGTCCCTGCTGCAGTCCAGAACTCGGTCCTGTGCCAGTGCCCTCCAGTCTGACACAAAGCAGGGCAGCAATTAAGAGATGAGACCCACATCTATGTTGGCCCCCCATCCTGTGAGAGGCTGAAGACCTGCAGCAAAGTTTACTGCTGAAAGGGAACTTTTTTCCCCCAGTACCACATGATGAGGTAGCAATGGAGCTTTTGGCAGGCTAGAAGTTGCAGGAGGGCAATGCCACTACCTCTTGGGAGGTCATACACCTGACCATTGTGGTGGCTTCTCCAGCTGCTTGGTGGATTCTGACTTGTTCATGGCTCCCCTGGTGCCTGTGTGCCCTGGGAGCACCCTCAGTCCCCTGCAAAAGCAGGGTGGACAGACAGTGACCCTCCAGGCATGTGAAGCTTCCTCCAGGACAGCTGGACTCAGAGTGAGAACAGGGGACTGTGATGGCAGCTGACATCCTTCCGCTGGTCCCTGCCAGTCCCTGGTTTGATCAGCCCAGGTAGGAAAAATCTTGCTGGGAGGAAGCTCCAGGAGGGAGAAAGGTGGTGTGAGGAGATGGAGGTCCTCTTGCTTGCTCAGTTACTTGAAACATTTTTAAGATGACCCTTTCTGGTAGGTTTGCTATTAAAACTGCAATGCAGTTTGGTGTGCAAAAAAATTGCTGCTTGGTGTAAATACCATCTGAATTCATAGAAGGAACCTTAAAGACCATATGTAATTCCAACACCCCTACCCTGTGCAGTGACACCTTCCATGAGACCAAGTTGCTCAAAGCCCCACCCAACCTGGCCTTGAAGATTTCCAGGAACAGGGCATCCACAACTTTTTGGGCAGTCTCCTCCAGTATCTCACCACCCCCACAGTGCACAATTTCTTCCTTATGTCCAATCTAAACTTCAACTTTTTAAAGCCATTACCCTTTGTCCCATCACTATATGCCCTTGTAAAAACTCCCTCTCTGGCTTTCATCCTCTCAGTGCACATCCTACCCCGCTTCTCTGCTGCACCCTCTCACCCTGCTGTCTCTAACATCTTTTTCCAGTTCAACCGTGTCAGAAACAGGCAGTGAAAGCCCAAGGGTTCAGGTTCTCATGTGCCACCAGTTTTACTGTTCAGTTTTAAGACTGAACAGCTTAAGAGGAAGGGACTACCCTCATCTAGATGCTTGTACAGTGCTTTGCACAGTGGGTCTGTGTGGTAGCCACAAATCATACTCTCAAGCTGTAAATAAGGATATTTGATGATGATTATTATCTGTGTGCCAGCTCTGTGCACACCTGCTTTTAAAATGAAATCATTGTACACATTCCTTAAGCCTAAATCTGGTGCACAGGTCAGAGCTCTCTCACTTTAGGTGTTAAATAGTACCTTATCCCCACTACAGGGCTTTTTTTAGATGGCTGAGCCTTTCTTTTCAGATGCCATGAGTGCCTTATCGTGTTACCCAGCTGGCTGTGTGTGCTGCCTCTTCTGCCGGCAGGGCTCTGAAGCCTCACCCGACCCCGAATAGAACTGCACCCCCAGCCTACATCATCCCTGTCCCCATCCAGCACTAACAGGTCCCCTGGGCCATTCTCCAGCGGCCATGGGCCAACTCCTGGCAAAGCCAGCTGGCACAAGTGTCTGCCCCTTTGCCGAAACAGCGTGGGAACCACTCCCTCTGCTGGCTCATCCTGCCGGCTCTTACCTGGCACTTAGACTGGGAAGGCTGGGAGGGGGCTTTTGGTCTGAAGGGTCCAGCAGGTAATGATGGTGCTGATTGCAGTAGCATTATAGTTTTACCGCGATTACAGTAGCAGCAGTAGTAGATGAAGAGAGGAAGCAGAATAGGAAGACAGACTAGGAGGAACCTGATCTAGTTGAAGATGTCTGCTGTCATTGCATAGGAGTTGGACTAGATGGCCTTCAAAAGTCCATTGCAATCCAAACCATCCTATGAGATAAGGCTGTAAATAAAAATAAGAATAGGAATAGAACAAGAAAATAAGAAAAACAAAAATAGGAATAAGCATAATAAAAAATCTGGTTCATTACAGGGAACAAGAAAATTAAGAAGATAAGGAAAAGAAGGAGAAAAAGAAATCTGGTCACCTCTAATGGCAGAAGAAAGTTTGAGTATGAAGAATTTGATTTTAGGGTGAGCTGGACATTCATGCTAAGGGAAATTTTTCTGTTAACCCCCACTGACCCCTGGCTGTGGCCAGGCCTGTTCAAATGTAGGCCTTTCCAGGTTAAAAAAAGCTCAATCTAAGCACAGGGCTTTGAGCTTGCAGTAAGAAAATAGGATTGTGTGCTCATGGGAACTGGGTTTACATTTGAAAACTAGTATATTACATAGTCCCTAGGTGTGAAAGTCCTCTATGCATCATCATCCAGTTGAACTGTTCAGACCCAAAACAGCTACCACAGACCAGGTTCGTTTCAGTTTTAAAGAGGAATTTCATACACTCCTTTAGAGCAAATATTTCCCAGCACTCAACAGCCTTCACCCCACACATGCCAGCTTTCTCCTTGGATCTTTCACCAGTGGCAAGATTTTTCCCGTGTGAAAAATGTGCTTGAAGTTCTAAGTAGAAGATACTTTTCTGGACGCAGGAGCCGTCCCTCAGCTTGCCAGAGAGAGAAATGCCATTTTGAGGCCCCCTCCAGGAGCAGCTCCAGAGTTGCATTGTGCTAGGCATTTGTTGGAGGGGCATGCCCCACCAGTCCTGTGTTACCATCATGTGCAAAAATCATGACCCATGGCTCCTGATCCCAGCAGAGCTGGCACGGAAGGGTGCTGCAGCCCAGGACTGCTTGGTCACTAGCCAGCAGCTGGGAAGCCCTTTGGCAATCTCATCCTCATCCCACCACTTCCATGTGTCCCTTGTGGGGGGCCATCAGGAAAGTCCTGTGGAGCCTGCACCCATCACTAAAGCAATTTATGTGGACTGTTTTACTGGATGCTGGATGAGTCAAAGTTTTCCCTTTAGCAGAGCACCATAGAAAGAGGGAGAACTGGCAGGAACACGCATCACTGTGCCTGTTTATTGGGCAATGTGGGACGTTAGAGGGCAGAAATATTGTGGCCCTGCCATGATTCTCTTGGCCTGAGTTTTCTAGGCCCAGTATCACTGGAGCCCCAGGCTCTTTTCCTGTCTCAACCCTAACAGGAAGCCTAATGCCATTTTGCTGCTGGGTCTGAGGTCCCCATCACCATGGGTGGTCCAGATTAGAAAGATGTAGAAGCAGGAATGTTGGGGCCCTGCTGGGATCACCTTGCCAGGACTTTTCCAGCCCCACTTTTCCTGGAGCTGTAGGCTCTTTTCCTGTCTCAACTCTGACCCTAACACTAAGTCTAAGACTAACCCTAACCTTAATGGCAGCTTGGCACTGTAGCAGAGGTACATTGCCATAGGTATACAGATTAAAAAGTGTTGAGCTGGCAGTGTAGCACCTGCCCTGATGCCCTTGCACGGCCTTTTTGAGTACCAGTAGCCCTGGAGGACTGCTACTTCTGCACTCTGTTACCATCCAGCTGAGTGCAGTTCAAACACCCTCTAGATCTTCTGTAAATCCCTCCTCACATTCCCTTGCACCAAGGCACTTTGTGGCCTCTCTCCATTTTCTTGCAACACACTCACTCCAGTTCTCAGATTTGATACTCTTGGCAAGGAGTAATTACTGGGGGAAAAAAGAGATGAAATTTAATAGCAAACCCACTCTAAACCAACAACTACTGAAGAAGAGCCAGCAAGGCTATAGCAGTAAGGAACAGAAAAGCTTTATCCATACACACTCCTGTTTGCCATCAGCAATTGCTAGTAGCTTTCTATTAAAAGGGAGAGTAAAACTGAAAATGTTTCTGATACATATGACTGCTAATTGATGAAAAATAGTGACTTTGAGAATGTGGAATTTTAATGAAATCTTCATGCCAAAGGCATTCTCACTCTGGATCCAGACATGCTCTCATGCTCTGCAGCTACAGCTGAGCTAAGAGGCATCTCAGCAGCCAAAGGCATCCCAAGCTCCCTCCTCCTGCCGGAGTCTGACCTGGAAAGTGTGAACTTACCCAAGTGACCAATGCGGAGTGCTTCTGCCACTATCCCCTGCCTTGAGCAATATTAACTCAGATCTTCTGCATCTCTCTTGTGACCACCTTATGCTCTAAAGTGGGTCCTTGTCCTGCTCCAAGTGTTTCAGCGCCACAGGGGTAAAGGTACACCCACTTCCATCAGGAACAGAGCTGGGATGTCAGCACCCTGTTCGCTCCTCAGATCCAGGGTTGGGACTGGAAAAGTTTACATGCCTGGGCCACTCCTATAAATTCACAAAAGCTGAAGCAGAGCCAAAACCTGAACCCTGCTTCCCTCCCATCTCAAAGCAGGGTTAAATCATTGCTTTATCCCTTTGCTGCATGACAATTCCATGAATATAACAAGTTCTGCAACTCAAATCCATCAAGAGGAATAAAACCTAGGCCACCATCTTGGCTGCAAATATACTCCAGAGCACAGATTACAATCCCCTGCTCTAATGCCCATGAAACACCATCTGGCTTTTATTGGAACAAATGGTAGAAAGGGGTTTACATAAAGAAGGAATTTATTTGCTTTTTATTTTTTTAAAATTATTTGGCTCCAGAATTTTCTAAAATTATTCCTTCTCTCACTTGAAAAGAGGATGCATTGAAAGAGAGAGTATACATTTTTAAAAGCTGATGTTTGAAAAGCAAACATTAATTAAAGTATGAGGTGGGCATAAAACAGCTAGAGGTTTCAACATCTATGAATAATTCTATAGCTCTCAGAAAACAAGATTTACTGTTGTTACCATCAGCTTATCTGTGCTCCAAGTGAAATGAATTCAGCCCTCAAAGTATTGAACTGCAAAGAAGTTCCAATGAAGTCTTACTTTCTAGAATAAATCATAATGCTGCACTGCACAAAACAAGTCTTGCAGTGAGAAATATGATGAATCCATTTATTGCTAGGAGGAGTAATTGGGGAAGTTGGTTTAACACAGTCCTTTCAGAGGTGCTAGTGACAGTTCTCATCAGCAGAAGAAAGAAACCCAACAGGACCCCAACTTCTTCCACTCTGGTGTTAAAACCTTTGTTGCTGCCTGGTTTTACCACCAATCCCAACTGCCCATGTGCCACCAAACTCAACTGGGCAACCCCAAAAGAAAGAGACCAACCACAAGGGACCCCATCTGAAAGTAAGCAGACTAACTGGCAAATGTATTCTTCACCTTCATCCAACTCAAATTCACAGCTTTTTCTCCCAGTGCAGGAAAAATAACCTTTTTTCACTGGAGAAAGCCCAACTGCTTGAAATCCCATCCAGTAGAAACAACTCAGAAAAAACAAATAGCCCAATTTCTTAAGAGGAGTATATTTCTGAGACAAGAGCTTGTTGGAGTGGCAGATTTGTAAGTAATGCAGATACCGAGGGGAGAAGAGCTCAATACTCAGCATCAAGATACAATTTTCTGTGGGACTGAACACCCTGTTTTCATTCTGCCCTTCGTCCTGACTTCTGAGCATTTAAGCTCTTCAGAATACAGCCTGCTTTACAGCCTCTGTTTCCAGAAAACTTATAACAAATGCCTATTGTAGTCTTTCAAATGAAATTCTAGTAAACAATTTAGAAATAATCTTTTCCTATGCAGATGATACTGATTTCAACAGAGAGCAATCAGATTTCTCTGTTCCATTCTTTCACTTCTACGGTGCTTCTTCCCTCTACTTCAGAATGTATTTCTTAGGCTTGGTGGCAAACTGGGATTTGGATTAGGATAACTTGTTTAGATCAACATGACCCTTCTCATTAGAGCTGAGCTAGGCACATTAGAATTCCAAGCAAGTTTTGCTTGTTTTTTTCTTTGTCTCATTTTGTTTTTTAATGGAAGTTTCACACTTGAAATGACAATTTTGAAAAAATAAGTGACATGAAGTTTCTGGTAGAGCTACTGGTCAGATGCTACAAAGGGGAAAGAAAAACATACTACACAACCCTTTGGTATATTCCAATTCTGAACTAAAGCAATTTAAAAACTAGACATAGTCATTATTTAATTTTCAATCTTACTTCCCCACCAGACACAATATTTCGGCCATTCTTGAGTTACATCCCATGATACACCCACCTATGCCAAGAAAACAGTCAAGTCTGAAATGCAGAAAAGCCAACCTGTCTGACCTCAATCCAAGGAGGAAAGCAGCACAATGGTAAAATCTATCTGTGATTGAACAAGATAAGAATTCAATGTGGTTTTAGTTTGTTTGTTTTTAGATTTACTTCAAATGAGTGACTGGGGCATGTACGGAATCATTACTCTCCTTTCCGCTTATCCACAATTCAAAAAGAAAGCTCAGAGAAGCCTTTCTTAGGAAACACGAATTTTCCAAATGTGCCCATTTATGCTCTGCTTGCACTGTATCTTGGGGGACATGAAGTGTGGTGGTGAGGTTGTACTTGCTTCTGTCTCTAGATATGACATGTCAGCCTGCCTTGGTAAGGAAGATATAGCTGAACTCATGACAAACTCGCAAGACTTGGTTTCCTTGGAAGAAGGTTCCCAAAATTCTTCTTCCAAACAGGCATGACAAAGTTAGACAGGGAGTTTTGTTTTTGCATAAAAACTAATTAAACTTCCTTCTAGAAGCTGACAGGAGATGGAATGAGGACTTCCATGGATGGAAATATTTCTTGGGTATTTCCTTTCCCTCCTCCTGAATCTGTATCGCAGAGCTTGAGACTCCAACTAGCCCTGCCTGTAGATATGAATAAACATTTCAGTCTGAAGCGCTTTCTGAGCATCAGTGCATCCCTTCAAGGCTTGAATCCTAGATTTCTTTGAAGTGAAGCACTTGAGGGAAACATCCCCCATGCATTTGATGCTTTGACCCTGTGTTCAGATCTCTCCTCCAGCATGAAAGACTTTTAGGTATTTGTAGTTGTAGAGAGAAATTTCAGCACCTCAGTGGGAACTGATAGCTGCCTGGCTGAAAGGAGACACTGGGCTGTCACCACAGCAGGCATCAGCTGGGCTGCCCATGAGACACTCCCAGGGAAACAGAGCAAGTACCAGGTCACCCCTGCCCCACGATTTTACTTCAGACAAATTAAAAGTGAACAGAGAAACTGGAACTCACCAAAAAAGATTTGTTTGGTTGTTTTCTTTTAAAAAAAGAACTCTTTCCAGGCATTCATAAGATGCCTACCATAACAATGTGAAATCCTGAAAAATGCAGATGGCAATCCTGCTGGTTGCAGTACGAAGCCTCTAATATTCAGCCATCTACATGAGGAAGACAAATAGATGCTAAACATTTTAGAACCCTGTATACACACAGCACAACTATTTCCAGCTGCAGGACTAACATTAGGCTTTATTCCTCATACTATTAATCCCTTCAGAATTATATACTCAAAGAAAAACTTGAAAGACGCGGCTTTGTAAAAAAACCTTACAAGTTTAACTGTTAGTCCCTACGGAAAATAGATCCTAGTTTTTAATTGCAATCTCCTAAGGTAGCCATAAACAATGGGGAAACTTCGTAAAACAGATAGGCTTTGTCTATACCTACCAGTTACAGAAATTTTGGGTGTTACTTACAAAAACACAGGATTAAACAATGCTGATTGCTAGGAACTGCGAAATAATGCCTTCCTGGAAATGCTGAACGTTAACTTTCTTCCATATCACCTCCTGGAACAAGATGCCTTTGGCAGGTCCACTGTCCTTGCTGAAAGCTATTTGTCATACTGAACAGGGGCTCCTGGAAAAAAAAATCTCTGCTGAGAGCAGAGGTGTAGAATGTCAATCTAATTTTTTTTAAGAACTCACAGTCACACTGCAGTTTTACAAAAACAAGTGACTTGCTTATTTTTCCTAGATGCGTGCAAGAAGCACAGCAGAAAATTAAATATCTATACAGCATTAATACTGAAAGCACCTCCCTGAAAAAAAAATCACAGAATACTTCAGATTTTCCAATACTAGTAAAGAAAGTTCAGTAATTAATGATACAAAACCCACCAAATGGAAAGATTTGAGATTCCTTAATTATCCTGCTGTGTTGGTGTATTACTGAGTCCTCAGATTTTGGATCAGCTTACACTGTAGGTGGTTAAAATACAAAAGCTTTGAGGGGGAACATCAGAGATAGGACCTGAAAATTCTGTGGTGGAGCTGAAGAACGATGCCAACAAAAACCTCAAAGGAAGCTGCAGCCTGGAGTTCTACAGTCCCTACAGATCTTCACCTAGAACCTGCGAGGAAGGAGCTACTGGGAGAAATGACCCAGCACAGCTATGCATTATGCCTTAGTTGAAGAAAAGCATGCTCCTGCAGGTGTGCAGAATAGCTGCCTGTGGAAGAGCTCATTCAGCCACAGCCATCTGACTTCTCTAAAGTGTTATTTTTTCCAAGAAAAGTTACGTGACTTCAGGAACACAAATGATGGTCACTCTGCACTTGTGTCTTTCCATGAGGGCATTGAACTGGTGTTCCATCTGTGTCTCCCCCATCCAGTGACTCTACGCTCGCTCACTTTGGCACAGCAATTAGACCTTGGAATACTGTGAGACCAATGTATTTTTTGTTGTTGTTGCCATGACAACTATGCTGCTATGTTGGACCTAAAGCAGCAGCTGGCTTCACTACTGCCAGGCCTTGGTAAGTATAGCCCTTAACTTCTTTTTTTGCTGCCTTCTAAACATGTTGCCTATATACCAAGATTTTAGTCCCTTTATTTGAAGAGAATTACAAACTACACCCATTTTTCTGCTTCCCAAGAATCATTTCTATCATGAGGCAGGCAGCAGAAATAACAGAAATACATATTCCTGCAGTAGCTCACATGATCCTAAGCATGCTGAAAATCTCATTTCCAAGTAAAGGTGGGTATAAGCTGCTGGAATTAGTACACTATGCACAGCTTAGTGAAAACGTGGCAAATACAGCTAAAGCTAAGGAAAGCTTTTGCGGGATACCAGTCATGCCAAACAAAAATCCAAAACATTGTGCTCTACATTTACTGTCTTAAAAAGAAAATCAGGTAAGTTTTCAAATTAAAAACTTGAAAATAATACTAAGAAACAGTACCTGTGAGAACAAACTCAAATGAGCATAACATAGGCAAGGAAAAGGGCAAGAGTTCTGCTACTGTCACCTTCTAGGCAGGGAGGTAACTACTCCATTTTGAAAATGTTATGTTATTATCCAATGCATCACTTGGCCAAAATTTCAAATGCAACTGAGATGACAGATTAGAAAAAAAATAAACCCTTCACATTTTAGCTTTTTTTCCAGTGATTCATTTTTTATCCTGTCCTAAGTATTAACATGGACATTAGAGGAGAAAACAAAGTTTACTGTGATATCTTGGTATCACTTGTTTGATAAAAACACACATAGATTGAAAACAGAAACTAAAAATAAAGATTAACTAAGTTTCTACCTAGCTTTTAAGGGGAAGTCCAGTTTGCTACAGAAAGTATAGTTCTTTTCAGTTCACACTGCTAACCATACTCAGCTCTTCCTCACCTTTGATTAATACTGACATCTATCTAAGCTGTTTAAGTTACAAACCACCACCACTACAAATACAGGGCATTTTGGAAAGCAATTTAAATGATCAGCAGTATTTATTGCAAATCAGCTTCTGTCTTTTACCATTTACAAGGTGGATAGTAAAAGTAAACACACAAAGAAAAAAATATTCATGAGACATAAACTGGTTTAATTAAAACTGTAAAGGAAAACAAGATGCAGGAATAAAAACTCCAGATCACAGCACTTATTAATTATGAAGGTGCTGCTCATCTTGAAAAAGCAATTGAGAATCCATGACCAAACATTCAGCCTTAAATTCTGAGGGAAAGGGAGGGAATGGCCACAACCTACCAAGTCCTTCCACACTACTGCACATAAAACTGTACTACTTGATGTATTTTTCCATGAACTTTTTGTGAAACTCTGATCGCAGAGTATCATTGACAAATCTTTTGTCCTTTTTTGTTTCGTCTATCCCCTTGGCACAGTTCTTGAAGACGACATCATCGTCCCACCTGAAAAGGAAAGTTTTTAATTTCAGTAAACTTGTATGAAAATTAGGTGTGATATACAAAAACAAATAAATGGAGTTTGACCCTCTTACTGAACAACTAGTCATTAGGATTAGTAATTTAGTCTTTCATTAGTCATTTTCAGTCTTTCAGAAAACATGATCTATTTTTATCCCAAGCTATCTCCTACACATCTATGACAAGATCTGAGGAAGTAAAGAGAAACCAGCTACAGTGATAACATTTTCTGACTCTGAACAGCAAGAGTCAGCAAGGGGATGGGTGTCAATGAACAGACTGCACAGTACCTCCTTTTAACTTTGAAGTTTGCCTGAGGCTGTGCTGGCCCAGTAAGGTTCAGCAGTGGGTTACCACTCAGGATATTCTCCATTCGGATTCTTTCTTCTTCAGCCTTTTGCTCTTGTTCCTGAGAACCAGAAATGGATATAATTATTTTTCTAGGCCACTCTTCTCCTCTAGATGGTAGAGATAGACATTATTTAGCTTTGAACTCACACAGATGTAGCTTTAATTCTTAGCTCAGACTTTTCATCATGTTTGTGTATGAGGAGAATAAGGACAGAAGCAGAGATACTCTACAGAGCTTAACTTTGCTAATAAACTGTCAAACTAGCAACACTCATACTCTACTTAAGCTTTGATGCGCCATCAAATATTCAGGTAAATTCTAGCTTTACCCTATACATATTAATTATATTAAAAACTGTATACACATTAAAATATTTTCTTTATCCTCATAAGAAAAGGCAGTACATTGTACAATATTCACTAGGTAGAAGAAACCATACAGCATGTTGAAACTTCTCTATTTTCAGCAGCTGTTTGGATTTTACAATTACAACTTCCCTAGGGACCAATTAAAAAGAATATTGGGAATCCCACAGTGAAATGAACAGAGCATGTCATAAGACTATTTAAGAGTTTCAATATTAAGAAGCAGACAAATTTTCTTGTCCTTGTACTGTCAAATGCATATGACTCAAACCTACGTGAAGCGATGCACTACAAGCAACACAAAGTAATCTCACTGCCCACAGTTCCAAGCTCTATTAGCACATCTAGTGACTTAAATGTTTACAGGCTTCAAAATTAATGTTTAATATTCATATTTCATATTTTTCCACAAGCTTTCATGAATATTGCAGGAGTGTTCTTTGATGAAAGAACTAGTTGGAAAAAAAAGTAATTCTTTAAGTTAGGATGACTAAGTAGCTTTCCTACTCTGAAGTATGAAGTATGGTCTGAAAACACTGGTTAAAAAATGAACTGAAGCCTCATTAGCACTGCTGGAGAATCAAACCATGGCTTTTAAAAATTATATAAACTAAAAACAAAGAGATCATGAGGTCGAGGTTGTTCTCCAAGCTGGGAAAAAAACCAAAACAAAAACCTGCAGAAGCTTAATTGCTGAGGACTTCTACAGAATCCCAAGAGAGGAAGATGTTTCTTTGCTACTGGAGTTTACAAGGTTTAAATGCTAAACTTGATGCTGATGCTAGCCAGAGTTCTCTACTTTCAAACATTTAATCAATACTAAGTTGTTTATTGTTACCTAAAATTTACAATATTTTTCCATTAAATTGATCAGGTAGGTGAAATTTTGTATCCTTAGAAGTGTTTAGGGGCAGGCTGGATGGAGCTCTGAGCAACCTGATCTAGTGGAAGGTATCCATGCTGACAGCAAGGGGCTTAAAAGTAGATGACCTTTAAGGTCCCTTCCAATCCAAACCATTCTCTGCACCATTAAGTTTAATCTCCAATGCTCCATTAAAAGCAAGGTGTTGAAAACACAACAGGCCTGGGAAAAACAATGAGAGCAAGTGAGAAAGCTACAATCCAAAAATTCCTAATCAAGAGAATGTAGCACTATTAAGACCATTGTAAGAAATTAATAGTCCTCTGCTGAAAAATGGTTCTGTGGAGAGAACTTCTTCCAAGTTTATATATGCAAACAGATGCAGCAGTTTCTCATTTTAGAGCTGGACTCCACGTGAACTCTTCTGAAGGTGGCAGGTAGAGCATGGCACAGTCTCATCCTCAAACTTCTAAGACATTAACTTCAGCCAGGACCCAAAGTTACTGAACCTGTGCATCATGCATTATGTCATCTGAGGCAGACATTACTATTTTGGTTTGGGTTTTTATGATGCATGAAAAATTCCTCTACACACCAATTACATATAGAGAACTACAATGCACTCCACATACAGTGTTTTTTTTAGTGGTCAAAAAATTGACTGGAGTCAGCCAGCACCTTTTCTGGAGGAATTGCAGTTCCTCTTCCCTCCCTCTCCCCATTTCAGATTTAATCTCATCAGTTCCTAAAATGCTGATGGTTCTAGCACTCTCCACCATGCATGAAGAGAAGCAAAAAGCACTTCAGTCATTTGAATGGCAAATATTCAAAATCACTACAGAAAGATAAAGACAGTATCAAGAATCATAAAAAATATGCGTGCAGCACTCCAATGCGCTTCCTACAAACAGATGCACATTTTAATTTTCTGTACTAAGATTTTTAAAAGGCATGTTACACATCATCCTAACTTTTATCAGCTTTGACATAACCCATATAATATCCTTCAGCCTCAATCAGCCTGACATAGCTCAATTGCTATAACAATAAAACAAAGAAAAGCATTAAAAAAAAAGCAAAGAAAAGTGATAAAATGTGGTGATAGAAAAAAAAAATCAAACCTGAAATAACACTTTTAAGAAGTGTTATACTACAAGCACTAGTGTAAGACTAAAGAGGGATTTAGCTGGACATGGTCCCATAGGGACCTGAGCTCACACCTTGGCAGAGACCTAGAGGATACAACAGGGAGCCAAGACAGCTCTTGTGCTCACACTAAATTATGACACAGGAGACCAACCACACTCCAGGCTCTACTGACTGTGTCTCCACTGTACCACCACGCAGGCTAGGATACACAACTTGTACGTTGGCCCCAGCTTGGCGTTTCAGGCTCAACTGAATTCACAGCTGATTATTACTAGCAAAAAAACTGCATTGACTTAAGTCAACTGCAGTTGCAGAGGACTGGAAAGTGGCAGATAAACTAAGTGGTAGAGGCAATCTTGGGAATTTCTTCCCTTGGCATATCTGTTTCTGACTGCAAAGGAAAGAAAAACATTGTTACCGTGTTTATTTTGAGCACAGTCCCTACCCTTAGCACAGAGCAAAATTACTTTTACAGAAAGTGCTAAAATTCTCCAAATGACTACACTGTATTAAAATTAGTTATCCTACTCAGTTTTTACAGATATTGAGCAGCTTAAAGAGAACCTGAAATAACTGCATTCCATTGAAGGCTGAAAAAAAGTTTAAAAAAAATAAAAATAAAAACTGCATAACCTAATTTAAATGCCAATTTTTGAATGACAAACTATGACAGCACTGCCTTTAGCAGCAGGGAATGAAATTCAAGAATGCATAAATCCACCCCAGTTATCTGATGCTGTGCAAGTTACTAACTCTGTGCAACACAGAGATTCAATAATTCATTGAAACCTCAAAAAACAAAGAGCACCAAGTAATCACACTGGCAGTGTCCACATGCTTTGTTGTGTTTTTGTCATTTGTTCCTGGCAAGGGTTAAGTGCTCTTGGCATGTCTCAAACACTGAATGAAGAAACACACTCTGCCATGTGCTTTTGCCTTTTTACTGAAATTTTCTTAATCGCTGATTTGGTCTTCTAGTTTTAGTCAGACCCTTAAGATTTAAGTGGAAAGGTTAATATCTATCAAGACTCATTTTCTGATGTTTTATCTGAAAGCCTGTGACATGGCTAAAACAGGGGGCAGAGCTGAGATTTACTCTGATCACTGGTAAAGTAATATATTCAGTTACAGAGGAACTTGGTGAAATAAAACTGTTAAGAAAACAAATCAAAAACTTTAAGTCTGCTCTCAGTTAAACAAAAAACAACTGGATATTAAAACCGGTTTGCCAGAACTGCACAAATACATTCAGCTGCTCACTGATTTGCAGTTTCTTTTTATTTCAATTTACTTTCTAATGAAGCACTGGAAAACTGAAAAACAGGAGCATTGTAAAGCTTAATTTAGAATATTGAAATGTTTCCTGAAACCTATCCATGGATGGTTAACACAGACACGGATTTAGTGTTCATACATACAGTTCTATGGAGACCTAGAATTATTCCACAGAAATGGCTTTCAAAACTAGAATTTCCTGGTCAGCTCAGTGTCTACTAGAAACAATCTGAGATTACAATTGTAGAGAAAAACATCAGGACACCCACGCTCAAACAATTTTCAAAAACATCCATAGTATTTATTCAATGATTCTACATAACTTCAGGGAACTTAAGCATTTTGAGAAGTTAACAAGCTTTGAGAGGAACTGTTTATTTGGCTGACAAACTATTAAAACCTCTTAATATTAATATTATCAAAATTAAGATTCAGAGGATTTCTATGGATGCTGGTGTTACCCATAAGGGAAGTTAACAGAGAACAGGATGCCCCCTAAAAAGCAGATTCTCATATTTTGTTTTTAACTGCTGTTTCACCACAGATGCATTTAGAAAGAAGCTGTTCTCCTTTAATGGCAACTTAAATAATGGACACCAAAGTGATGAGTGAATATTAACAAAAATACAGTTTACTGTATGTAAATGAAGTACCATAAGTAATTGGACTAGCATTTTAATAAATCAAAATAATTAAAGTATCAGGGAAAAATCTACATATGGCACAGATTTGGGATATATTACAGTAGTTTACCCACTTAATCTTGTTAAGAGCCTGGGATGTTCCAAGAAGACGACAAGAAGAGACACATTAATCTGTCTGTATTACAATAGGGTTTGAGAAAGATGATCAGTGAAGTGAAGAGAGAAGAGGTATTCACTCCACAGTTTCCCTTTGCCTGGCCACTGGTTTACCCACATTGTCTACTGTGGACAGCAGCATTTCAGCAGGTAA
This sequence comes from Parus major, assembly GCF_001522545.3. Taxonomy (NCBI): domain Eukaryota; kingdom Metazoa; phylum Chordata; class Aves; order Passeriformes; family Paridae; genus Parus; species Parus major. The sequence goes on along the minus strand of NC_031768.1, from coordinate 77,447,786 downwards.
AGCATTTCTGTACAAGGATTAGTATTAACTACAGTTAAGACTTTACATGAGATGCTATTCTGAACTCATCTGAATTATTAATACAAAGTTACTTGCAAAAATAGGTCTAAATTATGGCTTGCAGTACATAATAAAATGAAATTCCATGCATCTGAAGGGAAAAGGAATTTATATAAAATAACTCTAAAATGCTTAGCCAGTAACACCATATTTCAAAGCCATGGAAAACAAGGCATAATCTAAACTGATTGCACAGTAAAGCAAACAAACTTAAGACTTCTTTCCAAAGATAACCCTTACTCCTGAAGACTCTTTCCAAGGCTGTGCCCTACTCTGGCTTTTACTTTTCCCATCAAAATGGTCTTAGTTTCCTATTCCCCAAAAAAATCACAAGAAAATAAAATTCCAGGTACCTGTAGAGCACCCTCTATTAATGCCAATAATGAAGATGCCAATTTTAAAGAAAGCCTACCTGCCACCAACTAGTGAAAGAATGAACATTGTAGGTCTAGATTCTGAGTGTGCAATAGTAGGCACTATTGAAGATAAATAACACAATTTCATTCAGTATGCATGCAGCACTGGACAGTACAAACCCTGCTGCTGGTATGTATGTTATGAAGGTAACACATTATACCTGTAAGAGACAGCAAAATCAAACAAGTGCTATCCCAAATACTTCATGGCTTTTAGCACCCTCTAGTGACAAAACTAGAATTTCATGGAGATTATGATATTCCTACTTTCCACACATGATAAAAGCACTCGGTTGTCTGAGCTTCGATTTATTAACCACTATTTTCCAAAGGTGAGTTTTCTACACTGAAATGTGACAAGTCATGCTGTTTAATCTTGATGCATGCTTGCAACTATCAAGCAAAGTGGAAAATCCACACAGATCTAAGTTTTCATTTTAAGCACTGTGCAAGGCCAGCTGAGGTCAAAATCTTTCCTACACATGGCTACACTTAATTTGTAGTTTAGTACATTTCTCATAGGAATACATGGTCAAATTGTTGACAGTGTTTTTAAGTATTTTTCACCATGCTGTTACTGCAAAAGACAATTTCATTGCTTCATGATACACCGCAAATGCCGAGATAAAGAGACAAGGGATGATTTCAGACATCCTTTAATGCAGAAGACCTCTCATAGGCCAGATGGGCAATCAAGTAGTAACAGTATTCTACAGCACAATTTCTGCAATGAAGCAGCATGGTACAGCTTTTAGCCTTGCATACTGTTTTAAGTGCAAAACTGCAGAGCTCACTGGTTTTACAGGCCTTGTTGATTCTAAAGGTAAATTTTTATATTGTTAGGCAAGAACAGGCTCACAACTACAACTCTGCCAGCACCAGTTAAAACATTATCCTCTCCTAGCTTTTCCTAGTGTCTGCTGGAAGCTCTGTTCACTGCCAGCTAAGCATTAATGAAAAACATTAAACTATTAACGTGTATGTTAAGCTACAGGAAAGGTTACAAGTAGTTCAGAGGCATTAAAACATTATGCTGTCAGAGCAGCCTTTGATTAGCCTCCTGATCAGCATCTAATGTGTTTATTTAGCATGTTCTAAAAAAATACCTCAGATTAATTCATACACAGGTGACAAGTGGCTTGGTTTTCTGACAGACTTTTTGTTTGATTTGGGGTTTTTGTTTTGTTTTACACTAATGGGGAGTATACTTACAAAAGCATACAAATCACTCCAAATGAAGCAACCAATATTTCACAAAAGCACTAAAATTATTTAAGACCTACTCAAAAAGAGAAAGCACTTAGTAAAAGCAGATGAGGGAATGCTGCACACATCCAATACCTCTGCTGCACCACCAGAGGAGAGTATTCCAGCAGTGCAGATGAAATACCTGGACTCTAAACTGTTGAAATACAATGCTAGAACCAGTACACGATACAAACCAAAAATATGCTAAGTTTCTCAACACAGATCACTCCCAGAAACGAATCCTAACTCCCAGTCCCTACAAGGCAAATCAACAGTTAGGAATTTTGCTAATGCACTCCATCCCAACAATCTCTCTTACACCAAGGATGTAATAGCACCACCAGCATAGGATTTAATCCCACTCACAGAAAAGCATCTGTAACTACAGGGACTTTCCTCCCATTTCAAGGGCAGAACATAGTGTTTTCTGTCTGTAGAGAGAGAGATTATAGAGAGGTATGAAAGCTACATGTGAATTGAGTTTCCCAGTTCTGAAAAGACTGCTGTATTGTTACTTGGTTTTGCAGAGACATTTTTCAAATTAATTTGTCTGTGTATGATCAAATGAAAATAATTCTGGTCTTACAGTTCAAACTGGTGCTCCTTGCAACACATCACAAAGCTGTGAAAGGACAACTACTGTATAAAACCAGCAGCCATAAGAAGCAGCACCAAAAAACACACATCTTTATTTCATAAACAAAATTAATATAATTTGTTTCATAAAAGCTAGTTAAACTAAATTACACTGGATTGCACACAGCCCACTAATGTCACTATATCCTTTGGTATGACAGCTGAGTGAAGATGACTTGCACATGAAATCAAGATTATCTTGACTCACTGCCTGTACAAGTGTAGGAAAAGTGAATAAAATGTTTCAGTGAGTAAAACATTCAGTATGCCTTATAAAGAAAAAAATTCTTAGTAATTATTAGATAGAAGAACAAATCCATCATACCTGAGAAGAGGTTTGAACAGCTCTTTATCAGTTCTCACTCATCCCAAGTACTTCAGGCACACCAGTTTTAATAGACGGCAGTTCACCAAAAAAAAAAGTTATTTTTAATGTGTGAGATTTTACCTTTCGAGCTTGCTCTTCAGCCCGTTCTTTCTTGATTTTTTCCAGTTCAGCCAGAAGAGCTGCAGTGTCATCATCATCACTGTCTTCCAAGTCCTCATCTTCATCATCTTCCTAGTAGTAACAAATGGAAGGCAAGAATCAGCTCATTCATTTAATTTAATAAAAAATGCCCCTGGGCTGCTCAGCTAAGGCTACAATTTGCTGCTGGTTGATTTCTGAACAAAAGGTAGCAACAAATGCAATTCAAATAGGCTTTTTGCTCTTTTATAGTAAAGTCAAGAGAAAAATATGTTTCTGCTTTTGGGATGACTGCAATTAAAAATGCTATGTAATGGCTAGACTCTAGAATGGCTGTCCCCAGTCACTCTCTAATCATTGTGATACAAGTCATTCTGTGTGCCTGATTACCCTGTCCAGCACTGCTGGGACCAAATACCACAGGATTAAAAAACTCAGAGCTTGTTGTCAAGCCTTTGACTTAACTGCTAGATATCAGCAAAAGAAAGCATAGTCAAAGTCAAGCATTTGTTGCTCATGGAGTCATCTGCAGGCATCTCAACGGTTCTACCCCTGGAGAATTCTTACTAAGCCAGTGGTAGTTCCCCATACTCTAAGTGGTATTTTTAGTTTCCTAGATTTTTTCTGCTTTCCAAGGATACCATTACAGCATGGACCAGAACCCTCTGAACCACTCTGTACTTTCACCACAGTACAAAAGCAAAAGTAAAGTAAAAGCAAAATATGTTGGAACCTATCCAAAATCTTAAGGCAACCTAGAAATATCTATTGCATTAATAGCAATCCTTAAGGCAGGGTATAATGAAAGGAGACAGAAAAGAAGATACATACATCAGTAAGAGGATCATCTGCATCAAGATTTGCAGCAGGAATCTGGTCTAGCCGAGGCTTCTTAGACACAGTAGATGATGATGTATGTTCTGTGGAAAGAGTTAAAGAAGAAGTGTCTAAGTCACTTAATTTAACAGCATCTAATGTCAGAAAGCAAAGATCTTCACAATTTGTCTTGCATTAGAGTAAGAGAAACAAGCTTATGTTTGCTTTTCCCTCACTTCTCAATCTTAATGCCCATGTTAATTCCACCACCTAAGAAGCCTCAAAAGCAGCAATAACATCTCAAACTTACAGTCTGGCCTCCAGAAGTTTTTTTAAGTCATTATTATTATTTCAATTAGAAAAATCCCAGAAAAAACAGATGTGGAGAAATATTCTTATTATATATATCCAACTGGAGGGTCCCCATTTAGGATGATTCCAAAGCATTACTGTTGGCTAGTTTGGTCCAAACCACATTTACTTCTGTGAATTTGAAAGCCATGCAATGGCTTCACACCTAAACCTAAAGTACAAGAGGTTGTACTTTAATACTAACAATGAGTATTTCTCAAAAAGCTCTTTGATTTTGTTATTACGTCACTGTATTTGAAAAGAATTGCATACTTTCAAACAGATTTATTGTTATACTGATGCTGTAACAGCAGAAGATGAGCCATTACCCTTTCTCCTTCCTGTCTTGCTTGTTCAAGTACAAAAAAAAAAGCCCTTTATTAGCTGTACACACTTGTTGCCAATTCATTATAATTATACTGTATCAGCTGGGCATGCTTTTCTACTGGCTGGCCTAGATTTCTGCTAGCATGAAGCCAGCATTAAAGCCAGTGGACATTCCCTTGCAGGTCAACAGTTCTGAACTATCAGGCCAATACCCTAAATTCTACTCTCATGACATGCTGTCTGCAACAGCAAACTTCTTACAACACCAAATTTCATGCAAGAGCAATGTTTCACAAAAGGGTTAAGATTTTTGTTTCTTGGTTTTTACCTCTGGTTGGTCTGTCTCTGTTCTTTTCTCTTGCAGCAACTCGCTCTCTCTCCTCCAGCTCCCTTCTGAAATCGCGGTTACGCACCTCCTCAGGGGCATCCTGAGTGGTCTGTCTAAAACAACAAACAGGGAAAAAGCCTGAAGTTTGACAGTCTACAGCTGGGGACATCTTTTTCATACAGCCCAGTAAATCCTGGGGTGAATAGGTAAGGATAGGGAACAAGAATGGGGTTCCATGTAAATGTATGTTTATTCTCTCCCCAGAAGAACCCTCCGATGTATGTATGCACTACACACAGACCTGCCATGCCACACACTCATGCTCCTTCTCATGTCTCTTGAATGAATGAAAAGACCCTACTTATATTTCTACAGCAAGATTGCAACATCTATCTGTATTTCACTATGTTGAAATATTCTGTTGTCCAGCAGTCCAGTCCCTATGTCCTAGCAGACATCCATAAACATCATGGTCACCTTCCTTCATTGTTTTACCACCCGAAGTTGCTGCTGCAAACCCAATCTCTAAGGCTTACAAATAAGACCAAGACTAGAACATCCTTTTCATAAATCTTTTCTTCTCCATGAGCTCAGACCATGATCAATAATAAAGTTGGAAGAACAAGCAAAACACCTTGTAAATAAATCCATGGTCACCCCTCTTTTAGGTAACAACAGGCAAAAAGCAATGAATTACATATATCTGAGCCACATTAATTTCCACCTAGAGGCTGCTGAAATTTTTGTGGATATCTTGAAAAGAACTAGCGAATAAAAAAAAGCAGCATCTGCTTTTACCTGTGAGCTCAGTGCTGGAAATAAGAGTGCCTGGAAGAAACCCAGACTTGAGCCATTATAAATACATTGTGTGCACAGCCTGTCTTTATGATGAAGTATTTTGTTTGCTTTTGTAATTAAAAACCTGAATGTGGAATCATGTTTCACTCCTACAGTCAGAGCTGCAAAATCTCTCCGAACCAAGTGCCATGCAAACAAAGATGAGTGAGATTGAAATGCTGTACTTTTCCTGCAGTGATGCAGTCCTGGCAGTTTAACAAAGACAACTTTTTATTAGGTGTTTGGGAGGAAGAACAGAAGACACTTGATGCTCCCTCCATCTCTCCCTCTCACACAAAATGAGGAATTTGTTAAAACATACATCATATATTCCCACACATATGTGTGCCCACAGACTTTTTCCAAAGCACCAGACTGGTTCTCCAAACACCACTTTTTATAAAACAAACCACCATCAATTTTCTCCATAAAAGCAAAATGCATTTGACAGCATTTCCTGTGTTGTTTGTTTTGGTATTCTCCAAAACACTTAGCTCCCTTATGAATACATATTCTTAAAGACCAAAGGGACAGGAGGGAAGAGCTAACAGGGTAAATATCTACAGAAAAAAGTGCAAAAGTAAAACCTTAACAGTAATTTCACTGACAAGAGTAACATCAATTAGATAAGCATTTTTAGATTGACACATTTAATTTAAATTCTATCATACTGACTGCAGATTTTATTCATTCTTTCAAAAAGATAAACAATTTATTAGGCATTTCAAATATAGGAAAATATTCCTAAGATCACATTCTCTTTCTCACTGGTTAAAGAAATTTCTTCTCCCAAGACCTGCGTAAACTACTTACAGCTTAACGTCAGCTGCAGTTTAACATCAGCTCTTCCAACACATCCCACTGCCTGAGTGCTATTCCACGGCTCCCCTGCCTCCTCCTAATGCCCACACCAAGTAGACCTTTGCCAAATATATGATGTGGTTTTCCTGATTTTAAGAGGTGCCCAATTTCATTTCTCTCATCCCATTTTGCTCTGCAAGTGACAGTACTCCCTGTGGCTCTGCCCCAATGCCAACTTACTTTCCACTTCACTGCCCAAGATGTTCAGTCTCCAATGCTCATCTTCTTCTGATAATTCATGTGCATAAACAGCAAAAAATTATCACTACAGTTAAACCTCCCCAATCACCTGCAATGCATTTGAGCTCCTAGCTCTGCTTTTCAGACTTTCACTTTTAGCCCACTTGCTCAGCACTTCTGCATAATTTCTGGACCTTGCTCAGTGTCAAACACATCAACATGTACTGAGAAAATGTCAAGAGTACTGCTTATAACAAAACAGTCATTCCCAGCCTGCTTTGCCCTGACACTCAAAAAATTATACTAACCTGTATTTGATTTTAGTATGAGAAGGAAGATCTCTGCTAGAATATTGTTTGGATAGCTGGCTTAAGTCTCCTTCACCTTTTCCTCTTCCTCCTCTTGCAGGTTCAAACGTTGGCCTTGCTGCTGTCGTCATTTTCACTCCTACAGAATTAAGGGAAAAAACAAGTTGTTACTACAACTTACAGTGTAAGACACTCATTAGGAGCTACTTTGCTCCAGGAACTGTAGAAGCAGTGACAAGTCTCACTGCAGTACACCAGCTGTCACTCAGCTCATGATCTTCAAAATTTAAGTAGCATTTTATTGACAGAATCTATTCAGGTTTCAAAATAAGAATATTTTCCAATATGCTTGAAAGATGATACATAGACTCTAACTTAAATATGAAACTGCATTTTCAAAGTAAGTAACACCAGCCAGGAACTGATCTCCCAGCCTAAATGTAGTAGTCTTGTAACTAAACTCTTTCCCTTCCTGAAAAACTGCAGTCAAAATGACTGTGTACTGGGAGGATGCCTTCATTATTCCCCAGACCATTGCTAGGTACCGCCACCAGCACTGCTGGCTCACAGAGACCACAGTGTGCCTAGGACGGTGCTCATCATTAACCACTGATGAACACCAGGCAACATAAACAAACTGCATGAAAAAAAACTTGGATAAATGGAGAAGTTGTCACCAGCTCACCCCAAGAAACTACAGAAACTCAGCATGTCCTAAAAGCCAAACCAGCAGATGCCCAAATTTCTGCTATCAGTTCTTCTGTGCATAAGAGTGAAACAGGCTCCAACCAGCCTCAGCCATGCAGACACCTTGTGTTCAGCACTGCCTGACAGGACCTGGAGACCCTACAAGCCCAAACCACTGTGCCAGCCAAGAGTTTGAGATGGTTAATCAGTGCCAGAAAACACTGTGTGATCAGCCATCAGGACATGAGGGGACAGCATGAAGCTGTGTCAGGGGAAGTTTAGGTTGGATATAAGAAAAAGGTTCTTCACCCAGAGGGAGGTTGGGCACTGGAACAGGCTCCCCAGGGAAGCATCACAGCACCAGCCTGGCAGAGGTCAAGAAGTGTTTGGACAATGCTCCTGGGCACATGGTGTGACTCTTGGGGAGTCCTGCAAGGGGTCAGGAACCAATTCAGGATATTCTATCATTTTGTGACCTTAAATCTACTATCTGAAATGATTCTCATTTCTGCTTCACCACAGCACATATTGATTAGTCACAGCCTAAAGGTATTTAGGGCAGGAGAAAGAGACCTGCAGAGATACATAAAGGTATCAGTCCTACCAACCAGAAGGTTGAATGTTTAAAGGTGACAAGAGAACCTATTAAAAAATACTAAAAAAGCAAAATAAAAAAACATTACATTGTTTCATATACTTTTGTGGTACACAAACAAAAGTTATTTATGCTTTGCTTATTTTGTTAGTTTGTAATTTTGGATGAGAGAACAAAATATCCAACTTCAGCATCAAAATGGTGATATAATGAGTGGCTCAAAATAACATCCCATCAGGCAGAACAGTTATTGCTACTGAACTTCTACTCAAAAAACAAAATTAAGAGGGAAACACGTTTAAAAAGATGTGAAATGGTAACTAGCCTTGGCTTGTTAATCAAGGACAGCTGACACTTTTCAGTGATGCTGTGCAAGTTAGCTGAAACTCAGTGAGCCATTTTAGCTCTCTTGGCACACATTCTGCCAGATCAATGATCCAAGAAAGTAATTTGTCCCCATAACTTATCTGTGCTAATTATATGTAACAGAGGGGATCCATGAAATCAGGTGAAGAACAAGATCTGGTGTGGCTGCAGTAGTTTCAGGAAGCATTAACAAATTGTCTGGAAAGCATCCCTGCTTCTCTTAGGTTACAGAATTAATCACGTTGGAAAAGACCTCTGAGACTGCTGAGTCCAGCCCATGCCTGAATATAACCTTGTCAACTAGAGCAGGGCACTAAGTGCCAAAATCCAGTCTTTCCTTAAACACCTCGAAGGACAGTGACTCCTTGGACAGCTCATTCCACTGTCTAATCACCCTTTCGGTGAAGAAATTCTTCCAAATGTCCAACCTAAACCCCCACTGGCACAACTCCAGGTCACCTCCTCTCGTCCTGGGAAAAGAGGCCAACCCCATGTGGCTCCAACCTCCTTTCAGGCAGGTGTAAAAAGCGATAAGGTTCGCTTAAACCTCCCCTTCTCCAGGCTAAACACCACCAGCTGCCTCAGCCGCTCCTCACAGGACTGAGTCAGTCCGCAGTCAGCTTGGCCTTCAAGGACCCAGACTCAGCCTGAAACCTCTCAGGTTTCGGAAATACCTGAAGAAGCCTCTTTAGCGCTACCAAGAATTATCGGCCAAGAGGGAGTGACCGAGCTCGGCCCGCAGCTGAATTGCCTTGGCCTTGCAGGGCTGCGCCCTTACGGGGGGATCCGAATCGCAGCGTCAGGCCCAGCCGCAGCCCGTCCCCTCGGCGGGCCCGCCTCCCCCCGCGCCACCCCCTGCCCCAGGGCCGCCTCTCCGCCTTCAGGGCCCTCCCGCAGCCTCCCCGCCGCTTTCCCGGGCACTCACAGCGCGGCCTCCTCCGCCCTGCGCAGCCGGGCCCTACACCGCCACCATGGTTCCGCCGGGCACCCACAATGCACCGCGGCGGGCCATAGACACGGGAGCGCTGACCATAGAGAGGGGCCGCCATGACGGGGGCGGGGCGGAAGCGCGCGCTGGGGCGGCCGCTGGCTCGGCGGCAATGGCGGCTGCGCTGCAGGGGCCAGGGCAGCGAGGGGTGGGCTTAAGGAGGGAGGGTTGGGAGCCTTGGAGAGATACAGGGGAGGATAGAAACAATGGCGGGCGGAGGGAAAGGGAATACTTCAGGCATTCTCTTTATTCGGGGGGGAGTGTGTTAGGAACATCGGCCTGACTAAAGGGTAGCAAGACACGTCTGATTTATCCTTGCCCTCCTTGTAGAGAAGTCCTTTACATGGTGTAGGTGTCCATACAATAGATTTATATCGGCTGTAAGGAAGACATTTTTTCTTGTGACAGTGTTGAGGCACTGGAGCAGGGCGCACAGAGGAGCTGAGGATGCTCCGTCCCTGGAAGCGTCCAGGCCCAGGCCGGACGGGGCTTTGAGCAGTTCGATCTAGTGCAAGATGTCCCTGCTCATGACAGGGTTAGAACTAGGTGCTCTTTAAGGCCCCTTCAACCCAAACCGTTCTGTAATTCTGTAATTATTGCTGTCTATGTAAAGAAGCCAAAGCATGAACGACGATCACTAAGGAATTCAATTCCCCCTCTTAAAATGCAGCTCCTTCCTTGCATTTATTGCTCCTTTTAGATATATTTTTATTATCAAGCTTCTGCGAATCCACACTAAGGCATGTGAGGTAAAAGGCTCTCTGATGTATCTACAAATTAACGCAAGGAAGCATTTTCCTGAGTGCCCGTCACCCAAGATGCAATTTAGAAGACAGCCCACAAGAGGTCCCACAGATATTGCTAGCCGGGGAGCCACAGCAACAATGGAAATTGCACCCTCTGCATCAATGAGCTGTCAGAGAAAGCACTTGGAAGAAAGGGGCCTTTAGTATGGGAAGAAGCCAATTATTATAGGCAAGTTAAGCTTCCCTCTGAAGTTGGATAGTGACAGTAATTACTGTCTCGCCTCCTAAGAGCTACACCTGTCAGTAACCAAGTATCTAGCATTGCACTTTGTCATCTGCAAGCCTCTATCGGCACCCTGTGAAATGTGTTTATCATTTCTTCCACTACAGACACTTTAAACTCAAGATCAAACCTTGCAGAGAAGTTTGGCTTCGCGAATTTGGTGTTCAGATCACAGCAGCCTGAACTGAGTGCATCATTCTGTGATGGTGGGTGTTATTCCTAGATTGCAAATCTGTGGATTTTAAATCAAGAGGCACTGTCTGTTATGCTAATTTGGCTGTCGTGGTGCAGCAGAATGCTGTGTTTTGCTCAGTAACATATCCTGAAGGCAGTGCCTACCTTTCAGTTGTAATATCCATCTGGCAGAAGGTACCAAGTCTTGATTAAACACCTCAAGAGCTGAAGGGATCTCTCTTGCTCTTGGGTCAGAGCATTCCTTAGTGTGTTAAAAAACTAGCACAGTCCCTGCTTTGAACAGGTTGGAAAATTATTCAAATAGTAAAGGAATGGTTTTGTGTCTTTGGCCAAAATTGTTCCCCAGGGAGCTTCCCTTCCCCCAGATTGTGTGTATCAATGTAAAGATGTGTTTTATGGTCAAGGGCTTGGTTTCCTTAGAAGACTCAGGCACTAAAGAAGGATATTGGTGAAGTGGAGGTGCCAGAGCCCAGACTCCTAAAAATACGAACTCAGTTCTCTTGAAGTTTTCTTGACCTTTGCAGGTCTGCAACTTCTGGGTTTAAAAATCTCTAAATATACAGAGTTTTTCCCAATCTTGAAATTGTTTGGATTTAGTTTAGGAGTAAGAAGTTTAGCACCATCTTGTCCCCAGGGCCTAACAATAATAGCTGGTCTATTCCCCGGCTCAGGTGCTCAGAGAGCCTTCATCCTGTAATTATTCTCAGAGCATGTCCGCACTCAGCAATATCACCATCAGCTTCTCAGTCCCTCTGGGTCACTTCACAGAGCTCTTTCCCAAGCAGAGCTCACCATGCATGGGAGAATTATTGCCCCAATAGGCAGGCTTTGACATGTAGGGACATTTTCCATATGTTTTTGACTAGCCAAGCACAAGGGAAGGGATTACAGATCTGCCAAAGTGCAGGGATGTAGAAAGGGACACCACTCAAATTCAGTGATAAAGGTGGCAAGTGTCAATTGATGTGTTCCTGGATTATGCATTGTAATGTCATCAGATAGTGTAAACAAGCAGACAATAACAAAACCCCAGATCTTCCCCCTTCCCATGGCTGCTCTTTGCTGAGCAATTTGGCTGTGGCAACCCTTAGGAAGGTATTGTGTGCTGCATGGAAAATGTGAAAAGCAGAAGTCACCACTTCCCTTGATCATTTCCTCCAGTGATTAATTATCCTCACAGTTTAAAACTGTACCTTATTTTTAATTTCAGTTATCTATGTTTCCAGCCATGGAAACAGAATTACTTTCTGGTAATTTTAAAAGCCTGTGTTCTCACTAGGTATTTATGCTTTGTAATCTAGTCTTGCTGCTGCCTTTGGATAAAGTAAGCAGCTGACTGTTCCAGTCTTGGGATTGTTTTCTTCCTCACACCAACTAGTTGAGGACTTTTTCTTGCTCTCTATCTGTCAGCAACAAAAATATAAAACTGTTTCAGCATCAGCTCCATCAATATGAACTAGACAGGTACAACCACTTTCCTCCCACAGCTTTCTACATGGTTGTTTATCTGGGGATCACACTGGCCTTTTTACCCACACCACTGCACTGGGGACTTGAATCCAGGTACATGTCCATGGTGACTCTTGAATCCTCAGGGTTGTCATTTTCTGGATTAGAAAATTCCATGCAGCCTTTGAGTTGAAACAAATAAACATATTTGGTTGTGTTACAGACATTGGTCTTAAAAATAAACCCTTTGCTGGTGTCACTGGTATCTCCTCTTAGTGTCCAAAATCCTTTATGGCACCTGTACACATTCTCAGTGCAATTTTGTATTTGCTTGTGGATCACACCAGGAAACCAACATTCTTTGGTTATCCCAGTTCTTTAGGATGTAGGTCTCACCAAAGTACTGATCCTTCTCTGAGATCATGGCAAGACTGCAAAAGGTGTGTCCTGAACGAGAACAAAAACATTTCTAAAAACCTTGTGCCTTTTTTGAGCCTTGTTTATGTTTTTCTCATCTACTTCTTGGCCTGTAGTGTTATGAAGATTGCTTATGTTTCTAGTGGACTTTAAAAGCTCCCTTTTAGCCTTGCCAGTGTAGGGATTTTTTCCTGTTTCCCGTGTAATTTTTCTGTTATTGAAATCTTTCAATGTATATTCTTTGGATTTTGGTTCCCCTTTCTTCCATCTCTAACATTACTCTTATTTACTCGTTTTCACTGATTTTTTTTCTGAATCCAGAAAGGAATTTTCTCATAGCAATTGTAATTCCTGAATTTTCATATCTCCCACTGTATGCTGTCTTCTTCCCACCCTTAAAGTACAGCAGGACAATGTGCAATCTCCTCTTTCAAAGCAGTCCTCTGAAGGTGAGCATTTTCCCCAGCAGGGCAGAGATTCAGTGCCAGAATGGAAATCTCCCAGCTTGAATTTTCCCCTTGCCTCCCCTTTCTTGCGAGAACCTGTCTTTGGTCATCTGAAGTACAGCTTGCACGGCTGATCAGCAGTAAATTGTAAATCCTGTGTTTGCTTTGGAGCGGCCACAGCGCCATTTCCTCCCTCAGGACACCGAGTGCTTTGAAGGATTGTGCTTTCTGCTGGGAAACAGATATAGAAGGGTGCAGGGGATTGTCAAGAGTGGAAACTTGGTGCAGGAATGCTCAGCATTCAAACCAGCCTTAAAAGAAGTTTGTGGGAAGTTGCTGTTTCCTTGATTGGAAGAAGAATAGAAGCTGGGCAAGGCTGTGACTCAACCAGTGAGTCAGCAGGGGCTGCTTTCTGATGAGGCCATCTTGTGTTCTTTTGCTTTCCATCATACCTTCCCTGCTGCCTGCCATGGGACAGTAAATGCCATTTACTGCTGCTTCTCTTTGCTCTCAGAGTCATTCCAGCCCATAACCTCTGCCCTGACACTTCCCACTGCACCGTCTCTCCAACTTTCTGCTTCTGTGCTCCATTCCATTCCCTGCTGGGATTTGTGTGCCTTCAGTACTCCAGTCATGGGTGTATTTAGCAGCTGCAAACTCTTGCTTTGCAGCAACAGAGACAGATTGTGACCTATTCACCAATAGAAAATCCCAGGAATGAGTAGGAATTCCCTGGAAGAAAAGACTCAGGATGAGTAGCTGATCTGGATCCTCCTTGAGGCAGCGATGACATCCGGCACTGCAGACTGTGGTTCCTCAGCCAGCCATTAAACGAGCTAGACCAGTGCTGCAGGTCCAACACACTGGTTTTGAATACATCTTATGTTAATTGTGTCCTTCTCTGTTTGCTTCCACTTATGCTCAGCTCTCAGCTGAGATCCCAGTGCTTTTCCAACATGAGATGTGATGTCAGCCAAAAGGCACTCAGGGAGTTGGGGAAGGGAGGGTGCTGCAGGAAGGAGTGGCGCCCCAAGACACACACAGCTCATGCTTCCTGGACTCAGTCTTGGAAGCTCTCTTGTTTCGGCTGAAGGGATTTTTTTTGAGCTTGGACAAAACAAATAATTTTAGCCATGCACTATTTACATCCAGGCAAGCAGCCAGGACATACCTCTGTCTATGGCTGCATCCACTGTTAAGCAAAACTGTCCTACTGTTTTATTTATTAACCAAACATTTCTAATAGCCAAGCTAATTTTATCCTTTCCTTAATGCTGGCTGACTGTGACTCAGTCTGGCTGGGAGGAGTCTCAGCAGCATGGTGCCCAGATTTTGAAAACCCGTGTTATATGGAGAGAAGGGCTGGCTGTCCACGTACCGCAGTGGCTCTGGCTTTAGAGCAGTTCACTTTACCTCCCTCTTTATGTAGATGTGGAATAAAGAAACCAGTGAAGTATTCCACAAGTGAGTTTGTTAGGCAGGGTGGAGATGATCTTGTCTCTGCAAGAGTCAGCTGCAGCTATAATTTTAACAATAACATCAGGAGGTGGTACACATATTTCTCTGTAAGTTTTTTAATGTTTTAATGCTTTATCATTATTTTCTGTCTGAATCAGTCCCCAATTTACATGCATCTCTCCCTTAGCTTCAGGATTATTCTCATACAGCTCCAGGTAAGTGAGGTGTCTAGTCTAGGCAAATCTTTAGGGCCCTTTATCTGTTCAGTGGAGAGTGACAGGTTCCTTTGGGAGGTGATTCCTCGCTTGAGAAATCCCAGAAAATCCTGCTCCATATTTCATTAGTAATTTACAAAGGCAAGCAGAAGATGTGGAGTTTACAAGGTAAAACTATGTAAGTAGTTATGTTCCAAAGATGAGGTCCTTCAGATTTAAGAGATCCTTCTGGATTTAAAATTTCAGTTACTGAAACCTTCAAGATGCAGGTAAGTACTTTTTGTAAATATGGCTCTAAGGAATAGAGAACCCAGAGTGGAAGCACAGAATATCCTAATTTATTTCCAGTCTCTAAACCAGGAATACAAGGAAGAGTTCATAAGAAAAGTAAAACAGCTGTATGTCATCCTGACCAAGTTAAAACACAATTCAGGTTCCTTTCCAGCAACATCTCAGTAGTACAGTCCTCAAACCTATTGATAAGAAAGTCACCCATAGGATCAGTTTCTGCTACCTACAAAGATTCCACATGAATATAACATGTATTCCTGCCTAAGAGGATTTTATATGGTATCAGCCAGCAGTGAGTTCTCTTAACCACTGTATAACCTTTTGTTATCCTTAGTTATCCTTTATTTACTGAACTAGCACACTGTGCAAAGGGTTTGCCCAGTAATGAGGCCGCTTGGGCTTTGGAAGAGTTTTAACCAGCCAGATTGTTTCTTTCAGACATGGGCAGAAGTGAGTTAATTCTGATTCAGATGGAAACAAAGAACAAGAGCTTGAAAAACAATGAAATCCCCACACGTGGGATCAACCAGGTTGTTTTTCTTTTAGTTCTTGATTGCAAATTCACAGTATTTTAGATGCTGAGGCCTTAAGGGAGCCTTTTGCTTTTGTGGAACTATGTCAGTGCAGAGGGCTTGCACTCAGCAAACTTATTTTCTTCCTACCACTGCCACTAGCTAGGGGACCAGTCTGGCAAAATTTGTTCCCTTCCGGGGTTTTAATCTCTGTTCTGTGATTTGTGCAGAAGGTCAGGGGAGATTCAGTTGAAGTTTAAGTGGTTAATGCTGGTTAGAAGTATAAAAACACAATTAGAAAAATTGGTTGATTCAGGATTCCTGTGGCTGGTTCCTTCAGCTGAACATGGACTGGCATGACATGACATGGAGCTCCACTGTGGGTGTGGAGGAGGCCTTTTGAATGGGGCATTGCATGCTTTCCTGAAGACTTGGGGCACACCAAGAAGGTGTGTGTGCTGCAAACGCCTCTGCAGATGTGCCTCATCTTGGCAAGACACTGCCCATTTCTGTATCATTGCTATTGAGGATTAGTAATTGCATCCAAGCTTTGCATTTCCCTCCCTTTTCCTGTTCTCCTTGTCCAGTTGCCTGTCATGAGAATGGTGAAAGCAGCCACATCTCATGTTTGTCCCTGCAAAAACACGCACATTGAGCAGCCTGACCTCATTGCTCCTATCCAGTACTATCTTACTGTGACCCTAATAACCTGGCTTTGCTATCCTTGGAGGTAAAAATTTAAGCAGGAATAGAGGGAGGAGTCCTGGTCCTGCACAAGGTGCTGCATCCCACTGGTGGGGAGTCCCACCCACCAGAGCACAGCAGTTCATGAGTAGCTGTAGAGGGAACATCAATAGAGCTGGTGCCTGTGGGGGTAGGGCTTGCATAGGAATGTTTGGCGTGTGATGAATGTGCCTTACTATTTACATCTCTCCCCCCCTTCAAGTTTTCACTGTGCTGGAGCCTGCCTACTCCACCAACTCCAGCTCCTGCAGCCTTTAACAGCTATGAGCTCTGTAGTCTATGCTTGGTAGACTTAAAAGCACTTCCCATCAGGTGTAAGGATGCTCAATTAGGAACACATGGAATGTTTATGCAGGCCTTATGCTGGAGGGAGGTTAGAAGGCTGTGGTGCTCTCTAAGGAGTTCTGGGTTCCTTTGGCTGCTGCACTGAGGAGACTCAGAGCACCATGTCTTGGCACAGGCACAGGGGCTGCTGCCCAGAGGGACCGTAAGCAGAGTGGTCCAGGCTGGACAGCAAGACTCTTGTTTTTTCATTACAGAATTAAAGGGCAGAAGGTGATTCTCTTTCTGACCATTTGTGCAAAATTCAGTGGCAAGCAGCCCAGGGCAGCAGAACAGTGGCTCCTGTCACTGGCTCTTACAGGCATGAGACAGTTGAGGCCAAACCTCTTCTGCCTCCTGATGAGATCTAAACGTCAACTTCCTAGATGCTGAACTGAGCTTGAGAGAGAGACAAAGTTACCTTTCCTCAGGGGTTTTGGGTTTTGCACTTGTAATTTAACCTGCAATCCCAACAGCCACCTGTTTGTTTAGAGGTCTAATTTGAGGCCAGTACTTCCTTCCACCCTGCTGTCAGTGTGACTATAAGCACTCCTGCTTTATTATTTTAGAGGAAATACCCTGTCCTGACTGTCACGCACCAATGCTATTCTGTGACGTCTAAGGGCAGAATGTGAGCCCTATACACATGGTAGTGACAGGATCCTGGGACTGATGATTGTGTTTTTCACATATGAATTTTTCCCTAGGCAGTACTGGCCAAGAAGCAACACATGTGGAAAATAAGATGTTACATTTATGCCTAGAGCAATTGCAATATGTATTTCAGTAGCAAGCCAAGGCTTGAAATGAGAATGGAGAAAGAGCTGCTCACTCTTCTCTTGCACAGCCAACACACTTTATTTTTCATGGGCTAAGTCTCTGTGGTGGCAGGAAAACATTAGATCCTGCCTGAGTTTTGTCTGACCAGCTGTGGACATCCTGGGTTCACTTTAAAACTGGTGCAGACACAGAGGCACATCTGGAAGATGACATTTCGTCCTCGCCTGGCCAGGTAGGATGATGCAAGTCAGAACCTTTTGGTGCCTGCCTCTCTACTTTGTTGGGATGACAGGGCTCCATAGGGGATCTCCACTGCTAATCTGAGTGGCACAGAGGGCTCTGGAGCTGGGGAGCAGCTGGAACCTCATATCCATCTATTAGGTCTGGCCAAACCTTTAATGCAGAACATCTCACTCCTACTACTCATTGGTTCCAAAACACAGTGGTGTTCCTGGAGACAGGCAGTCCTGGGTGTGGCTACTATCTTGCTTCTTGATTAGAGGTTCTGGATCCCGCCAGCAGGTTTAGCTTTCTCAAGGTTTATGGCTTTCTCCTTCCCTCTTCTGAAGATGATGCAAGCCTAACAAGCCTGTACCTCTAATTTTCTTCCCACTCACCAGTCTTTTGTCAATGCAGACTGTCAGGAGCTGTCTCATGCCTTGTTTTGGGCAGCTTGTAGCATGGCAAGCTCTCAGCATTGACTGAATCACTCCACACTTTTGAAAATATAAAATAAAACAAATACAAAAAATTCAAAATTAATACCCAGAAGAAAAGCATGTAAGTGGATAACTTCCCTGTCCAAAACAGATTTAAGGTGTGTAAGAACTGTTGTGGCTCTGACTAACTGACAGTCTGTAAAACAAAGGCACGGTTGAAACATCAACTCTTTTTTTTTTTTTTTTTTTTTTTCTTTTTTTTTTTAAGTTGTTACCATGTTAAAAAGCACCTCCTAATTTAAAGAATGGAAGTACTGGAGCTTTCAGCACATTTCTAAATAGCTCATTTTGACAGATAATCTTTTACACTATTGTGGTAGTTTGGAAGCCTTAAAAACATTGCCTTATACTGCTACTCTATATCCATCCTGCTTTTGCTGTCTAGCATGGGATTGTCACTGTGCTTCTTTTAAACAGTCTGAAGATTAACTGGGATCTCTTGGGTGATAAAAGGCCAAAGGAAGGAGCATTTGGATTTTATTAATTTTATTCAGTATTTATGCAAAGCATTTATACTTCATGGTTTAAAAGGTGCCTGTCAGATTTCCACTGTGCAGTTTTTGTACAAAATGAGAATATGTCTCTGTCCTAATGGTGTTTCCATCCATAGATCAGCTTGGGTGCTTCTCTCTTCCCAGTTGCCACCCTGTTCCTCCGATTGTACACCATGGACAATGTCCACTGTAATTCTTTGTTTAAAACTTCATGCTTTTTTTCTCTTCTGATTTCAGCTGTGACACGACTTCAGGGCATCCACTGTCTGCTGTGGGTGGACACTGAGTCTGGACAGGAGAAAATGCAAGTGAAGAAGCAGAGGAGCCAGATCAGCATCCCTGGCAGTCTGAGGCAATTCATGATCTCTGTCAGGCCACCCTTGCTAGTGAGCGTCATGGTACAGCTGAGCAACAAAGCAGCACTGCCAGTGGAGGGCCATTCCTCACCAGCACTGTGGGGAAGGTGTGAAGACAAGAGGCAGCAGAGATTGGCATCAAAACCTCACTTTAGGTGGGAATCAAAATCCCAAAAATGTGTTTTCAAGCTCTTCCCTAAAGAGTTTGTTGTCTTTCTGCCCACCCCCTCCCCTTGCCCTTGAATCTCTTAGTTACAATAGGAAAATTGTTTCACTCTTGCTTTTCCCTGTAGCTCAGCACTGGGCTCCCTTCCCAGAGCAAGTTTTTCAACTGATTTTAAAAAGAGACTGTTTCCCCATGAGACAGTGAGGAGGCAGATGTGCTCTCTGACATGCCATGGCATGTCTGCTGGCAGTGTTGTGCTCCAAGTCCAAGCTTGGTATGCCTACTGAAAGAAATGGTGTCTTTCTCATGAGAGTACTTGTCCTTGGTGACACTATCTTCTTCCTTTTCTTAGGAGAAAGAAACAGTCACATACAACACTAAAGTCTCACAGGGGCCATGAGAGGAGGCTGGAGATTGAGCCTGGAAAAATATTTGGAGTCAAGAATATTTTGAAAGATTAGGCTAGAGGGGTCAAGCATGTGAGGGGATAGATTTTCTATTTGTAGCAAATCCAGTGTCAGTCGTGTTAACAGAGACAGGGCTGGAGAAGCAGTGTGGGAAAGCAGACAGACAAGTCTGGCAGCTTCTTAATGGCTAGGGAGTTTGGATGCTGACATGCTTTTCAGGTTGTTTTGCAGGGAGGTATTCCTCCTTTTGAGGCATTGTTTTTGATGCTTGTGACCCTCGGAGAACAGGAGGATCGATCATCTATGTCAGGTCAATGAAGATGGAAGTAAACCTTTCATTCTCCTTTCCCCCTATTCCTCTTTGTATTTTCAACTCATTTTCTTATCACAAGAGACTTTCCTCAGATTTCTCTCATCATATCACTTGACCTGACACAACCTGCCTCCTGAGTTTCCTCACACCTATTTCCATTTATTTTCCTTCTTCACCTTTTCTTAGCACCCCAGATTTTAAGGAATGCAGATCCTCCTCAACTCTAATTTTTGCCTAGTATCTTCCTTTTCCTGCTGCTCAATACCATATTCTGGGTCCTTACCTCTTTTCTTGCCCTTCCTTCTCTCCAACCTCTCTTAATTTTCCTCAATATGCTTTACCTCTGTCATGGCTTGCAAACTCTTGTGTCTGTGCAGTTTGTTGTCTACAGCCTCTCCTGTCTCCCACACACCTCTGCCTGCCACTGAGTGATCAGCTTCCTCATGGGGGGAAGTGGAGGAGCAGGCACTTCTCTGTGGTGACCATTGATAGAACCCAAGGGAATGGCCTGAAGGTGAGTCAGGGGAGGTTTAGGTTGGGTGTCAGGTGGCTGGGCACTGCAACAGGCTCCCCAGAGCAGTGGTCACAGCAACTGCCTGACAGAGTTTGAGTTTGGACAACACTCTTGGGCACATGGTGTGATTCTTGGGGATGTCCTGTGCAGGGCCAGGAGTTGGACTTGATGATCCTTGTGTGTCTCTTCCAACTTGGGATATTCTGTGATTCTGTGATCACTTTTCTCATGTGTCCCTTTGACCACATCACTCTGCATCCTCCCTAGGTTCCCTCTGCTCCATCATATGAAACATCAGGTTCTTGCCCGCACTGTTGACACTGCTCAGCTTATTGCACTGTCACCCCTTGATGGGTTTGGAGAAGGCAGCCCCAGGTCCCGTGAGGCCACACAGCTGGCACAGTTCATGCTGACACCACCAGCTCACACTGCCCATTGCCAACCCAATGTGTATTTTGTCAGAGCCCTTCTGCTCACATCAACAGCCTTAGGGCTGTTTTGAATCTGATCTTAATACTCCTTTTGGCGTTAGACCCTGTAGGCATCACTCCCTATCACTGCCTATGGGCATCACTCCCTGTGATGCCTGTAAAAGCATCTGATAGCAGACAGCTACTGCAGCACCGAGTCATCAAAACCTCTGGCCAACTCTATCTCACTCTGTTTGAGTCCTCTGTCTGTGGTCCCTTGGCTGAGGAGGTAACCTTCCCTGGGTAGAGCTGTCCTTTTGTTTTCATCTTTTCAGCATGGTGAGTGCCACAGCATGATGATGACACTAGTCCCTTTAGTAATAGTGATGTTAGCAAGAGAAAAAAATACACAGCTCTGTGTTCAAGGGCCACAACAGCTATACTAAATTAGATAGAAACTGGAAAGGTACCTTGCTTGGACAGAAAATCAAACTGGGAGCAGAGAAGTTGACTCTGTGCTGACTTTCAACTGATACTCCTCATGGGAGGTGAGAATCTGAAGCTCCTGCTTTTCAGAATGAGTCAGGTTTATCTGTTTGCTGGTACATGCAGAGCTAAATTGGCAGACAGACCCCAGCCTCACACCCTGAAAGAACTCCTCAGAGTTTCCCAAAAGCCCATAAAAGCCCTTGAGGCTCAGAAGACAACTTGGGGCTGTACATCTGATGAGACAGAGGTGCCGCTTTGAGGCAGGAAGTTGATTCACAGGTCCAGGACAGAGGCAGGATGTTTCCTGGTGGAAATCATTGATCTATTTAGCGTGCTAGTGCCTGCTGTCATGCACATCTTGAGACACCTCATGCTGCCTTTTCATTGTATTAGGACCATGCCCATCCTGAGGTAATTCATGTCAGCCATGAAATGGAGTGTTTAAATTCATTGTCCGACCTAGCTTTGCCTGAGTAGCAGGGCTTACCGTGCTTATGAAAATATTTTCTTCTGCTGCCCAGATAATCACAAGTCTGGGATCAGAAAAGCACCTAACAGCAAAGGTTCAGTTTCAGTTCTTGATTTTCCAGGAGCCTTTTTACATCCAGGAAAATGAAATTTTATGTATGTGTTTTCCTTTCCATCACCTTTCCTGAACATGACTAACTCTTTCTGGCAGGACTGGGTGACCAGTCGTCTGCCTGGACCAACCCCAAGTCCACTTACTGCATTTCCTGTTGTTCCCCAGCCTGTCCAGCCTGCCTCTGTCTCCCCTAGCTGGTATCACCACACCAAGAGGTGCTGACGTATTTCCTTGTCTTGATACTTCCAGAAGTCATCCCTGAGTAGAAGAATGATAGTCATACAGTGCAGTCTATTTTTAGCCTTTCATAGACTCCTTCTCTGACTTTGGGCAGGCACTTTAACCACTCACTGTCCCACTTCATAATTTTCAAAATGGACATAATCCTACCATGTCTGCAAAGTACTTGTGGGATGATAGCACTTGGGAGGTTTTTTGCTTGGAAATTGTATTATAAAAGGGACTTGTGCCCTATTCGCATCTAGGATTTTTAAAAATTGTTGGCAACACAGATGATTACATCTCACTTTTGGGTGGGAAAATGCTGCCTTTTCTTAACTCCAAGGTACTGGTCTGCAATCTCCTTTCCATCTCCACTATTTTGAAAACACTAATTTTCCCAGTCATTAAAGGAATACTGTTTTTCCCAGCAGTAGCCAAGGTATCATAGGCAGCTGTTTATTGGGTTAATGGTTTTTCTGCTGAACATAAACTCAAAGGAGCAGCTTCGTTTCCTTTTTTTTTGCCAGTTCCACAGGTTTGGCCAAAATGTCCCGTGGTGGGTGCTGATTAGGGGTATGTGATCCGAGGGTGTTCATCCTTCTGCCTGTTGTTAATCTCTTCTGAGAAAGGGTCTCCCAAGATGAGGTGATCCTGGAGGGTTTTGAATTCCCCATACAGTGTCAGGAGAGATGAGAGGTGAATGCCATTCCCAAGCACCTAAGCAGCATGTGGCTGGCAGCAGTAGTGATGACAGACACCCCAAAAAGCGACAAAGGGGGCTCCCAGCAGCTCCAGTGTTGCCACCTCTCTTTCTCTCCTTCTCCTTTGGCCAGGCTCACAGCTGGAGAGGACAGCTAATACCTTCTTTGGGGTGGTGAATCTGACTTTGCAGCATCCCCTTTGACAGCCTCAGGAACATTTCTGGCTGTGTCAGCCAAAATTCCTGCCGGGGACTGCTGCAATGCAGCACACCACACCCCCGCCGGCGCTGAGCCCCAGCCTGGACAGCCGGTGCTGCTCTGCTCCAGCCCTGCCGCTGCCATAGGCGTCCCTCCTCCTCTTCCCAGCGAGGCCGGATGATTTCAGGTTGCTTGGCATCATCTCCTGCGGGCAGTGGCGTCCGCAGCGTGTGTCAGAGCAGCCTGGCGCACGTTCGCTTTCCGACGAGCAACGTGCTGCCTGCAGATCGCGCTGCCTCCCCGAAGGGATCGGCTGTGGTTTCGTATTTCATTTCCCTCGCACGCTACACCCGAATTCCAGGCGCTTTCTGGCTTCGCTGCTGCATGGACTCTGAGTGTAGGTACTTTGCCGTACCCAGCGGAGGCAGACGGGGCTTCCCTCGGCTCCAGGGAGTGGACCATGAAGACGTCAATTGTATTCTTGCTTTGCATCTCAGTTTTCCCAGGCTTTTCCCAGGGCAGAGTTGTTAGAGAGGATGAAACTGGTTTTGCCGAGTGTAACGTGTTCTTCCCTGGACAAGTCCCACCCGAAGGATTTACGGAGCCGTTCCATGTGAAAATCTGTCAGCAGTACAACAAAGAGCCACGCTTTGCAACCCTCTACAGTACTAAGGACAAAATCCCTCTTTATTCAGCTTTTAAGTTTACAAAGCCAGCTCAAAGTGAGGAGGAGAACTGGCTGGTTGAACCGCAGGTAAGGCAGCTTTTCCTTTGCTGTAAAGCAACTTGTTCCTGGAGAACATTTCTTCTGGGGCGAAGCTGGGGCTAGAATTTTGGCAAAGGAGGCAGGAACTCTGCTTGTTGAACTTCTTTTGGTATGAATTTAGCATGAGCAGAACCTATTTTTGTGCTTGGAACTGAGCAAACAAATAGTTTCTTGTCCCAGGGAGCTTATAATGAAAACGGAGAGGCTGATGCACGAACGTGCAGTGCCAGGGGAGAGGAAAGCCCTTTCTGACACCAGTGATGTGTTTGTCCTGCCCAGCCAGCTCTTGTGGGCAGGGAGCACTGCTGGTGGGTTAAACATCGCAGTGTCAAGTTCAAGTTTGTTCTTGCCAGTATGATCACAGTGTTGATAGGGGTTCTTTAGCTTCACTGGGCAGAGATAAAGCATCCATTTGTGGTTCACCAAGTTGATGCTGCAGCTTTTCAGTGTGTCCCAGTGCTGTAGACTGAGGTAGGAAAATGTGTTGCTGTATCCTGGGGCGTGCAGGCTTCAGTCAGGTCAGAAGTATGCAGTATAAAATGAATTTTGCCAGAGCCTCAGTGGTTTTTGTCTCCCCTGACACTAGGCATGTTTAAGCAAGGCCTTCAGGCTGTCCAATTTAAAGGAAATCCTTTAACTCTCCTTTTTTCCACCCCAATGCTTCAGGTTTTTCAGCAGTGATAATAAGGAATATTGTAGCAACATTAGGCTACCCCATTTGAGCTCAGGGAAGATGTTCAGTGTGCAAGGGTGCTTTTATAGGGCAGGAATGGCTGCAGTTTCAGAGCAGTGTGTTAGGAGTGTGGCCCTCAGCCACTGGATATTGCCACAATCAGAGCTCACCCCTCCGCCAGGAGAATGCTGTGCTTATTTTCTCGTGTGTGGTGATGAGATACTAAGGCCACAAGGCCACAGGCATTGAAGACAGGAGATATTAAGTAGT
Source organism: Parus major (assembly GCF_001522545.3). Classification (NCBI taxonomy): domain Eukaryota; kingdom Metazoa; phylum Chordata; class Aves; order Passeriformes; family Paridae; genus Parus; species Parus major. The sequence goes on along the minus strand of NC_031768.1, from coordinate 77,423,178 downwards.
TATCTTCAGCCTGGACTGTGTTCTGGCTCTCTGGGCTGTGTTTTGAGTTACAGGAATTTCTAAGGGCCTTTTGATCTGAGCTCCTTGCACTTCATAGGCAAGCTGTGGGAGCTTGCCCTTTTAAAACAGAGGAAACTTTTTGCAGATTGTCATTACTGAGTTGTTGGGAGGGTGGCAAATATTTAAAGCGTAAAGGGGACCTAGGCTGGCAAGAATCTTTGGTCAGTGCCTTGGAAGCAGCAAGGTAAAGCAGCAGAGATGAGATCCTTTCCCATTTGCCTTGGCCAGTGACACCCTTCATCACCTCAAGCCCTCATATCTCCTCCTGCTTCTTGTGGTCCAGCTCTCCCAACCTCCATAGGTGGGCTCAGAAGCTGTTCCTGCCATGGAGCAGTGGGTAGCCTCCTTCCCCCTCACCCAGTAACTTCAATTCTCCTAGACCTCCCTTTAGTTGGCTTCTCTGCCCTTCCTGCTCCATCCCTTTTGACCCCTTGTCTTGGTTCCTGCCAGCGCTCCAGAGTCCCAAACCTTGTGTGTTCTGCCACCAAAACCTTTTGCAGCCTCAGAAATAATAGGGCAGGTGCTACCTTTATTTGCTCTGGCTTCTCCAGAGCAGCCTCACAGGTTGACAGTAGTTCTTATTTGATACTAATGGGCCTCCTTCATCTGTTAGTGAAATGCACGTGTCTCAGAGACAGGGGTTAGCAACTCTGCAGTTCCCTGGAGGAACCTCTGACTGAGACATAAAAGTACTAGGACCAAAAAAAAAAAAAAAAAAAAAAAAAAAGCAGAAGAATATATAAGGGAAAGAAATCAAGAATATGAAAAAGTCCTGTAACTCAAGAAATAAGTGCACACAGCCCTCTCAGACACTGCCACTTGGAGGAGAGAGTGGGGAAGAGCTTCCACACCCATTATGTATGTTCTACCAAAGCTAGATCAGATGGCTGCTGAAGTGAACCCTTAGCAACACCTGCTCTTCAGCATAGCCCAGCGAGCTCGTATCACCAATTTTCTGGGTAATTTCCTTGCCAAGATAGGGATAGCTGGGTATGAGCTGGCTCAGCTGCACCATGGCATGTGCTTGCACATGGAGATACACACAACAAAGGGAAATAAATCACTATAAAAACACTCTCAGCACTCCAGTGAGGGCCTCAAGGTTGTCATATGCTTTTTTGGGGGGATAATGATGTAAGTGGTGAGGGCAACATCTTGCTCCTTCCTTAGGATTGTCTGCCTGAGAAACAAGTGCCAAATGTAGCAGAGAGGCAGTAATTGGGTGAGAAGTGTGAGGAATGTCAGTGCCACCCGCTGCGGATTGGCAGCTGGAAACAATGAATTAATTCAGCAATTAGGGAAAAATTAGAGAGCAGGAAGGGTAGGCTGATGAGCAGGGTACTGATGGGACTCCCCCAGGCGAAGGTCTGAAAACCTGCTCTGCTACAGAATTCCCAGGGATTGAGAGCAAGTCACTTAGGTGTCTTCTACCTCATTCCATTTTGGTTGTCTGAAAATCTCTGTGTTTGATTCTTTCTGTAGCTTAGACAGAGATGGAAAACTCCAGAGTTGCTTTTTCCAGCCTAATTTATGAGGGGCTGGATGAATGACCTTGTGTTTTCATTTGGCTAATGGCTACCACCAGGCAGATGACCAAGGTGGGATTCTTGCCCAGCTATAGTGCAGCTACCTCTGAGTTGCTCTTGCAATCTCTCTTGGTAAAGTGTCAAGAGAACAGGTTCTTCTAGAGCCACTCGAGAATGTCCCACTACAGAAACTTCAGCATAAGAGGCAGTGTGCCTCTTCCCTGAGGTATGAATCCCACACTAAGGCTGGATCAGACGTTTCCACTGCAATCAAAGGTATAAGGGTGCCTGAGAAAGTAGCAGTGGGAGAGGGAAGCTGAAGTTTGGGGATCCTACATACCAGAGCGGGGAAGGTGGGGGGGGCAGTGTCCTGCCTTGTTAAATGACCAAACTCAATGGAAGTTGCCTGCCCTAATAACTGTGTGTTGCCACACTTTTAATGCCTCTCTGCCTCTGTCCCTTCTGTGAAACTGCACCCTCCACTTAATGACACCCATCAGTATTGTTATGTGTTAACATCCCTACAGGTTTTAGGCACATAAGTTATTTTTAAATCTCCATTCTATGATAAGGAGTTTACCTGTCTGCTTGGATTTTGCCCTGAGCTGTTTGGACAGGTGGCTTCATGGCTGACTCCATGGACACAGATATGTTTTTGGGGTGACACAAGACAGAAGCTTTTTGAAGCAGGGATGAAAGGTGTCTTGCAATACAGATTAGATGCAGTGCCGAGACGGCCTGCCTTTGGGACTGAGCTGGAGAAGGCATGAAAATCTCAGGTATACATTAGTTATTACAAACCATAATAGGAGATATTATAAGCATAATTAGGTGATGTCAGAGCCTTACACATGAACAGCACATAGCTGCATTTTTATCATATTCTTTTTTAATTGCACCCAAATAATCTCAATGGTATGTGCAAAGGCCTGCCCTGGACAGGTAACCAGGGACATATTTTCTTGATAGGCTCCTCAAGGTTTGCATGCAGCAGCTCATAGGGAGAGAGAAATTAAGTTTATTCTGCTTTGTGTAGGTTGTCAGTTTCTGCCAGGAGGCAAAGCTGATCAATCTTAGCTCTATGTATTCTTGTAGTATGGCGGTACTCACCATGGGAGTGAGACGGGTGATTATCTGAGAGGATGTAAAACTCCAAAGCACTGAGGAGAGTTCCTGGGCACAGCCTCACAGCTATGTCCAATCCCCCTCACCACTTCCATGCAATTAAACACACTGGGTGCATCCCTTGTCCCATGACACACCATCATCTCATCGGAAGGGGAGAATGGCAAGGGAAGGGAGGCAGGAAGAGACAGTGATTTTTTTGTGGAATGCAAAATGTCTGGCTTCATCAGCCAGTGCAGCCTGTTTTTTGGGGTGACTGAGGAAGGGGAGCAGAATAAGTCTTTTTTAAGCAGTGCATTTAGAAGAAGCTTTGACTTGTGCATCAGCACATGGGCGTCACTATGGTCCTCCCAGTCCTGAAGCAATAAGCACCAGATGCTTAAAAAAAACAAAACAGTATGAAAGCTCCTTAGCAGGAGGTGGGGTGATGCAGCCTTCTGCAATAGCCAAGCTTGGCACTATGACCAAGCTTGGTGCAGAGGGAGCTCTGCGCCTTGACTGCAGGGGTTTGGCTGATGCAGGAGGCCAGCCAGAGCTTGGTTCCCAGGTGAGGGTGATGGACAGTTGCTGACACTGCCCCTTCCATCCTGTCTCTCAGCACAGGCTGGTGAGGAACTGTGAGGAGGTGATGTGGCACTAAGAGGATGCAAACTCTGTGTAAGGTTGCAAGGACGTAATTGGATATCTGTCCAAGTACACTGCAGGGTGGTCAAGAGACAAGGATGGATGACCTGTCAATGATTCAATGTAGACCATGAACTGTCTGCCATAGATGTCTCTAAAGTGCACATTAGATAGTGCAGTAAACAATTTATGGGCCAGGGGCAAAGGCAGAAGGTTTAATTGGGCCAGCACAGTGCTGGGAGTGAAGGGCCACACCCTCTGAAGCAGAGACTACAGAAGGCAGTGACTGCCAGAGATCGTCTGCCACCCCTGAATTTCTGGCAATATGTTCACCCTCTAATCTGAGGAACAAAATGACAATTTGGAAGAGCCCTCTGGAGCGGCTGCAGGCAGTGTCAGAATAACTATGGATCAGACAGACCTGTGGTCACCTGAGAAAGACCTGAACACACCCTGACATTTAGTGCTTCTCCTCCTACTGCTCTTTACCACCTCCGCCTGCCCCTTCCCTCATGTGTGGCTCCAGGACAAATTCCCGCTGCAGTAATTGCTACCTCTGGCTCCACTGCATGGAAACCGCAGACACAAGCAGGTAGCACAGATTCCATCGAGGACTTTTGGGGATAGCACCCTCACCCGTGTTATGCCAGGAGCTGTGTGGTCATTAAGGATGAGGTTCAGACTGTTAATGACAGGAGGATACTGATGACCAGCCCTGCAATAGTCATAGGGGCTCACTGCTGTGTCTCCTGTTCAAGGTGGGGTAGTTCAGGTCACCTGACATGATGTCTGGCTTCATTCTTGCTTCTTACACAATAAGTAGTGAGAGGTAAATGCCTGCTCTAGACATCTTATCCACCATGGCTTGTTTGGTTTATTTTCTTTCCTCATGGCTTGAATTTGATAGTTCAGAGGGGCTTAAGGTGGCATGGTTAAGTTCTTAAATGGCTTGCAGTTACCACCACAGAAGGAGGTGAAAACATGACCCTAAATCTAGCCATCAGTTGGTCTTAAAAATCTTTTCTAGGACAAATTAAAAGTTAGAGGCTTGGTATATGATGTCTAGTGAGATTTTGAAGTCTGCGGTGTGCTGTGTACCAGACTGGAGAGTTGCAAATATCCTTTGGAGCCTAAACCAATGTGTTTGGCAGAGAAGTTAAGTAGAGAATGCATTCCTCTGAAGCACTTCAAGGAAAGTAAGGATATAATCCAAGGCACAGCATGTACTAGTAGTCCTAATGAAAAGTATATATCAAGGCCCATTTTACACATTGTTTTCTAGGAAGGTGAATTGCATGCAGTAATTCTTCTCTCTACTCTTCCAGATAGATGATCCAGAAAACGACTTACATGAGATGGTGCATGAAGCTAATATCGGTGGCACTGTGGCCAACCTTGGTGCAAATCAAGCCCTGACCTCAGACTACAAGGGCTCTGGCTATGAGAGAGGCCTTCTCAATCCCAGTTTGCTTAATGAGGAGGATTTCCAGGTGGCCACTTACACACTCACGAACGCTGTCCCTCTGAGCCCAGCTCTGAGCAAAAGCTGGCACAGAGACATTGGGAAGGTAGTGGAGCAAGCTCTGACCCCTCACTGTTCCAAGATGGATCATCTGTATCTCCTTGCAGGTGCAATTCCTTCCAGTGTCCAAGTTAATGGCAAGGTGTCAGTGCCAGAGAGCCTCTGGCTGGCAGCCTGCTGTGATGCTCCAGAGGGATGGTCCCTGGGACTAGTGAAAAAAATCAATGATGAAAACAGCTTGGCAGACCTCACGGTGAGAGAGCTGGAGAAGCAGCTTCTACCAGGAGTTCACTTGTTCAAGGGCAACTGTGGGGAAAACAAACAAAGCCAGGAGAAAAGAGAAGCAGTATTGCAAGTTGTCAGTGAGATCCGTTCTGGAGAGCAAGTAGGAGCAAGTAACAACCAGGAGACCAAAGACAGTGGCTGGGTGAGAAGAGTGGCTGGCATCATTGCTACCCCTTTCATCAAACTTCTGGAACTCCTCATTTACATCTTTGTGGAGCTGGTGAAATTTGTGTTTTATTTTCTGTGGCTTATTGTAAAGCAAGTTGTTGGTACAATTCTGGATGGAGTCTACAGCCTGTGGAATGGGATCGTGTCCTACCTTAAAGCCATCAGTATGGTGCTCATCAGCATCCCCTATGATGTTGGGAGAGTCATCATCAACATATTTCTGGGCTTCCTCCAGATTGTTCAAGATGTGGTGTCCCTCACCTACAGGATCCTGAGCATCCCCGTGGGGTTCATCCTTCACCTTGCTGCTTTCCCTTACCACTCCATCTGTGCCATTCCCTCTGTCCTTAAAGACATGGCCACTGGGATTGGGGGCACCTTCTTGCTGGTTATCGATGCCACAGCCACAGTTCTGCATGGCTTTTATTACCTAGCTGGTCACATTGTCAAACGGTTTGTCCCTAAAGGCTCTTCTGATGACTGATAGGGACAGAAACCAAGGCTGCAGATACATGGAATGAAGGAGGAGTGGAGCAATGCTTTAAGATACGTGGCCAAATGCTGTCAATTTCATTCTGGTATTTATTGTAGTGACATTAATAAAAATGAACTGACTGGGGAATAACTAGGAGGCCCAAGGCAATGCCACTCGGGGCCACCACCACTGTAACTCGAGTTCTGTCTGTTGTAAAATGTTCGGGTTTTATCGGTGCAGGCCACAAAGTTTCTGTGATTTGCAGGTGTCAAGATGCTTCTTCTGGAAAATGCACACTAAATGTGGTACGAGATAATTTCTTTCTGGCTGTGATGACACTGAGACGTATGCAGTGGCAGTGAGTTCTGCAGAAGCCCATCCCTTCCAAGGAGCAGGTGGTGGTGGTTAGGGGGAGGACAGGAGTTACAGAGGGTTACTGGGACTTGATGAAAGGAGAAGGAGGCAAGAGTGCAAGGACTTGGGGCTGGAAAACAGCAGGGAGCAGGGTGGAATGGGGGCAAGGTCCTGCTGTTGGCTGCATTGCTCATTTCTTTGGTGTCCCACTGGTAGAGGGGATGCAGCTGGGTGTATCTCATAGTCTTCAGGCCTTTCCAGACATCTGAAATTGCATGGATCTTGCTTCAAGGAAAGACCCACTGACCATTTTTTTTTGCATGATGGGAAAGCATTTTTCCTTAGCCATACCAAGGTCATCTTCCCCCAACCCTTCCTTCCTGTCTGGTGACCACTTAAGGTCTGAACCCTGAGTCTTCAAGATGTGGTAGTCTCTGAAGGTTCTAAGCCCATGAGTGTCTTAGCCCTGAAGCCCTCCTGTCTGTTCACAATTCTCAGCAGATCTGGGAGCCACACTTTTGGATTCAAATCTGTTGCCACCTGCCTTGTCTCCCTTGAGAGCTGACTGCTCCTGAAGCATGGGGGAACCATGGACTGTCAGGTGGGAGGAGAGGCAGAAGGGATCCTGGGCTGCAGCGCTTGTTTTGCTGTTTGAAGACCCACCTGGTGAGCCTACACACAGACACCTTAATGCCAGAGGTGGAACCAGCTCCTCTTCTGTACTGCTCATCCTCTTTGCTCGCTCTTCACCTCTTCTTCCCTCTGCCAGCATGAGCCATGTCCCCCAGCATCTGCAACACTGGAGCTTGGGCACACATCAGGGCTTTGCAGGGGACCAGCAAGTGTTTGCAGCTAGATGAGGGGGACAGAGACATCTGCCACTGCTGGAGAAGAGCACAGGAGTGCTGTCCTTCCCTAGGGCTTGGCTCAGCAAGGGCCTTTGGATCTCTTGGTGCAGTTGACTGCAGGAGGGAGGTTTCCTGTCTCAGCAGCATTTACTTTGGCTGGACTCCAAGAGGCATTTGGGAGTCCTTCATACATGGTTGCTTCCTCTCACACCCATCTGTGTCTCTCCCTCCAGTGCCAGATTGGTGTGGATCTCTGATGTACCATAGCATCCCATAATGAGTCCCAGGAGTGAGAAAGCTGGTGCTGCCATCTCAGTGCTGTGTTGGTGGTGGCCTGTCCTGGGTTGAAGAAAACTCAGTTACTAACATGGTAGTTTTGCCTCCCTGTATCATGTATCCTGCAGCAAGGCTGAGCTGGCATGGATGGATTTAGAGGGAAAAGGAGATTTGGCTGGTTCATGATGGGACAGAGTTGTTTATTTAGCTCTAGAGCTGTGTTAAATGCAACCAGATGTGTGTGCCAGCCCAGCACACCTTGGCCTGGTGGCATGCTGTTCAGCAGTGATGCAAGTGGAAAGCTGGGGATGCCAATGATGGTGACGAAGTGGGGAAGCAGTGGCATGAGTGGAAAGAGAGGATGATTCCCTCTTCTCACCCTTCATGGGCCACCACTGGTTTATGGAGAAAGAGAGGCTGTCTGCAAGCAGAACTGGCTTTGCTCAAAAGGAAGGGCAGCTTTTGTGTGCCAGTTGTAGTTGGGTAGAGTCTATGGTGTTTTGCTATAGGAATGCTGGGTACAAGGGGAAAGGTCACTGCTCCTAACTGAACTTTGCATGTCTGCACTCAAACATGCCTGGTCTGCTGTTAAGACAGCTGTGGAGCTGATTTCCCACTCCTTCATGAGACCCTGTCTCAATCCTGGTACTCCTCTAGGGCTATGTGGCAGCTGCCAAGGCAGGAAAGAAGCCAGCTCAAGCCCTAGGGGATGCTAGGATGGGGTGAGAGGGGCCCCAGGATCCCCAGCAGCCTCTGAAGGCACATGTGATGGCAGCAGCTCCCAAGTGCAGCCCGAGCACTGGGGAGAAGGGGTAGCTGCTCCCACAGCTGTCTTGCACCTTCTGTGTGGCCTTATTTATGACCCATCTTCACTGTGTGGCACTGCACAGCAGCCAGCCACGCAGTTCCTGGGGCTCTGTACCCACAGCAGCTTCCCTGCACCTGAACTCGGCAGTTCCTGCATCCCAGGTCCAGCAGCATCTCCTGTGCAGCTCTGCAGATGCAGTGATGTGGGAGCTCACGTGCTGATAGGCAGCAAAGCTGAGGCACCTCAGGAGATCTGCATTGTCAATTTGCCACCACTGTTGCTGCTCCTCCTAGCTTGGGCCAGCATGTCTCTGCTGCAGCCATGACTTCTCACAGCAAGTGTACAGTCCTTGAAATCTAAGGCGCAGCAGCTCTATTGGATTTGGGCAGATGTGCAACAGTATTATTAAAATTGTCTTAACATGCTCAGATTTTAAATGCTAAGAACAGTAACTGGCATGGGGCATTTCTCTTCTATGATGCATGTCTGAGCAGGCAGTGGGAAATCTTGAACATCAAGCAATTATCACAGAACGAGCAACATCCCGTAAAAAACCCACTGTTTGAGATTCTTCTTATCTAGGCATGATTTATGGCTCCTGAGCTTTACTCTCTCCTTGGAAACGTATGGCTTCAACAGAATAAAATGACTATTCCTAAGAGAGGCTGGTATCACTTTCTGTCACAGTTGCAAATGAGATAATACAACCTAGGGTGTCCTGACTAATCAAGAAAACACCAGCAGCACAGTTTTTCCTTGTAGCAGCTTGACATCTGATATTAATGGCTCTTTTGTGCTTTTTAAACAACTTTCCTTTCTCAAAGCACTCTAAGATTCAATTTATTAAGCTGCAGAATAAATTGGTAAAAGCTGAGATGTTGCAGGCAGTGAATATGACTCTTGTGTGTGCCAGGAGAGGGGACTATTTTATTCTTGTGAGATGCAGCTGGAGTGCAGCATGATAGCCAGTTTTCATACAGAAATCACAACACAGCAGCACAGCTCTTCACAGCTCACAGGTAGAAACTCCCTCTTGTGCAGTGCTGCTCCCTGGACTGGCTTTGTCACAACTTCCTTACCTTCCCTAACAGGGATAATTATACTCCACTGAAAGCATAGAGATCCAATGATGAGCAAACCAGATGTTGGCACCTCTGTTTTGCAGGTACCTCTCTTTGGGCAGATGAACCCCTGCAGCTGAGCCTGCATCTGTCTCAAGTCCGCAGGAATGGTGAGCCACTGGTACAGGTTGCCTGGAGAAGGTGTGGATGCCCCATGACTGGAAATGGTCAAGGCCAAGTTGGCAGGCTGGATGGGGCTTTGATCAATGTGGTGTAGTGAGTGTAAGGTGTCCCTGCCTTAACCAGATCACCCCAAGCTTTGACACTGCGATCTCTGCACCTCGGGGTGACCCTTGTCTCTGCTGCATACACCCTGAGGCTGCACCCATGATGGCAGAGGGACTCAATAACCCTGCAGGACAGCCCCTCAGTCTCAGGCCCTCTGGATCACACCTCTGCTACCATCACACATTTTGGAGCTGCTCACCTTGCATGGAACTCTATCAGCAGCTCTATCCCTACCTCTGGTCAGGGAGCTGCTCCTGCTCAGCAGGGATTTGAGCCATGCTCGCTCACAGGTTGTCTCTCCAGCATAGTCAGTGCCAGAAAATGGAAAAGGTATTGGGAAATAAATACCAGTGTAACTCGTTTGGCCAGGAGAGATTGTCTGGGAGCAAGGAGTGTGAGGTGTGTCCAGGGTGTGTGTGTATTAGTGAGGTTGCGATACTGTGGGTTTGGCATGGGATGATTTCTCTTTGCTGCACAGACTCCTGGGCTGTTGGACTTCAGTGGATCTCACACTGGGTAACATCTGCTATTGATTTCCACAGAACTGGTGTTTCCAGCCAAGCACAAACGCCTAAAGACTTTCCAGTGGTATTAGTGTTACAGCTGGTTGGAAAATCTCCAAGGAATTATATTCTGTCAGAATGGGTTGATTTATCATACAGGGTTATTTTCATGGCAATTTACCATTTTTAGTGGAAAATATTTTTCAAGTCCAGGTTGGAACAAGGACAGGAAACATCCAAGAGCAGCCCAGGGTCTGGATTAGCAGTTTGGATGTGGACATTCAGCACCCACTGCTGCCTAACAGCAGGTTTGGCAAGTGAACGTAGCTCTTTCTGCCTCAGAGCCATATCCTTCAGCCATGGCCCATCTTAGCACATGTGTGATTTTCTTCCATTTTTAAGGGTGAAAAAACCTGTCTCCTTTCTAAAAATACTGAAATTGTGACAGTATTCCTGGGATGTAGAAGCCATTTTCTACTGAGCCAGCAGCAAAATTGCCTGCAAAACTGAAGCAGAGGCTTCAAATTCTTTTGCAGTATCATCTATATTGATAAGTTGATGTTTTAATCTAATTTAGCATGGTGAAGAATGGACATCTGGAGCAGATGTTACTGTATGACTTATCTAAATCCCCAATACCTGCTGGTAGAAGATGGCTATGGACCAATGCTAGGAGCTGCAGCAGGTGGGAAAGACCATGCTGGTGGGCAAGGGAGGAAATGTGGGAGAAGAACATCAGACTAAATAAAAGGAAGAAATTTTTTTTAAAATGAAGGTAAATTACCTTCATTTAAGGTAATTTAAAAATGAGTAAAACCCTGGTACAGGTTGTCCAGAGAGACAGTACGTGCCCCAGGGCTGGAAACATTCAAGGTTGGGCTGGATGGGACTCTGAGCAACCTGATCAGGTTGAAGATGTCCCAGGTTGAACTATGTGGCCTTTAGAGGTCCCTTCCAACCCAAGCATTCTATGATTCTGTAAAACCAAGTGGCCAGTAGCTAAACAGTGAACAGTAAGGGCTGAGAAATGGTCTCTGCTTGGTCCTGACACCAACAAGCTGCTGATGTGAGTGAAGCAGCTCCAGAGGGATGATACATTAGACTCATGGACTTTCTGGATTTATGCCATCTAAATGTAGGCATCTAAAATTTCTTCTCTGCAGGCACAGAGGGGTCCTTGTGTTCACCTGGGCACCTCAGCTGGGTGCCTAAAGCTGGGACCAATGAAGCTTAGCTGGGGTTGCTGGCTGATGGGGCTTGTCCCACCCTGGAAGACCCTTGAGATGTCCATTGACATGGTTCACCCAGATGATGATGCAGGTGGGATGGTCTTTCCCACAGCCCCTTGGAAGGCTCTTGGGTCACTAAATCCTTCCATGCAGGTAGGACTAATACCAGGGTCTGATGCCTCCTGAGCGCTGCTGGCCATGACCTGCAGTGCTCGCAGCCACGTTTAGGTGATGGTGGGGGTTGTGTGTGGCCCGGTTGAAAAAGATGGGTTTAACCACTGTGTGCACCTCAGCCACACGGGTTGGCCTCTCCTGTGTGGAATGAATCCAGCTCCCAAAGAACTTGGCCCACATTTTTTGAGCTCATGGCAAACATGCGCATTTGTGGAATGGATGAGTTCATCCCTCACCCTCAGGCATCTGCAGGAGGTAACTGTACACCTTTGCACAGCAGGTGACAGCCTGTACCTGAAAAGAGCACTACAGTCTGCAAAACTGAAATGAGTTTCTGATGTAGGGGCTGCCTTCTCAAGGATCTGTGAAGGCACAGAGCCCATGGCTGCAGAAGAGGCTTGAACAGTAACAGTGGCTGTTCTGGTGTCAGAGTGGTGCAAATCTGAGGCTCATCACCACGGCAGTTGAGGGTGACTACTCAGATGGAACCATTAAGGTTGGAAGAGACCTCTAATATCAAGTCCTGCCATTGACACAGCACTACCAAATGCTCTACTGAACTGTTCCCCCAAGTGCCACATTCATATGCTCCTTGAACTCTTCCAAGGTGGTGATTCACCAGTTCCCAAAGCAGTCTGCTCCATCCTTTCAGTAAACAAATTTTTCTTAATCTCCAAACTAAACATCCCCTGGTGCAACCTGGGGCCATTTCTTCTTGTCCTGTCCCTTGCTGCCTGGGAGAAGAGACTGACCTGAACCTGGCTACAATAAATTTTCACCTGTGATCGAGGACAAGTGAACAGGCTGTCAGGCTCCAGTGATGAAGGGTAATTTTGTCCATCCCCAGATCCTGTAATACTTGGGATCATGCCCCCATTTCCAACCTAATCAGGGCTGCCTACCTTTATCTTGGCCATGGCCCTTTGCCAGGTCCCAGGGACATCCCACAGTGGTCACCTATGGGCTGCAGGGAGATTGTCCCGCAGCCACTCGGTGTGGGCACATGACCATCCCTGTGGCGTGGTCCCTGGTCTGCCACCACCCTTTGGTCTCCAGTGTGGGCACAGGGGACAGATGGCAGCAGAGTGGTGGCCTGGGAGGATGGTCAAGGAAGTCCTGGGGAATCACCAGCACAAATGCTTTTGGCTTTGAATTTCCTGTGGGAAACCAGCTGGAGAGGTGAGGATGGGGTGCGAGGGAGTAGGGCTGTCTTCTGCCTGTGCTGGGTACCCTCATCTGAGCACTCACACCACATACTGGGTGTGAGCAGGGACCAAAATCAGGGCAGGGCTCACTTGAGGGTGGCACTGTCCTGCCCTGCTGATCACCCATGCTCTGAGAACTTCTAGGGGCTAAAGCAGGAATTCCACAGCAGCCCTTGGCTTTGAGTAATACTGCAAGATTTTAATCTTTTTCACAGTGTTGCTGGGGACACAGTCACCTTCCCAGTCCCGAGCTTCTCTGGCAACTGGAGGTGACAGCCACACCACCTGTACCAAGGGACCTTGACCTAAGATGACCTAAGATGACCTAAGATACTTTCAGTGTTTTGGAACTCCCACTGAAAGCAAATAAATAAGCACTTTATATATGTGCAGATATTTATATACATACATGTATTTATTTTATTGTGATCTGTGAATCCTGCAGCTGGAGATAAAGTAACAGCTGAAACATCCCAGGTCTGCAGGTTGTGTTAACTAGTTTAGTCTTTCTGAGGGGGAATGATCATCTTCCCCATTACAAACTTCCCTGGTGATCCCTCAGCACTAAGTCAGCTTTCTCTGGGGATGGATGGGGCAGAGGATCTGGGGACTTGGGGGGGCAACTTGACTGCTGGGTAAGCTTGGTACTGCCCTAAGCCAGCACGCTCAGCACACATTTCCTCATGCCTTTGCATGCTCTCCCCGTTCTTATGGCTCTCACCCACTTCTGCTCTGGGGTTTGCCCAGGTCTCCCTGGAAGAGGGATTAAATAATCTCTGTATTGAATGATACATAAATTAAAACCCACTACAAAGGCATGGAGAGGAAGGACTCTTCAAGGACTCGATTTGTCCCAAAACACAGGATGTTCTGCTCTAGAGATGTGTTCCCCAGCATGTGGCAAACGATGGCTCAAACAGGAGACAGGTTTTATCTGTTTTATTTAACCAATGAAATTCCTACTGATAACAATGAAAGTAATTTCAGCAAGTATAAATGCGATACAGTTTTAAACAAACCCCATTGTTCCGTACCTATAAATAGATTTTTCAAAACCTCATAAAAAGTGCAGATTTATGAATTGCTGTTAAAATGTTAATACGTGATTCCTTTGTTTAAAAATGAGTTTTTGTCTCTTAACTCACAAAAAAAGAAAGTTCCTTCTGCATCTGTTCAGATAAATTCAAGTCGGGTAACTTAAAAAACTAACAAAAGTCACACACGAAAAATTCCATCCCACTAGGTCAGTCTGTCCTTTCAAAAAAAAATAAAAAATAAAAAACAACAAACCCAACCAGCAACAATAGGAAAGAAATGATAAAAGCTGCTGTGGTAACCCACAGTGAGCTCCTCACAGCTGCCTCACCTTGCAGGCAAACCTCCTGTGAAAGCATGGAGCCCATGGCCTGTCTCTGGAGCTCAGGACAGGTGGTGACATGGGAGGCAGGACAGGAGATGTGTCACCTGCCCACAGGATGCTGTAGGGACAGTGGGACCCACAGAGCTACCACACTTCCTCACTTCCTGGTGGTGGGAGGGAGCTGCAGTGTCAGAGCTTTGAGCTTAACCCTCCGTCCCAAAACACCCGCCTGGCCGTAGTGCAAGGAGGCCGTGAGCTGACAGCTGCTGGGCTGGGCTGGGTACAATTTACCCCCTGTCCAGAGGGTCAGAGGTGGGAGATGCAATGAAACGCCCCTCTCTGGGCACGGCACTGCCCTGCCTGCTGCCCCAGCCAAGGGGGCTCAGACCCACGGCTGCCAACAGGGAGCCAATGCTGCTTCTTACCCCAGTGTGCCAGGCCCTGCTGTCAGCAAATCAAGGGCTAGTTTTTGCACTTGAGAGAGGCTTGGAAGCTTTTTGGCTGCAGAAGTGCTGTGACCATGTTTGTGGTCCAGCAGCTGGTCTGTCCATCCCTCTCATGCCGGCGAGCTCATGCTTGCCCCGTGAACTGGCAAGCAGAGTGTGGGAGGCAGCCAGCAGCAGGCTTATGGGCACAGGGGGCTGAAACAGACACCAGGCCCTAGACTTCGCTGTGTTTGGGTCTACGTGTGGTCACACGCAGCTGTGGCCGGACTGTGCTTTGTGCCGAGAAGGGCTCAGCTCACCCACAGTCCAGAGAGGTCAGCTGGTGCTTCTCCCTGTATCTACAGTGGTATTTTATCTACAGCAGGGTCTGTTTAGCAAGAGCAGTTTAAAGTGGCTATGTTTATCAAGTTTGCTACTTTATGAATTAAAAAAAACAAAACGAAACAACAAAACAAAAAACCAAACCCCAACAACTATAAATACAAAGACTCTCACACACCAGACACTTGCAGCCTGCGTGACTCATAAACCGCATCAATATTCTGTTAAAAAGCTTATTCTACTTAGAACTATACATAGTACAAGAGACCAAAAAGTGGCAGTCGTGTACGGGCACGCTACCTGCCCCAGGGTGGCCCACAGTCAGGTGCTTCCTAAAAAATCAAGGAGTTACAGTAACATGGCACAGGACTGCAAAGCCGATCACAGCTTCTGCTTACACTGCATACGAAGTACCAAGGGGAACACAAAAAAGAACTGGTGTTAATACTGATGGATTAAAGAGTAACTATAAAGATCAAAACAGACGTTCACAGCATGCTACATATATTGCTCACAAACTTTTTTTTTTTTTAAAAAAAAAGGCTAATACAAAACAAGGAGTTGGCAGTCTGATTTTCAGTTATGTCGGATAGAAAGGTAAAGCATATACATTCATCGTGTGGCTTTCCAGCAAAAGGAGAAAAGGGTAAAACCGAGAGATTTCAAGTTTACAAAGTTCCTATTTTTCTAAGCTACAGTTAATATCCAGTTCTGGTCACAGTCGTGAAAAGACCTCTGACTGCACTGCCTTGCAGAGTCCAAGGGCTGTAGCCTAAATATTATTATTTTCCCCCTAAAAGTGGCCACATCACCCACCACCATGAGTGGGCTGCTCTTGCAGCCACCTGGGCATATGGCTGCTGGGCTGGAGTGAAGAGGTTTGGGTCTTGGTGGCACAACATGAGCATGAAGTGAGGAATGAGACACAGTTTTGGACTGTTGGTATTTGGAGCTGCTGCTGTTGCTGCCCCCCAGACTTCTCACCTGGAGACACAATGCTTCGTGATTGACCCATTTTGCTTCAAAACTCCCTTCAAAGGGCTGGCGGAGAAGAGAAAATGCAATTCAACAGCAGCAAGTTTTTCTTGGGCAGAATGGTTCCCTTCCCCTGGTCCATCTCTGGAGTAAGGAAAAGGCTCCAGCTCTGTTCCCAAAGAAGCCCTCTGGACACCTTGGAAAGAGGCATCCTCCACTACCTCCCCTATGCACAGGCACACAAAAGAACCTTTCAGACTCATCAGTGCAGTTTCTTCAGCTGACCAATACCTCAACTCCTCCTGTGCTGGCCGTATCCCCTTGGGAGTGCCCGTGGTCCGTGCAGCCTGATGCCGACAGCAGGGCTTGCTCCCCACAATTACTGTAACAATTGGGACCTCCAGTACCTTTAACTACTGTCAGGAACAAGGTTTCTATTTTCCACATGCCTTGAAGATACTCAGTACCCTAGGAACACCCAACTCTGCCTCCAGCAGCTACTCTACAATGTGCATTTGGATTTTTTTCTCATAGATAAATGAAACCCAAATCCACTTGTTCCAGAGGCTGGCTGCAGCCTGCCTGGCTGCAAGGCACCTGAGGGGCTGCCAACCTGATGCCCTGTAAGCCTGCCTGGCAGAATGGGACCTCAAATTCCCTGTCAGATGTTCCTCTGAGAAACCTGCACAGCTGAATAGCTCAAGCATGGGGCATTTCACCAAAGAAAGCATTTCCTTAGTGGATCCACTGGATTTTTACTGTAACTCCAGAGATAGGCTTTGACACTACTAAGCAAATACTGAGTTTCATCCTTTTTAACCACTTTTAACATTTTCCTGTCCAGAAACAACCTACTACAATTAAGTGTTTCTAAATGTAAGAAAGAGCCTCTGCACTTAACAACAAGCAGTGATAGGGGAACCTTGCTTTCAAGGCTAAGGCTGGGAGGTTGTCCCTGCAGCTGGGAGGCTGCTCAGGGTTGGGATTTGGGAAGACAGGAAGCACTTGATGCAGGACAGAGGTGGTGGCAGGTTGGAAAATGACAATTTTTCCCCTGATGAGCAGCAAAGGATTAAATATCTGCAAAAGAGACCTGATGCATACTGGGGGAGCAGCAGCACGACCACCTGCCAGGAAATGTGCTCTAAGGAATAAATTAACACTGATCAAGATGCTCCTGAAGTTTCCTCATACTATTGTGCTCTCTCCATCTCTCACACCTGTAATCTATGCAGTAGGTATGAAATACTATATTAATTTTTATTTGGAGATAAAATGATTCACTTAAAATTCCTAAATATAGGGAAGTTGGTGGATGCATCTCTTCAGACAAACATAGTGCTGGGGGACATGAGGAACAGTAAATCTGAAGTTCAGGTAATGAAAACGGACTTTTTATCCAGCTCTTGGAATGATTGCTAACAGCAACTGATTCTTACAGCTCTATAGTCAGATCTGCTCTGGGGAAGTTAATTTACATGAATGAATCCACTCCCCTCTTCCTTTGTTTTGTGCAACATCACCCCTTATTTATGGAAGAAGGATCCAAACATCTTCAGAAAGTAACTGAAAGAACATCACTTGAGATCAAGAAGATCTGGAGTATTTCTTTTGATCCAAAAATTTTTAGTTCAGGCACATGCTATCCACTTACTACCACAAATGAATGTTTTCTGCAAGTAGAGGTTAAATAATTCTGAATCTCTTTTGAAAGGAGTCCAGATTCTGGATCATGAGCCTGAAATGCATGCCTATGTTCATGGAAAACACACATGCATGAGAAATGTTGAGAACCTGTTCTGCAAGAGCAGTGGCTTACAGTTTAATTGCTTTAGGGGAGATTTCTCTAAGTCTACATTAAGTCCCCAAAACAACTCATTTCATTAACAATCACTGCAAATCACATGGACCTGGTACATATTATTCTTTTAGTCTCTATGGAAATTAATTTTATTCTATTTTATTTAGGTAACTCAGTTTCTTTAAAAATCTGACTCAAACATTCAAGTGGGCATCTTCTAGGATTTTGCTGAGTGTCTGGGTGCTTAAATCCCCATTGAAATTTAGTCAGCAAGCTGCTTTTTTCCAAATCCCATGAAAATATCAGTATCACTACAAACAAAAATACATTTTAAGAATCTGGTGCTTTGACTTTTTGCACTCAAGTAGAAGAGCAACAAAATGTTTTTTGTTCTCTTCTGATCTATTCTAAATTTATACTTACATGTGTAATTGTTTACAAATTTACTGATTTTTCTGTCCTTAAATGTTTTTTACTACATAGGAAGAGCTGATAGTGGAGACTTTTTAACTCTTACAGCTGAAATACATCCTTTTCAAGGATCAAGGTGTCGGGCAAGGGAGGGGATTGTCCTGCTCTGCTCTGCACTGGGGCAGCCTCACCTCAAGTCCTGTTTGCTGCTTTAGGCACTACAATATAAGAAAGACGTGAAACTATTGGAGAGTGTCCAAAGGACTTCAGGGATGGTGAAGGACCTTGAGGGGAAGCCGTATGAGGAGTGGCTGAGGTCACCTGGCCTGTTCAGCCTGGAGGAGACTGAGGGGAGACCTCACTGCAGTTACAACTTCTTGTGAGGGGAAGGGGCAGGCACTGATCCCTTCTCTGTGGTGACCAGTGACTGTACTCTAGGAAACAGCATCAAGCTGAGTTAGGGGAGGTTTATGCTGGATATAAGAAAAAGGTTCTTCACCCAGAGGGTGGTTGAGCACTGGAACAGGCTCCCCAGGGAAGCCTGACAGGGTTCAACAAGCGTTTGGACAATGCTCTCAAGCACATGGTAGCACTCTCAGACCTGTCCTGTGCTGGGTCAGGAGTTGGACTTGATGATTCTTGAGGGCCTCTTCCAACTTAGCAAATTCTATGATTCTGTGATTTTCATTTTAGTGAAGGCTTTAGGACAAAGGATATATGTTTCAATTCAGCCTTGATGAAAATAAATCCATCTACAGCTCACCAAAAATCTCATAGGACACCACAGCACTAGCTGTAGTAGCTATCTGCACAAACTGCACCAAAATTTAAAATTATTATTTCTGTTTTAACAATTATTTCTATTCTTGTATGATGATACTCTCATGAAGTTTGGCTGTGGGTAGAATGTTCTGGGAAATGCAAATGCTTTCTCCAGTTGGCACCTTTTTCACTTCTCTTCATTACCAAAAAAAATAGAGCAATCTCAGCAAGGACATACTCTACAGCAACACACATTTCAAGTGACTCTGCAATGATAAGAAGCTGTTCATGCTCAAAAGCTCTGTTCCCTACTCACAGTGCTCCCTGTGCTAGCTGGTTAATTTGTACCTATCAAGCTTTCTCTTCAGTAGACAGGAGACTGTACATTTTGTTTTTATGTTGGTCACGGCTGGGATTTTGTAGACTAACATGAATGCTGGTAATTACCAATTCCAATGAAGGAACACAAAGGGAGAGGATCTACACTTCCAATGATTCTGGTACTCTTAAGAAAAATATTAATGAAAAAAGTGTGAAGATTCACATTCATGTGTGCTTTAAAAATGCAAAATAAATCCAAGAACACTTGCACATTAAAAGTTGGCACAGTGTGAACCTAAAGCGTGCATAAAGTGTATGGTAGTGTTGTCTGACTTTAAACATCTATTCTGAATAAACAGCTATTAAAAATTCCAAATTTGTGTATAAAAACTAGGCTATAAATTGTTGCACTATAAATGCAATACTTTGAAAAAAAATGCCACGTGGAAAACACTTCCAGATGTTTCAAGTTTGCATTTAATATGAAAGGAAAAAAAAAAAAGAGAAATAGCAAACTAGCTGTACAATGACATTTCCTATGATGGAATGTCTTGCAGGCCATATGGGACTTGATATGGCACTTAAAAAAACAAAACAAAACACTGGTTTACTACAAGTTTTGTGAAGCAATCCATTTATGGTTTCTGTATTTCAAATCTGCTCATGTACACTTCGCTCATGAAGGCATTTGAGCTGGCAAGTATATTTCATAAGGAAAGAAGTAAAGGCACTCATGTTTCCAAATGTAAAACTCAACCTACTCCGGAAGTCTTTGCATTTCTGAGGGGAAACGAAGCCATCATATTAGTTACCCAAATCTAATTTCACCTCCTTTCCAGAGCTCAACTGTGCTTCTTTGAAAACTACTTGACTTTTCAATGCAAAGAAATTTAAAGCAGTACTGAACACTTCCCATCACTCCGAAAAACAAAAGTATTGCATGAAAACTTCTCTCAGCAGAAGCCATTAGGTATGGCCACTACAATCACAAGAAGCAGGGGGGAAAGGATCACAACAATTTAGAAAGCAAATCTAAGTTCACACATATGAGCATCTCAGTAGTTCTGAGAAATCTTTGCAGTTAGCTATACAAGATAAATAAATTTGATGTTCTACCCGATGCTTTCTACAAGACAGACCAGTGCTGTCTGTTGGGTAGTTTTCTAAATAGCCAAATGACACTTAAAAAAGAATAGTTACTGATTTCTTCCTCAAAAGGTTTTCACATGCAGAGTCTGCAGTCTGAAAGTGCAGAAAAGTGTACAATCATCGGGCTTTCCAATCTGGAACGGACAGATAAAGCAGAAAAACCAACATGCAAAGTCAAAGCATGGATCAGGAAGAGGGAAGAAAAGAGAAAACTAACCTTAGTAGAGTACTGGTCCATGGTTTTGTAAATGAAAAGTGTCAAAATATGACTGGTAGTATTTTTTTTTTCCTAACTGTTCTGCAATCACCAATGAAAAAAAAGTCCTGCATTAACTTCTACAATCCAACAGAACATTAAAAATAAACCTGTCCGGTTAGTTTTGAATATATATCACAGAAATAAAAGTCACCCTCCTCAAAAGAAATACGAAAAGTCCAAACCAACAGACAAAAGTTGAAGCAGTTAACTGGTGTTCTACTGGGTAAGTTTAAGCATCTCTTTAGGCACTTCACTGGTTCATTAAATGCAATACAAAATAAAGCTATAAATATCAACATTTTGTGCTCTCAAAAATTAGTCAAAAGCAACAGAAAACAGCACAAAAGTGTGACATTTTTGGCAGCTTATTTCTTCCCTTCCCCAATATTACTGGTTGTCCAAAAATGCTTTGCTTTGGGGATGCTTTGGCATCTCAGTATCAGGTTGTCTTAAGCCGTAAAAGCTAAAACAAAACTGCTAGACAATAAAGAAATTTGGTTTTAAAATTTCTTTATGGCTATATAAGAAGGACACTTTAGCAGTGGCATGTCAGGGAAAAAAGCTTGCTTTCTTTCTAAATATTGCACTTTTCTTTTGTTCACTCACACTAATGCATAGAAACTTTTAAAACTTTGAATATTACAATTTCATGCTATGAAAAAGTTATGGGAAATAATTTTTATACATCCAATATGAAAGGATAGATATACTAGCCTTCCTTTACTTTCCTTAGTTAAAACATTGATAAAGAAGAGAGTGCAAAAAACCCCACAACCCTATTTTTGGTCAGCCTGTGTATTAATTTTATAGGTGCCAACTAAACAAATTGCAACACGTGATGAGCATGGATATTGTCAGGACAACTGAGGGTGACTGTCAGTAAAACAAGACTATGCATGATTGAAACACAGTAAGTGTGGCTGAAATGGCAAACTGTGAGGCCTCTTCTCTTTGTGAAGGGGCACGACAAAGCGGATGAATTTCGCACTTCAGTAGCATGCTGTAGGATTTACCAAGATTAATTTCACATTAAAGTGTGCTCGATGCTTGCATCCACATCTCGCATCACCTCCAATTGCTGTAGTAAGACAGTGACTGGCAGCAGTCTCCAGGACACACAGGAGAATCCAGTGGGCAATTTGATGTGGCACAGCCCGCGCGTCTCTGTCGCGAGTCACGACGCGGTGGGACGTTCTCAGGACAGGCAGAACTGATCTTCTGCTGGACTCCACTCATCTGAAAAATGATTGCTTGGAAAAAGAAGTCTCTAAGCACTTCACTCCAGTGCTTAAAGAACAAAGCGCTAGGGTTGGATACAATAAAACCAGTTTCAGGATCCTGACCACTGTGCAGAAATCCAGCCGGAAACAATGCAGAGTAGCGCTCCTCAGTGTTACTTTTGTTATCATTAGTAATGTTAAGCATCAAGAAAATAAAACACGTCATTGCACATTACAGCCGCCAAGAAGCACGGCTAAACTTTGACACTAGAGAATTGAATAACCTGATGCTACATCACAAACAGCTTCTGGTGTGTATCTATTTTGAAAGGTCTTTACATACTCAGTAGAAGCCCCTGTACTCCTGGCCAGCGAGTGCTTCAGGTTAAGTGACGAGTTATGGCACGAAGGGCATACAGAAGTTCGGCCTGCATCCGAGCTTCCATCAGAAGCAGATTGACATGAACCTGTAAAAAAGTACATCAGCCATTTAGCTTACCTCTGAATGCAACATGGTTTATTCATTCAGGCTGAAATTTCTATCCTTTAGTGAAGTATCGCTGCAAGAAAACTTTGTCTCTTCTCCCTGTACCCTGCTGCAGGACTACAGTTCCTCTAGAGACAGCTGTGTAGTAATGCCAATATGGACAACATCCCAGGACTGCAAACAACTACCCTCAACTGCTGCTTTAAGCAATCTTCCGTCTGAGAAGCCACCTTTAAACATTTCTTTGTGTCCTAAAGACAGTAGATCTTTCTAAATTATATTTGGTGTTTTTTACTACTACCTGTGACCATTATATAGGAACACAGAATAAGGAACAGTTTCCATGCCAGACAGGTGTGCAGGCACATGTGTACTGAACCACTGAATCCTTCTCAGGAAGCATTTAATGTGATATATGAAGGCACATTGACATTTTTATTGCTGAAAAATACCATAAAGTACACACACACACACACACACACACACACACACACAAGAGTTTAGGTATTCCTTGATATCCAAATCCCAAGTACTGGCATAGTTGACCACTTCTGCATTCTCAAGTTTATCCACTTTCCTTTTACAGTTGTCCATTCAATTTTATGGAGAAGTGACTCATCATCAGCATCATCATCATTATTATTACTATTTAAAAAGTATTTCCAGCACACTAAGAAGTATTTTTGTCAAATTGGTATCTAACACTCAGGGAATGATTCTCATTTGTTTTTCTCTGATTTAAACCAGTTCATTTGACAGATGCTGCCCTTTTCAGAGTCCCCATATTTTAATTTTCAAACAGCACAGGGGTCTCTGTGAAGCCACTTTGGCTTTGGAGCACATACCTTCTCCGAGTGCTTGAATTGGCGCCAGTAACTATCGTACATGCGCTTGGTAGTTCTCTCTGGGTAGCAGGTCACTGTCTTTATGTAAACCTTCAGGCTGCGTTCAAGTAGCTGATTAACTTCTCCATAATCATAGTCATCATACCTACATAACACAAGCAATCATTCTGTTGGACATAAGTTTCTAAAAACACTGCTTTTGCAGCATTATATTCTTAAGCCTGGGAACTGGAACATTTATCACACATGACCAAAAACCACGTGTTAAGAGAGGATCTGAAAGGCTTAGTAGGATCATAGAATTTATAAGATCATCGAATTTTTAAGATCATCGAATCCAATGGTTAACCCTAAACACCATCATGGCCACAATTAAACCTTGTGCCCTATCCACCATTTTATTAACACTTCCAGGGATGGTCGCTTTCCCACTTCTGTGAGCTGTTCCAATGCTTTACAAATCTTTCTGTGACAAAATTTCCCCTAATATCCAAACTAAAGCTGCCCTGGTGTTACTTGAAGCCCTTTGTTCTCATCCTGTCACTTGTTACCTGGGAGAAGAGGCTGACCCCCCCCCCAGTCTCATCTCAGGTTGTTGTAGACAGTGATAAGGTGCCCCCTGAGCTTCTCAGACTAAACACCCCCAGTTCCCTCAGCTGCTCCTCACAGCACTTGTGCCCCAGAGCCTTCCCCAGCTCCGCTGCCCTTCTCTGGACACGCTCCAGCCCCTCAATGTCTTTCTTGCACTGAGGAGCCCAGAACTGAGCACAGCATTTGAGGTGTGGCCTCAGCAGTGTCGAGTCCAGGGGGACGGTCACTGCCCTGCTCCTGCTGGCCACACCACTGCTGATCCAGGCCAGGATGCCATCGGCCTTCTTGGCCACCTGGGCACACCCTGCATCGTGTTCAGCTGCTATAGACCAGCATCCCCAGGGCCTTTTTCAATGAGCAGCTTCCCTGCCACTGCCCCCAGCCTGTAGCACTGCAGGGGGCTGTTGTGGCCCAAATGCAGGACTCGGCACTTGGCATCACTGAACCTCATAGAATTGGCCTTGGCTCACTGATCCAGCCTGGCCAGAGCCCTCTGTAGGGCCTTCCTACCTCCTTCCAGTACATCAACACTCCTGCCCAACTGGGTGCTGTCTGTGAACTTGCCTAGGGATGTTGTCTTTCCTGAATGAAGGGTACAGGCTGGCTTCAGAGTTCCATCCTGACTCATTTTCTGTACTGGAGGGAAAAATTATACTGATATGCCAGCAAAACCACTCTAACTTCCAGACAGAGGTACCATCTCCACTTCAAACACCCAGTCTAAAATGATGCTTTACACATGGTTTATTTTTCTGCTTACATAGCTTTAAAATGTACTCCTAAGCCAGGGAATTTTTGTCCATACCTGATTCCATACATACAGTGGACATAGTTAAATAAAGCTCTTCTTAGTGTAGTTGTATCAACATCTTCATGTGTTGCCATAGTGTTATATGTGAGGTTATACACCATCCGAAACTTCTCATCCAGGAGATGCCCAATATCAGAATAAAGCCTGTTTACAAGGGAAAAGCCATGATTTTCCCAAGTATAGTCCTGCAGAAAGAGAAGAAAATATAGAAAAACACAAATAAAGTGAATTCCCTCTGTTATCTTCTCTAAAACTCAACAGTTTTTGTTGTCTGATAGTTATGACTTTATTCTCTTCCAAAAGTTTGCATTTTGAATCCTTCATCTATTTGCTCTGTTCCCCCAGAATTCCTGGCAGTGAATATCACGTTGCGACACTCCAACCCTGGATATCATTAGCCTACAAGAGAAAAAACCCCGAGCTTCTCCTGAAGTGCTTAGGGAATCTTCTGCTTTGCCACTCTGACAGTATCATTCCATGTGGAATTGGCCTTGAAGTTTAAAACCTGCCTCTCTTGGAGGCTTTGGTGCTTATCTCCAAGCAGAGATGGAGCCTTTACTTCCAGCCACGATGTAAAATCGTTGGGTTAAGTGCTGAACCATCCCTGAAAAACCTGATAAAATCCAGGCTGTTTTGGTCTTAGACAAGCACCTAGATTGCAAGATAAAAGCCTGAGTGCTTGTATGAGGAGTGGAAAGTCATTGTAGAGTAGTGGCACAGTGGGAAGAACCATCCTGCTCCAGAGCAAGGGCAGATGCTCCAGAGCTCCACAATGCCATCACACAGAAGGTGAGAGTGTGCTCACATCCTTGTTAAGTGCTCTATCATTCCATCACTGATGGCATCTTTACAATTGAGGGCATCATCTCCATGTCCTTCCTGTTTCTGGCTGTTTTCCAAAGGTACTGCCAGGCCAGGGTCCTCACTAGGCATCTTGAAGCATGCTTTCTGTCCTGTTCCCCTGAGTAGGGCAGCAGGGAAGAGCAGAACAGGGCTCCGTTGTCTCACGGAGGCATCAGTGACATCTAAAACATGTCACAACATCACGTTTGGTCTCTGGCTTCCAGCACAAAAGACTAAGGCTTGTGAGAAATATGCCATACCCATACAGACCTGGAAAGGTGTCCAGGACATCACAAAAGCCTCTGAGAGCCAGAAGGCCCAGAGAGGGGAAAATGCTGTTGACTAACAGCAATTGATCCCTATTATCAGTGAAACCTTCCCCCCAAAAACAAGCTTGAAGGCATTCAGAGTAAGGATTAGACTTATTGCAGTTGTTTGGGATGCTACTGCAATTTAAGTATCATTAATAGCAAAGAATTTGGGAAGCTGTGGCTATATACATCCAACTGTTAAGAATAGGACATAATAAAGTTAAATTATCAAGGTGACTCCTTTGAATGTAAGCCAGAAGCTGTCCTGTTTATTTAAGAGGAGAGATGTTTCAGTTCCAATTTCAACTTCTTTGGAGCTTTTTTCCAAGGGAGCCTGCTGCTCCTAAAGTAGTTAGGCAGATTGTTTGATTTATAGGCACTGACTATGCCTTATTCTTTTTGGCAGTAATAACCTACTTCAGGCTCATATAAAGACCACAGAATAAATTATCCAGTTCAGTAGAGACTGCTATAAAGCTAAATACATTTCCTGAGAGCAATTGTGGATTCTTTATTTTACAGTCTTAGATACATCTTCTGACCACGGAGTTTTCATGCACCCACTGTCATTTTAATTGATTTGGTTGAAGAATTCTTCCTTGCTTTCCATTTATTTCTAGCCTGCTTATGAATGTGCTCGGTAAGATAGAACAGAACCACCTAGGATGTCCCTTCTGTTACATATAATATGAAGTTCATGATTCTGGTCATGGCAAAGGATGTCAACATCTTAAGACAATGTACAGGAAAAATGTATCTTCTGTTCTTACAATAGCACAGAGAAAAATGCATTAAAAAACAGCAAAAACTTCAGTAATCATATTTAGGAATTCCTTTTCTTTCACAGCATTCCAAGTGCAGAGATTTGGTGCACATATGAGAACAATACTCCTCAAATCACTCACACAGACCTATATGCATGCAGGTATTGATAGCCACTGGACAGAGAGTACTTAGTAAAATGACAGGAATACAGAATTGCTCCAGTGGATTTTTTTTCTACAACATCTCGAGGGATGTGAAAGAAATTCTTGCTTTTCTACCTTTCCCTTTTATTTCAGATATGCTTTACAGTTTTCAAACATTAATGCTGGTAATGTTTCAGTAATAACTGAAGTAAAAGGGAAAGCCAAGTATTGCCTTGCCAAATATTGACAAACAGTGAAAGACTCCATCTCAGGAGACTTATGCAAGATTGTGATTAATGAACCACGATAAGAAAAGGAGCTTGCAACAAACATGCCTCACAATAACCACTTGATGCTCTGTAGTGAGATATGCACACATTCTTTGAGTGAATGTGCTTTAAAGAGATAGTACCTGAGCTCTGAATGTTGGCAGATGGTCTTCTCCTCGCCTTGCAAAGTCTTTGTACCCAAACCCAGGATCTTCAACATAACGGGAGACATCTGTAGAAACTATTTCATCGTCAAATGCTGGGAATAAAAGAGGAAAATGCTTTGCTTTAGGCAAGAACATGAGTTAACGCTGACTTCCAACTAACACTCTACTACAGCACTGGAGGAAAATTTTAGAAGTTATGCATAGGAGAATAGTGGTACAAAGGAAAGAAACATTTCAATTCTCATCTGCTTTTATTGGATACATTGCTTTCATTGAGCCCATTAAAGTCAGCCTATACCAGACGTGTAATGTACTTCTACAAAAAGACAAGAAGCTACACTTCTGTCTGGAGGTTTCCTTTTCCCTCTGTTGACTTCTGAGGCAGGCTAGCTATCTTAAGTCAGGAAGATGAACATCATTAGCAAATTCACTGGGTTAGCATAAGAAACAAAAAATGGATCCTTGATAGCAGGATTGTTGTACTGAGCAGCCTTTGTGTCAGGAATCACACTGTAAACTGGAATATGAGCACCAGAAAGCAACACAACACTCTACTGGCAAGTATCAGCTGAAGAT
Organism: Parus major; assembly: GCF_001522545.3. NCBI lineage: Eukaryota > Metazoa > Chordata > Aves > Passeriformes > Paridae > Parus > Parus major. Next base: position 77,395,814 of record NC_031768.1, on the reverse strand, counting down.
TATATGAAACCAAAGAGCTCTACAGTACATCAGGGTGAAATTCTGCCAGAAGCTGTAGTAACTAAGCATCTTCAAAGAGCTCCAAAACATATCGTTAAGCACACGCAGGTTCTCTATCAGGAATCAATCTTTCCCTCCCGAATAAACAGGTGGCTTGATTGTGTAACTACCTCTGCAGAAGTTGACTACTGCATAGCTGACTGCATTTGACCCTGATGTTAAAATCATGGCTTGCTTCCACATGCACTGACAGAACAGTTGCCATATGTCCACTGTTAGCACCTTGGAAAGTCAGTTAATCTAAGAATTGCAGAAGTGCTTTATCTCCACTTTGCCTCATTAAACAATCAAAACATAACTGTGTAGGAAGAGGCTTGGACAACATCTGCTACAGAAAATTCTCAGTGAAGAATAAAAAACCTGCACACATACACTCCTCTGCCCTGACAAGGACTGGGTTTCATGAAAGGGTAAAGGCTCAACACACACAGACTCCTCAACTGAAATCAGTAATTGGTAAAGAGGAAAGAAAGTCAACAAAACTATCAACAACCCCATCCAAAAACCCCTCCTGTCTTGAATGACCCCTTTCCTTAAACACTTGAAGTGGCACAGACTCATGGAAGTCCTGTTTTGAAAATGAAACTGCAATGAGTGTCCGTTTATCTGCACTGCTGATACTGCCTGACCAAAGGAAAATACAGCAAGAATTTACAATGTCCATTTAAAAAAATCCAGCTTGAGGTTGCTGGATGTGTCTTCTTTCAGAGATTTTTCCATGTTCCTAAAGAGCCACAAAACAGTATCTCTGCTGATGATCCTCAGTACATTCTTCCTCCATTTTGGGGGCTTTGCACAAACCTGTTGATTCTTTCAAACATATTTGGTCTGAAGCTGCAGAGACCTAAATTCACTAAGAACAGTGCAGTAAAATGTGAAGCATTTTAGTGGTCACTTTTTAAAAAGATCAATAGCAATCAAGTAGCTTCTACTATGAGGAAATAGCTAAAGAATCTAATTGTTGTAATAATATTCTTTCTTTGGGAAAAAACCCACCTTCCTGTCTGCATGAGGCAGACTTCATTCTGTAGTTTGTCAAAGATGAAGGACTCCAGAGCATATGAAGAAGATGGGAAAAGAAGGTTTCAGCTCAAAATTTGGAAAATCATTTAAGAGCAAAAAAATGCTATCAATCTCTATCACAAGATAGGCAGTGGAACAGCACAGCAGTATGATCACTCAGAGCAGCAAGTTGAAAATGTCCTTTCCAGGTGGGCAGTAAATGGTAAAGTAGTTGAGTCTCATCATTTAATTCCTAAACTAAATGTCATATCTGAAAGCGGCTGAATTTCTACGCACTACAGAACCTACACCTGTGAAATATTACCAAATATGTATTACTAATTTATTAAATATAATTAATAAATTAATTATTTTGATGATACAGAACATATAAAGAAAGGGAAGTGTACATCCTACTTTTTAAGGAAGCCTACAGGCCTTTTTTTTCTTTTTTTTAATATACAAAAGCTGAATTTCAAGCAGTAAAAAGGATGATGTTATTTGTCAATCAAGAAATCCTAAGGTTATGAAGCAGAAGGTAAGACCACCCTTACTACACTGCTCCTAGATGAAGAGAATAAATACATGGACAGAAAAAGGTTCAGTCACTGAACTAGCCTCAAGAATTAATTTCTTAAAAAGCACAAACAGAATTGAACTGGAAAAGCACAAGTACCTCCACTAATTACTAGAAGACTCTCCTTCTTCTCCTTCTCAAAGCGAGTTGCCATTTCTTCCTGAGAGGCTTCTTCATCCTCTTTATCTTCTTGTAGTCTCTTCATCCTTTCCATCAGGGCCTCCAGCTCACTTAAAGAATCTGCAATCTGCAAAAACACCATGACATTCTGAAAAAATTAGAAGACAGACAACATGTGTCATCTTCACAATTCATGCTCGACAGCAAACGTTCTCAAAACCAGACAGCAGAAGCAAACACAAAAACTCAAGCCAGAATGCATTTCGCCACATACAGCACAGACAAACAGCTTTTCAGATGGCAGGAAGACAGGAGCTGGGAAGTGTTAATGGAGCTTGCTGCATTAATTTACTTCAAATTAACAGGAAAGAGTGGTGTTTGAGTGTGGAAACCACAGTCACTCATATTCCACCATGTAAATAGCTCAGGAAAATCTATCTGCATGCCCTACGTCTCTCATAAAACAACTTTTCATACTAAGGTAACTATATTCAGCCCACTAGTAATGCAGAATATGTTTCTGAAGAGATGCAGTGCAACACTGCCTTAGAGAAACACAACCTGAGATGACAAGTCAGTGCTTTTCTTTCATTATGTGTGACCAAAATAGCCACTATGTTGACCCTTTTCCTTACTTTTGTGAGGAAAAAAGACCTCTTTTTACTGGAAATACATCAAAATTTTGGATGCCCTGTACCTGTCATTCAGATTTTCCATAAGATAAATCTTTTTCTTTTCCATCTTTTTGAGTTGTGGTTTTGCCCATAGTTACAATTGTTTCCAGCAGACTCCTTAGCAATAGGGTAAGCCTAGCAATAAGCAGAGTCAGCAGCAATGCTCTGCCTACTACAAAGGGGGAGTAAGGCACCTCCATGGCATGAGCTGGCATATTTTACAAACCAGAAATTTAAGACACAGTGATTGAACTGAGTGATGACATGCTTACATTCTACTGCTAATTGTAAAAATTGTATCTAGCAACTCTGCTCATAATCCTGATTTTTCATCAAAGGCAGGGAGGCTAATTCATCTGTCAGCACTAATTCAAAGGCATGCCTTCAAAAGCATTCTAGAGCAACTTTCAGAAAAAAATGTCCAGTTAATTAACTAGTAATCAAATTAATCAAGTTAATTAGCTAGTAATCAAAGTTCTCTGTTGATTCAAGACTGGAATACCAGCATGAAGAATTAAATAATTTTATTTCAGACATTTCCTCCCATCTACACAGAAGTGTTTCAAACTTCCTATGTGACTGCAGGCCTTGAAGTAAAAACTGTTATTATTATTATTACTACTACTACTACTTCTACTTTTTTCCATTTTTCTTTTCACTCCTTGTGTTAGGAACATGGATGGACAATGCTCCAGCCAATTCTACACTGTCTAAAGAAAATGGGCCTTTAAGCTTTCTGCTGAAAGCTACGTTTTAGTCTTGCCTGATGGGTGCTGAGATTAACTATCAAAATCACATTGCTCTGACTACCATCCACTGTTACAGTGTGGTTTTCAATAGGTTACACTGGAAATTGCCAGAGTGTATGTAAGAATTACCAGACTCAAGCATTCCTGTAAAGTAGACAAATTTCAAACTAATATTTAAACAGGAAAGAATGGAAGAAAGTTTTCTAATGCAAAACAGAGGCAAGCAAAAGAATGTTCTTGCAGCACTAACCCCGAAGTTGCTACTTGTGAGAGATGCATTTTCTATGTTGTTGTCATTGGCAAGATCACAGACACAGAAGTTGTTGACTGCTATAAGTCTGACTCCATTAGATGTATCCGGATCTCTCTCTGGATTAATGCCACTACCAAATACAAAACTTGCCAAGGCATGATAATGTGCCAACAGGACAACAGCATGCACCAGTTCAGGAAGAGACCAATTATTTTCCCCAGTCTTGACAAGTTTCTGAAATGAGAATAAAAAAAGTGTAAATATAAAATTTCTTTTGGTACCCAGCTTTTCTATAAAGCACTACACATTTCAAAAAGGGATCAATTCTTTCTTCCAATAATACCATATTCCCCTTGCACACAAACTCTCACTGGATAAAAAAAAAGAGACACCTAATATATTACTTTTTTTCTTTTGGGCTATTTTAGCCAATGCTACTCCTAAAAAGAAAATCCTACTGGCTTTGTCACACAGGAGAATCAGCCTGTTTGGTGCACTAGTACTTCCCTGAACTTAACTCAGGGTAACGAAGCCTAACCAGGCACTTGCACAGTTCCTGGCAATCCTTTTTACCAGACATTTACTGGTATTTACAGGGCATGACTGAAGAGGTACCTGGATGTGCTCTTTCGTGATCAGCCAGGGCCGGTGTGCAAGAAGTTTGTTTATTTCATTCAGGTTTTTCAGTCTTTGGGGAATGTATTCTAAACCATTCAACCACTCTGCGATCCCGCCAGTCTTCAGAAACTCATCAACGTGCATATTTATTAGGTAGGAACATTGATGTCTGGCAGCAGCCTGGAATAATTAAACACAGAGTGAATGGTGCAGCACATTAGTGTGTAATCTGGTTTTGCTGTGAGTGGGAGACAGGTTAATAACACAAAACAAAAGTACAGTGTCATTCCAAAAGGCCTTGTGCAAATGCATTGCAATGCATTTCTATACAGTATGGAGGATTCTCCAACAAAAATACATTTGGCTACTCTGGATTGCAAAATATAATTTAGGTTGGAAGTGATCACTAGAAGATAACCTTCTGCTCACAGGGCTGACTTAGAACTTGCTGCTTGGAGCCTTGTCCAGACAAGATCTTCCCCCTTGGAGATCACAGAACCTTTCTTGGTTCCTGCTGTAATGTCTCAACATCCTCACACAGACAATTGCTCTCCTAGTGTCCATCTGGAATTTCTTGTGACTTGAGTTTACTGCATCTCATCCTACTGCTGCACAGTGATGTGGGCATATGAGAGGTGCATCACTGTGGGAAACAGGGAATGATGCAGGTTGCCAATTCTCCCTTCTCACTGAAAACCTTCTGGCTAGGTTTGCTTTATTGTGATAAAAACCTACAACAAAAATCCAGCCTCTGTCAAAATACCACTAATTTCTCCTTTCTGAATTCTTCCTTTTCTTCCTTCTTTTTTAAAATACAGAAGTGAGAGCTGCAGGAGAAGATACACAGCCCCTTGGTACGTACCATGATAGCAATGTAGTGCCTGTAGGGCAGAGGAAGGGGCCCATCCATGCGCAGCATATAGAACTGGCTGCGGAGGAAGGACTCCAGGTACTGAGTGTGGATACTCATGACCTGTGTGATGTTGTCCAGGCGACCAGACGTAGAATATTCTTCCACAAGAAGATTGGTACGTTCATCCAAACCGTTTGCTTGCATAACCTTGAAAATAAGATGGAGAAATATTAACAGAGGGAGAGATTTTCTGCAGCTTTAGCCTTGGGCAGAAACACACTGTGGAATGAAAAGATTATCCGTGTCCAGACGTAAAGACAATGATGGAGCTCTGGGTGTGCATTTGCAAACATACATGCCTGCATGAATGCAAATACACATACACAGATCCTACTTGTATATTGAGAAGTGAAGAACACTTTACACTGAACCTCTGTTATTTTTTATACTAAAAACCCCAAACCCATTATTCTGTACATCTTCTTGAAGCAGAGGAAGTCACAAATGCTGAAATCAAACCTGCACAGAGAGCTGGAAGTAAACAGAAAACAGAAATGGGAAGTAAATTCTTTATGGAAGACAACCTGTATAGACACACACTACCTGAGTACTCAGCCCCAAAATCAATTTCAAAATTAATGGAGAGGAACTGGATTATGTAACCAAATTATAGAGACAGCCTGGCAATCTACCCCTTCTGTGCTTGTATAATTGAAGAGGAGATCAAATGCTAATTTGTCCATAACATTCAGGTATTATTTAGAGCGGGAATTTAATGCTTTCTTTAAACAAAAGCTGTTCTTTAATTATTCCAACCAATCCAAACCTTGGGCACAAGATGAAATGAAACAGCAGAACAGTAAGTAGCTCTTGCATTGCAAGCCCTGACACAGTATGAGTGCTATTACTCAGTGTTTATCACTAGGAACAGCCATTCTCAACACGTTCACCACTGAAGTTACAAGCACAAGACAAGAATACCCAGTATTTATTCTGACACTGTGCAGTAATAAACCAGCCAGCTTACTA